>NC_090437.1:559193407-559498493 GCF_031143425.1 Pleurodeles waltl | reverse complement strand
ATTCACATCATGGGAGGAGGAAGTCTTGAACATCCTGCATCCTGACGGCCTCGCAGGAGTCGGCGGAGGAATGGATACTGGTAAGTTGAAGCTTCAATACTGCTTCCCCCCCACCTGCATGCCAAATCAGACCCCAACCCTCACCCCCATCCTCGAACCCCACCCTCACCCCCACCCCCATCCTCACCCCCACCCTCACCCCCACCACCATCCTCACCCCCACCACCATCCTCACCCCCACCACCATCCTCACCCCCACCCCCAGCACACCTATTCCCCGCCAATGTCTCACCATCACAACCCACACATCCCAAAACCTAGGCCTGCATGCGTCCACTAAGCATGGACACCCATCACCAAAGCATGCCCAATGCATATACACATCCCCCCCACAAGCCACCCTCACCAAAGCCCCCACACACGAATGCCAGCACTTGGGGACACGAGAACCCACAGATACACCCATATGCCACACATTGAAACTATAACCATACCTCTATACCCCTGCAGGACCCGACCGTCAACACACCGCGGCGGAGGGGCCAGAATTATCCACACCCCCCACCCAAGAGGCCGTCAGCGATGACAGCAGCTCTGTCGATCTGGACACCGATGACCAGCCCGGACCATCGGGGACCTCTGGACAGTCGGTTCCCCTCACACAGGCACAGGCCACTACAGACCCTAACCCCTCTGGGAACACCAGCACAGCTCCCACCCAGCGGGCCCATGCCTCTGTCTCCAGGGCGCGTCAATCTGCGGTGTGTCTACCACTACAGGGCACCCAGGATAACCCACCACCCCAACAACAACAGGGACCTGGGGGCAGTGGTAGTGGGCACACCGGCCAGGGGGCAGAGGCCCAGGGAAACAGGGCAACTCGGCGGGCAGCTGTGCGACAGGGGGGGGAGGAGAGGCCCAGGGAACCCACTCTCCACGAGGTCCTCACAACCATCATGGGAGCATACAACCGCTCCCAGGAGACGATGGCGACGGTACTGGCCCGGTTCCAGGAGATCCAGGCGCTGCAGGAGGAACACTATCGGGGGTACAGGGAGGACATCAGAGCCATCAACACCACCCTGGTTACCATGGTAGGGCTGCTGCAGGACCTCGTAAACAGCAGGGCGGACACTGAACAACACCCAAGGGCCCCTGCCACTAGCCTGGACCAAGAACAGCCATCCACCTCCGCCGGCGCTAGTGGACAGGAGGCCCCCGCACAGCAGCAGCCCACCAGACCCCCACCTCCTGCAGGAGAAGAACCACCCCGCAAGAGGGCCCTGAGATCTCGCAAGAAGACAGAGTAGGATGTCAAGACCCCCGCCAGCAATGGATACCACCTGATGTCATCCCACTGTCCCACATTGTCACCCTGTCCATCCTTGAACTGCCCATGCTCCATCTCTCCACAGGCCTCTGGACAATGCACCTGTGTGACTGTTACTCTGGACTCTGCCATGGACATTCCTTCACCATAGCCCCCACCCACTTGAAACCACCCATCCCATTTTGAGCACTTCAATAAACACCTATTTTGCACCAAAATATCAGGAGTCTGGCTGTGATTTCAATAGATTGTAATTGACATGACAGTGCAAATATGTCCTTGTACATGGTGAAGTCAACAAACAGCTGCCACAAAGCTGTAGTCCATGGGGAAACGAAGCACAGGACTCGTAGTGGGGACCCCAGATCTGAAATAGGGAGGGAAAAGCCAAAACTCAGTCATCATACACTGGGGCAAATAGACAGGCAGCAGAGATGCTGCAGAGTAGTTAACATTTACTAAATTATCTTTGAAATGTTACCTGTGTCCTATTGGAAGTACTGTTCAATGATTCTGTCCCTGTTGTCTGTTTCAGCCCCGTCGTCTTCCTCCTCGTCACTCTCCTCAGGTTCCACCTCTGCCACAACACCACCGTCTCGACCATCCTCCTGCAGGAAAGGCACCTGGCGGCGCAAAGCCAGGTTGTGAAGCATGCAGCAGGCCACGATGATGTGACACACCTTCTTAGGTGAGTACATTAGGGATCCACCTGTCATATGGCCTTTAGGAGGCCAAAGGTGCGTTCGATCACCCTCCTAGTACGCCCATGGGCCTCATTGTACCGTTCCTCTGCCCTGGTCCAGGGATTCCTTACTGGGGTCAGTAGCCACGACAGGTTGGGGTACCCAGAGTCCCCCACTAGCCATACACGGTGTCTCTGTAGCTGTTCCATCACGTAAGGGATGCTGCTATTCCTGAGGATGTAGGCGTCATGCACTGACCCTGGGAATTTGGCATTTACATGCGAGATGTACTGGTCAGCCAAACACACCACCTGGATGTTCATTGAATGGTAATTTTTTCTGTTCCTGTACACCTGCTCCCTGTCTCTTGGGGGAACCAAAGCCACATGGGTCCCATCAATGGCACCAATTACGTTGGGAATATGTCCAAGGGCGTAGAAATCACCCTTCACTGTAGCCAATTCGCCCACCTCAGGGAAAATGATGTAGTTCCTCACGGTTTTCATCAGGGCAGACAACACTCTGGATAACACCTTCGAAAACATGGGCTGAGACATCCCGGAAGCAATTCCCACGGTTGTCTGAAATGACCCACTTGCCAAGAAATGTAGTACTGACATGACCTGCACCAGAGGGGGAATCCCTGTGGGTTGGCGGATGGGGGACATCAGGTCGGGCTCCAGCTGGGCACACAGTTCATGGATAGTGGCACGGTTAAGACGGTAGGTCAGGATAATGTGGCGTTCTTCCATTGTCGACAGGTCCACCAGCGGTCGGTACACGGGAGGATTCATCCGTCTCCTCGCCCAACCCAGCGGACGGTGCCTAGGAAGGACAACATGGAGCACACAGTCAAGCAACCCACAGGTACGTACTCACAGCTAGCACAGTATACGATTCTCTATGCAGTGAATGGCGTGTCTGAGTGGCTATGCAAGGCCTAGGCCTGTGTGACGCAGTTGAAATTGAGCCATGTGGGCCCTGGAAATGGCGGCTGCCTGACCTGTGAAGTGTGACAATGGGATGTGAGGTCAATGCGCTGGCGTGGCACACCGCGGCGGGCGGCGGGCGAAGACCGCGGCGCGAAGCCGCATTGGTTAACATTGAAGCCTATGGGTTTCAGGAGCCAATGGCGAAGGGCGCCGGCGGTGGCGGGACGCACCGCCGCGGTACGCACCGCCGCGGACGTGACCGCCATTTTCTATCTACTTATCCACTTGCGACTTGAACTTTCACAGGAGAGGACCTATACTGCAAGTGTTGCTGTGACCTCGGTCTGGAAGGGACAATGGCTGCTGCGACTGGGGAAAGGGCCCCTGCCTTCACTGGAGAGGAGTTGGAGAAACTTGTGGATGGGGTCCTCCCCCAGTATGCGCTACTCTACGGTCCTCCAGACCAACAAGTGAGTTTAATTCAATATGGATTTGGGGCCACTGGCTGGCTTGGGGGCCTGGCGGGGATGGGGGGCATGTTGGGCATGGCAGGGGGCCTGGCGGGGATGGGGGGCATGTTGGGCATGGCGGGGGGCCTGGCGGGGATGGGGGGCATGTTGGGCATGGCGGGGGGCATGGCGGGGGGCCTGGCGGGGATGGGGGGCATGTTGGGCATGGCGGGGGGCATGGCGGGGGGCCTGGCGGGGATGGGGGGCATGTTGGGCATGGCGGGGGGCCTGGCGGGGATGGGGGGCATGTTGGGCATGACGGGAGGCCTGGCGGGGATGGGGGGCATGTTGGGCATGGCGGGAGGCATGGCGGGGGGCCTGGCGGGGATGGGGGGCATGTTGGGCATGGCGGGGGGCCTGGCGGGGATGGGGGGCATGTTGGGCATGGCGGGGGGCATGGCGGGGGGCATGGCGGGGGGCATGGCGGGGATGGCGGGCGTTGGGCCACTGGAAAGGAAAATGCTGAGAAACTTGAACGTGGTATTTCTCCCTCCCTGTACGTGTCACATAGGTCCGCGCCCATGAGAAGATCGGGATTTGGCGTGCCATCGCCAAGGAAGTCCGGGCCCTGGGGGTCCACCATCGACGGGGCACCCACTGCCGCAAGAGGTGGGAGGACATCCGCCGCGGGACCAAGAAGACCGCCGAGTCTCTGCTGGGGATGGCCTCCCAACGTAGGCGGGGTGCCTGCCGTCAACTGAGCCCCCTGATGTTCCGGATCCTGGCGGTGGCCTACCCTGAATTGGATGGGCGCGTGAGGGCAGCACAGCAGACACAAGGGGGTGAGTACAAGCATTATCTACTCTGTTGTCGCGCAGTGGAGGTGTCTGGGAGGGGGAGGAGGGCTGGGGGTCCCCCTAGGCCAGGGCGATATCTGTTGGCTGGGCACCCCCGTAAGCCCCTGTGTCCCCAGCCACCACCCTCAGTAGTTTGTCAGTACAGCCATCCCTGGGCCGTGTCATCCATGGGTGCAGTTGTCAACTCTAGGCGTGTAGGCCATGTTCCACGGAATGCGTAGCGTACCCCAAGTGCGCAACTTAGTGCAGGGGGCATCTGTGTCTGTCATGTCCGCTAACTGTACCGGAGATCCATGTACTCAATATCCCTTTATTTCTCTCTCCCCCCCCCTTTTTGTTTGTCTTTCTGTGCTTGTGTGCATCAGCATCATCAGGCGGAGGAGAAGTGGCATCGGGGCAGGAGGGAGCTGCATCTCACATGGCCCAGGAGGGCCATGCCACAGAGTCAGACTGGACCAGTGAGACGGAGGGCGAGGGGAGCTCCACGACGGGGACGACTGGAGCCTGCAGCGACACGGACACGTCCTCGGAAGGGGGCTCCCTTGCGGGGGTGGCACCATCCGTGCCCCCCGCCATTACAGGTACAGCCGCCACCCAGCGCACCATCTCCGCCCTCCCAGCAGCCCCTCCGCGTTCGCCCCGTGCCCGCTCTGCCAGGAAGCCGGGCATCTCCTTCGCCCCAGGCACCTCAGGCCCTGCCCCTGTTACCCCCGCTGCCCTCAGTGAGGAGGTCATTGACCTCCTCCGAACGCTCATTGTTGGGCAGACTACCCTTTTGAATGCCATCCAGGGGGTGGAGAGGGAGGTTCATCGCAGCAATGCGTACCTGGAGGGCATTCATTCGGGTCAGGCTGCCCATCAGCGATCGTTCCAGGCTCTGGCCTCAGCACTGACGGCAGCCATTGTCCCTGTCTCCTGCCTGCCTCTACTAACTCCCTCCTCCCAGTCTCCTGTTCCTCTGCCTGTCCCACCCACACCATCAGACCAGCCTGCACACACCTCAACACCCAAGAGAAGCTCATCCAAACATAAGCACCACAGATCACGCAGACATTCACACACGCAACATTCTGATGCAGACATGCCAACAGTCACTACCACCTCTGTGACCCCCACCTCCTCGTCTCCCTCCTCCCTCCCTGTGACGTCTACACTCACACCTCCATTCACCTCACCATCAGCCAGTGTTTCCATCACCAGCACACCCTCCAGTCCAGTCCGCACACGTGCAGTCACCACCCCCACTGCCATTTACACGTCCCCTGTGTCCTCTCCCACTGTGTCTGTCACCCCCTCTTCCACACCACACAAACGCAGCCACCCACCCACCCAACAGCCATCCACCTCACGACAGCCTATCCCTCCTGCACCTGCACCCAAAGACAGCAAACGTGACTCACCTACAACCACATCCGCTCCCTCCACTCCCATTCCCACTGTACCTACCACTCTCCATTGTCCCAAGAAGCTCTTCCTCGCCACTACTAACTTCTTTCCTGACCCTGAGCCCCCCCCTCCTTCTCGTCGGGGTAAGAAGAGCACCTCAGCCACCACCAGCCCTGCAGCCCCCTTGACAAGGGTGCAGGGGTATTGGAGCCCGCCAGCCCGCATGTCTGGATCTTCGCCCAGCAGCAAGGGGACAGCCAGCCCACCCCCTGGGAAGAGGAGCAGAAGGCGGAAGGGGCGCCGCAGGAGCCCGCCTTCTACATCCCCCCCGGACACCACCCAGAGACAGTCACCAGCTACAGCTCCAAAGGGAGGAAAGGGCCACAGGCCGACGACTAAGGAGGGCAAGGGCAGCAAGTTGGAGAGGTCAGGCAGCAGGCCTGCTGCCCAGGAGGAGCCCACAACCCCCATAGCCGCTGCCCCGGGAGGAACCGGCACAGCTGCCCCGGGAGAGCCCACCACCCCCATAGCCGCTGCCCAGGGAGGACCCAGCCCAGCTGGCCAGGAGGGCCCCACCACCCACAGCCCAGGTGGGCAGTGAAGGAGCACCATCCCCGCTGCCCAGGAGGGCACCACCAGGCAATTAGCAGTTGGCCATAGACCGTCCGCCGTCTCAAGAACCGCTGAACTGGGCCCCGCCGTCTCAAGAACCGCTGAACTGGGCCCTTCAAGGCAAGAAGCGCTGAACTGGGCCCCGCCGTCTCAAGAACCGCTGAACTGGGCCCTTCAAGGCAAGAACCGCTGAACTGGGCCCCGCCGTCTCAAGAACCGCTGAACTGGGCCCCGCCGTCTCAAGAACCGCTGAACTGGGCCCCGCCGTCTCAAGAACCGCTGAACTGGGCCCTTCAAGGCAAGAACCGCTGAACTGGGCCCCGCCGTCTCAAGAACCGCTGAACTGGGCCCTTCAAGGCAAGAACCGCTGAACTGGGCCCCGCCGTCTCAAGAACCGCTGAACTGGGCCCCGCCGTCTCAAGAACCGCTGAACTGGGCCCTTCAAGGCAAGAACCGCTGAACTGGGCCCCGCCGTCTCAAGAACCGCTGAACTGGGCCCCGCCGTTTCAAGAACCGCTGAACTGGGCCCTTCAAGGCAAGAAGCGCTGAACTGGGCCCCGCCGTCTCAAGAACCGCTGAACTGGGCCCCGCCGTCTCAAGAACCGCTGAACTGGGCCCTTCAAGGCAAGAAGCGCTGAACTGGGCCCCGCCGTCTCAAGAACCGCTGAACTGGGCCCCGCCATCTCAAGAACCGCTGAACTGGGCCCTTCAAGGCAAGAAGCGCTGAACTGGGCCCCGCCGTCTCAAGAACCGCTGAACTGGGCCCTTCAAGGCAAGAACCGCTGAACTGGGCCCCGCCGTCTCAAGAACCGCTGAACTGGGCCCCGCCGTCTCAAGAACCGCTGAACTGGGCCCTTCAGGGCAAGAACCGCTGGCCCTTTGGCAGACGTGGCAGGGCAGGATCTATCTCGGGCAGGGCTGCAGGATGTCCTCTGGCCAACTTGCCTCCTCCAGTGGCAGTGGGGTCTGTTATGGACTGTATGGACTGTGGCTTTGCTCTCCCCAGGATGGCCCAGTGGGCAGGCCACCCACTGTATGGACTGTATGGACTGTGGCTTTGCTCTCCCCAGGATGGCCCAGTGGGCAGGCCACCCACTGTATGGACTGTATGGACTGTGGCTTTGCTCTCCCCAGGATGGCCCAGTGGCCAGGCCACCCACTGTATGGACTGTTTGGACTGTGGCTTTGCTCTCCCCAGGATGGCCCAGTGGGCAGGCCACCCACTGTATGGACTGTATGGACTGTGGCTTTGCTCTCCCCAGGATGGCCCAGTGGGCAGGCCACCCACTGTATGGACTGTATGGACTGTGGCTTTGCTCTCCCCAGGATGGCCCAGTGGGCAGGCCACCCACTGTATGGACTGTTTGGACTGTGGCTTTGCTCTCCCCAGGATGGCCCAGTGGGCAGGCCACCCACTGTATGGACTGAATGGACTGTGGCTTTGCTCTCCCCAGGATGGCCCAGTGGGCAGGCCACCCACTGTATGGACTGTATGGACTGTGGCTTTGCTCTCCCCAGGATGGCCCAGTGGGCAGGCCACCCACTGTATGGACTGTTTGGACTGTGGCTTTGCTCTCCCCAGGATGGGCCAGTGGTCATGGAGTCCCCTCGTGGATCTGGCGTCGTGTACTCAAGTGGCTGAGGTGCCCCCCCTGCCCTTCCCCCTGAGGTGCCTGTCCTATTTTCTTTCTGATGCCCCTGCAGTGTTCTCTCCGTGGAGTTCTTGTCGTGGGACTGGGCCTTGCCCCTTTGCACAGGACCCCTGTGATCCACGGACAGTGGTTGGACTACATTTAGTAGCTGTATATATTTTGTACATAGTTTATTTATTTATTGGGATTAATGGTGTACATATTTCAATATATCTGCCCGTTTATGATCTCTTCTTTTGGTCTTTGCATTATTTCGGAGGGGGGTGGTTTGTGGGTTGTGACAGTGATCTGTGGGAATGCATTGATGTGTGTGTTGTAGTGGGTGTGGGTGGGTGGGTGTGTGCCGGTAATCTTTTCCCTCCCCTGTGTCGTAGGTGCCGTACTCACCGATGTCTTCCGCGCCGCCGGGCGTGCTCCTGGTATATGAGGAGGAATAGGAGTGCGGGGATGACCTGCAACTCTGGCTCCATACTGCCGGAATCTCGCGTGGAGTGCGTAGAGGTGAGCGTTTTCCCGTTCGTAGTCTGTTTCCGCCGTGTTCTTATCGGCGGTGCTCCCGCCCCGGAAAAGGTGGCAGATTGGTGGGTCGTAATAGGGTGGGCAGTACTTTGTCTGCCGCCGGGCTGTTGGCGGGAACCGCCGCGCTGTTTGTTTGTACCGCTGTGGCGGTCGGAGTGTTAAGTTGGCGGGCTGTGTTGGCGGTTCCCGCCAGGGTCAGAATTGCATATTTTAGACCGCCGGCCTGTTGGCGGCTTGGCCGCCGCTTTATCACCGACCGCCAGGGTCAGAATGAGGGCCCAAGTCTCTCAGGTATGAACCATCAACAAAGATAATGTAATAATTCTCTTCCAATTGAGTATCTTTAATGTCGGGTCTCAGTTTGGTGCACAGATCTGTTACCTCAAGACAATCATGTTCTACCTCCTCGGCATCATCAATGTCTGCATTTTCATTAGGAAGCAAAGTTGCCGGGTTCAACACAGTACATCTATTCAAAGATACATTAGGAGACCCCAGTATAATTGTTTCATACTTAGTCAGGCGAGCATTCGTCATATGCTGAGTCTTTGTTAGGGTCAACAGAATTTCAACTGAATGTGGGACCATTACTGTTAAAGGATGTCCCATCACTATACCTTCACACTGAGTGAGGCTTTGACCAACTGCTGCAACTGCACGCAAACAACCCGGTAGGGCTGCTGCGACTGGGTCCAAAGTAGCTGAGAAATACGCTACTGGGCGGTTTGCACCTCCATGGACCTGTGTCAGGACCGACAAAGAACAAGCATCACGTTCATGACAAAACAGTACAAAAGGCTTTGTGTAATCAGGCATACCTAAAGCTGGTGCCCTGCACATGCTTTCCCTCAGTTCAATGAATGCCTTCATCTCTTTCTCAGACATGGTTATGGCACCCAGGCCGTCCTGAATTTTTTGGACAGTCAACCTCACCAAAGGTTTAGAGATAATCGAGAAGTTGGGACTCCACTGGCGACAGTAGCCCACCATTCCCAAAAACATCCTAACGTCCCTCTTGGTTGTCGGGGGGTTCAGCTGCAATATGGCTGTCACTCTTTCTTTGGATATTTTCCTTGACCCCTTTTCAATTAGGTGGCCTAAGTACTTCACCTCTTTCTGACAGTACTGAAGCTTCTTTGGGGACACTTTATGTCTGTTATTTCCCAAATGATTCAGTAGGGCAATAGTATCGTACCTGCAATCATCTTTTGTTTTGGACGCAATTAACAAATCATCAATTTATTGTACTAGAGTCGAACTAAAAGGCAATTCTAATGATTCCAAGTCCTTCTTTGATATCTGATTGAAGATGGAAGGTGATTCTGAAAACCCTTGAGGAATTCAACACCAACTGTAAACCTTATCCAAGAATTTGAAACTGAAGAGAAATTGGCTGTCTTCTTGAAGAGGCACCGAAAATAATGCTTGAGACAGGTCCACAACTGTGAACCACTCTGCATCACACGGAACCTGAAACATAATCACAGCTGGATTTGGCACTATGGAGCAACATTTTACCACAATCTCATTGCTTTTTCTCAGGTCTTGGACAATTCGAACTTTCCCACAAGGCTTTTTCAGGCCCATTATTGGTGAATAACACGGGCTGCTCATCACTTCTTTTAGGACCCCTTGTTTTACAAAGTCTGCGTTTATTTGCGTCACCTGTATAAGGACATCTTGTACCATGTGGTAGTGCGGTACTTGAGAAAACACTGCATTTGGCTTCACTTCCACCTTAACTGGTTCTAATCCTTTTATTAATCCCACTTCTTTTCCTGTCAAGTCCCACACTTTCTCTGTCACTGTTCCCTGCAATTCGGTTGGCAAATCAGTCACTGTAAACATTGGGAAGAAGGTTATCAAAGGGTACTCCTCATCTACGGTCTCCGTCTCCGGTTCTGAGATTTGACCGTCCTCCCCTTCATCATCACAGTTTGTCTGCACCTCAATCCCTTCATTGGAACAGGTAATCAAACACCTCGTTTTACACAGTAAGGCCCGTATTTATACTATTTTAGCGCCGCATTTGTGTCATTTTTTTATGCAAAAACGGCGCAAACTTGCAAAATACAATTGTATTTTGTAGGTTTGTGCCGTTTTTGCGTCAAAAAGCGTTGCAAATGCGGCGCTAAAAAAATATAAATACAGGCCTAAGTCTCTTCCCAGCAGGGATACGGGACACGAGTCACAGACTACAAACGCATGTAATCCCTGGAAGGTACCAATCTCAACTTGGACCGGATCTGTAATCGAATTTTTCAGGAACTGATTTGCTACTCCTCCCACCCTTATAGTACGCCCTGAAAGTGGCAATTTCGGAACCTCTGCACTTCTGACTGTTGAGCGTGTAGCTCCTGTATCAACCAGGAATGAAACCTTGTGACCCACCACCTTCCCTTGCAGGTAAGGTCCACTCTCTGACCTACTTCTAGGGACGCTGCAAGCCTGTACTCCTCACTATCTGAACAATCATCTGACCATTCATCATTTATTCCATCCTCACTATGCAATGGGAACTGTTGTACTGTATTATTTTGACTCATTGTTTGGCCTGTGACCTGTTGAGGAAGCATCACCTGTTGCTGTCCCATTGGAGCTAATAGTAACTGCATTTGCTGTCTAGGTACTATGGGAATCTTCTGCTGTACCTGCTGCGTCTGTGCTGATTGAACATGTGGCATTTGTATTTGTTGCATGGGCTGGAGACACTGCATCTGAACCATATTATTCTGGAAGTTTGGATTTAGACCCCTCATTCTCGGACCCCTTACATTTTGAAATGTACCAACATTATTGCTTTGTTGAACAACACCATCCTGCACCATCATTGGGCACTCCCGCTTCCAGTGTCCCACACCCCTGCACGCATGGCATGGTAACATCTTTTTCATCCCTTGCACATCATTCTGAACCACAACAGTGTTCAAATCTGGACCACGGTTCACAAAACCTCCTCGACCTCGTCCTCTCGGTTGTGTCTGAAACATCCTGTTTCCTTGCGGTTGCTGCTGTACCATCTACTGTACTCCATTTCCCTGCATCCCTGCTTGAGCTGCTCTAATTTGCATCACCATCACTTTCTCTTTCAGCTTTTTCTGCTTCAATTCAATCTCATCGCTACAGTATTTTGCATACTGCAACACCTCATCAATTGGCTTCGGTTGCCAACAAATCAAATGATTCTTAATCATCTGGCTAATTTCTGGCCTCAGTCCTTCAACACATCTGAACACAAGGTGATTCATGTCGTTCGGTTCTATGACCTCAGTGCCACTATAGTGTTTGAATGCCTTCAACAACCTCTCATAGTAAGCATGTATCGACTCTTTGCCTTCCTGTGACTTTCGATCAATCTTCTGCCAATCAGTAACTTTCGGCGACACCTTCTGTTTCAAAAACTCAATCACCTTATGGTAATACCTCATCACATCAGGAGACGGTGCTCCAGTAGCCTTGTCCCTTGTCGGCTCCTCTGTTGGCCAATTCACAACCCTCTTGCACTCAAGCCATAAGCCATAAGTCAACTGGGACTATGATCTCAAACAATGTGTTCAAGTCTTCCCAAAGACATTTCGCAAGCTTCACAAACCTGTCCGTCTGCTGATACTACTCTATTGGCTTTTCCCTCAACCTGGGATAGTAATTTGTGAATGACAGAATGTCACCTCTAGACCAAGGTACATCGACTAGAACCCCTCCAGCTGTTTCTCTCATTGGTAACATTTTTATTGTTCCCGTGTCTGGTGCAGCTTTCGACTGCTTCGGTTCCGGGCAGTCACTTTTCTCTTTATCTCTCTTCTTTGCCCATCTGCCTTCCCACTTCTCTAATGCTCCCCAAATTTGAGTACTCTGTAATATTTCTTTGAGGTGTGCCTTCATTCCAGTGGATCTCATGTGATCGAAATCTTTAGGTTCAAAGTCTAACCTATAACTCCTCTTCAAATGCTTAGTATTGTCTAAGTCTATGCCGTACTTGTCCGCTAAGTTTGCCAACCTCTGATGCACCCTGCTCACTTCTTTGGTTATTTTGGGGCGCAGAAACCTCAATTCCGCTTCAGTGTATGACTCTACTCTGTTCACCCCCATCGTTCCTTCTGCTAACTCTGTGGCTTCCACACCCAGTCTCACAAAATTCAGGTATTCCTCTCTTTCTGATCGCTCTGTGGTCACTGAAGTGGTGTTGAGTTTATCTAACCACTCGTTCAACTGTTGCGCTGTTAAGCCTTGCAACAAGACATTTCCAGACTGCATCATTGATGTCTGTGACGTATTTGCACTCATTACCTGTGGGGTTAGTATACCCAACCCTGCTTGCCTCATTGTCTTGAAAGTAACCCCAATCGAACTGAAATCCAACAAGGATCTAGACCTTTCGGCTGTCTGTTCTCCTTGCGTCATTACTTGGGAGCTTCCGGCAAACCCTCCTCTCATCACCTCTTGAGTCATTACCCCCTGGTCGCATATGTTAGGCTTTGCTTGCGCATACAACAGTACTGGCAGGCCAACAGTAATTGGCACTGATATAGCAGCTGGTGTCTGTCCAGTTCCCAAACCCTGTGGAGCATTAACTCCCATAGCTTGATTCATCATGGGTGCTGTAGCTACTGACTGCGGTCCTGCAACCGAAGTGTAATTCAGAACCACCTGTTGCTGCGGCTGGGGCAGCAATTGCGGAGTTGGCTCGATCTGCACTAACTTTGATCTCGTGTATACCGGATCAGGCAGCACCATCAAATTCGTAGTTGTCTCTAGTACTGGGACATCAGGGTAGAGCCTCTGAATTGATGGTGGCTACAACTATATCTGCGTGTTTAGTGCAGTGGATACACTGACACCATTCTGTATCGGAACTGTATTGCTTGTCTGTACTGTATTCATGATTCCCTTACTTTGTGTCGGATCTTCAGGACCCGCACTAGTACTCGGTCCATTATCATTCATGCCATATGGTGACGGTCGATCATGTAACAACTGATTAAGAAACTCATCATTGTCTGAATCATCTGCATCTGCCCAAGACCTTTGAGGCTCCTTAGGCTTATTAGAGCCCTTGTTGGTTTTACAAGTGGCCTTTTTTCCCTGTATCTCGGCTTCCTGAGTTATTGCCGGAAACATCCTAACTCCGTCTACTATTCTCCTTCTCCACATCTTGGTCTTACTATCCCATCTAGCCTCCACTAGAGTCTTTTCTGCTTTTCTCATTCTCCTCACGAATTTTTGCTGCCTCTGTTGTATGGCCATTAAATCCCAAATCGCTAATGCCTCAAACTGAGCTGGTCTTGGAGGCAGTTTTTGCTCACTTAACACTCTCCGCATATTTTCCAAAATCCTTATATTAAACGTTCCGTACTCCGGAAATGCCAAACATCCCTCCTTTTCTGTCATTTTGCACCACTACTTTAGCCAAAGACATGGCGCGACTCCCTTCTCCTCCATTACGGTATAAGCTGGAGTATCCTTTGGCGGTGTAGGCTCCCCCACACTTGCGGTAATATATGTATCTCCCCTCAAAGCACTCTTTAGAGCCTTGAAAAACTTCATTTTTGCGTCTTTTATTTTGTTTAGAATCTAATCAGGAAGTGACTTTAAATCCCAGAACACTCTTCGCCTACCCTCTCAACTAATTGCCTCTCACGGACAGCTGCCAATGCGTGCGTGACCCCTCTCGGCAACTGACCTATCCCAGAGTGGCTCCAATGACGTCACACTCACACACACTGCAGCTGACAAAGTCTTGCAGCTTGTCTTCCTCACTCTGAATCCACACAAAACTAATGCAATAGATTGCGAGCACTTCAATAATAAACTCAAATTTGCTGGTTTACTACAGGAAGGATAACACATTCACTTCAGAACATTACAGAGATTTAACTTGAAGCCTCGGCAGCTACTCTCGCCTTCTCCGATCCCACACTCGCAAGCAGAATTCGACCCGCAAATCCTACTCTCGACTTGTCAATGGTTTGTTCTAGTGCACTTTAGAACTTGCCAAATCTCCAGCGAAGGTTTCACACACACACTTTGACTCAAACCCGACTTGTCAACCACACCTGATTGACCTATTAAACCGCACAAATTACAACATAAACCAAGTGTCTCATACACTTCTCAATATACTCCGGAGTCTCAGACCGCGACGGGTCCGTACATCACCAACAACCACATGGACAATTTTTTAGCACAAAGTGCCACACTCACATGAAGTTCGCCGACTTCCCTACTCTCATACTGCGGAGTATGCCCACTCCCACTAAAACATTACCTGGCCTAAATTCACACAAACCTCACAGATCACCTGCAATATGCATAAGCTAAGCAAGCGCAAATTCTACACCACACATGCAATCGCTAGAACGCTGAGAACATACCCAACTCACTTAGGCAAGCTCTGAGATTCCGGAAAGTCATTTGGGACTTAGGGGCACTTCATACCTCCAATTTGCATTATTTCGAAAACAATTTTTAAACAATGGTCCCTCATCCTAGGGCCCCCAAAGAGCCTAAACCGTCCTCTGCTGCCAGAACTCATAACGCGTCCCAATCTAGATTATTTATTAGATCTGGGACTCGTTTTAGGCTGATGAATCTTTTGGCCCTGATTGAAGTCTCCTTAAGATGAGATAACTAGTCAACATGTCAATTAATAATCAATAATCCCATCAATAATCACTTTAGCAATTTAATAAAATTAATCAATGACATTAATAATACTCGAACACCACCATGACCTTTCAGTCCAGATTTTAGCAAGTTTGTGATGTTTATTCCCTATTGATTACACTCTACTAGCAAGTTTATTAGTCTCAAAACCAAGAAGCACATCAGCATTGTCATAATATGGCAACTCAAATAAGATTTCATCAGAGCAAAGAATATGAATATTAGAACATAGCACGACGTCAACATAGATTAGATTTAGCAGAGTATCATTAGCGCGTTATTCAACAAAGCATTGATTCAGTCATTTGTCTATTTGCGTCCGTCTAGTGAACCCCTTAACTAACCTCGAATTAGCACTGGCATGTTGGGCTTCATGCAAAACAATTTTGGTAACACAAATTTAGAAAACATCTAACTAAGGTCTCTGTCAAAAGAAGCAGTTGGTACCTAGAAAGGAAAGGCAAACAGAAAATTATAATTTCATCATCATATAGTTACCCTCCGTAATGGGTCAGCATACAGAGTCAGTCTTCGTCCTCAGGACATCAGTTGATTCGCCATCAGTCAAGAAACACAGCAAAGTTCAGAAAGACGTGGTAAGTAGGGACACTTTCCCCATAAGGAGGAGAAGTATAGAACGGGCAAGGTAAGGGTAAAAATAGGTTGAAGAGTCAAACAACAAAGTTTTTAGGCAGGGTGACAAAGTGGCTGGATAATAGCAAGAATAGTTTGCAATGGCATCTCTCTACTGGCTCCTCGTGTCAAAGGGGTTTATGCCGTTTCTGTTGTACAGTCCCCTAATTTCCAATTGGGCAGGTTTGGCGCATCACTATCTCCATCCAATAGTTTTCTGCTCATCCTATCAAAATTGTCACCTCAGAAAAGTTCTCACGTAGTTCATTGGTTCTTGTGATTGACTTCTCCAACGGGTAGAATGTCCGGTATGATTTCATATTCTCATGGTCCTCTTGCATCCCCAGTCAGTAGTTCCATTGTCTATACCGGTTTCGGCGACCTTGTACCTGTTGCAAGTCTACACTGTTGCATTCAGCAAGAATGTTTCTTTGAGCAAGTCGAGTTTCATGAGAACTGATCTACTACAGTTACACTCATCTTCTAGCTTCTGGAAAAATACGATTACATGTTCTTCAGCAAGTCAGCACACTGCACGTTAGAAAAACACATTTAATATGCAACCGGGCAGCTAGGCCCTGACTCATGCTAACTAAGGCTTAGTGAATTAACTAGCAAAACCTTAACATATAACCCTTAATGCTAATACAAAATCTTGTAATAGTGCATCACTAATTCATTATTAGTCAATTTTATTAATCCCCATATATATTTGCGGCCACTCCCCATGGGCACTGTTAGACCTGACAGCCTTAGGGTAGTCACCCCTAACTTTTTGCCTGCCTCCCTCCTCGTTTTGGATACTGTTTTTGCTGGTTTTTAGACTCTGCGCACTTTACCACTGCTAACCAGTGATAAAGTGTATATGCTCTCTCTCTGTAAACATGGTAACTTTGGATCATACCTGATTGAACTATTTAATCTACTTATAAGTCCCCAGTCATGTGCACTCCAGGTGCCTAGGGCATATAGATTAAATGCCACTAGTGGACCTGCAGCACGGATTGTGCCACCCACTTAAGTAGCCCCTTTTCCTTGTCTCAGGCCTACCATTGCTAGGCCTGTGTGTGCAGTTTCACTGCCACCTCGACTTGGCATTTAAAAGTACTTGCCAAGCCTAGAACTCCCCTTTTTCTGCATATAAGTCACCCTTAATGTGTGCCCTGGGTATCCCCTAGAGCAGGGTGCTGTGTAGGTAAAAGACAGGACATGTACCTGTGTAGTTATATGTCCTGGTAGTGTAAAACTCCTAAATTCGTTTTTGCACTACTGGGAGACCTGCTCCCTTCATAGGCTAACATTGGGGCTGCCCTCATACACTGTTGAAGTGGCAGCTGCTGATCTGAAAGGAGCAGGGAGGTCATATTTAGTATGGCCAGAATGGTAATACAAAATCCTACTGACTGGTGAAGTCGGATTTAATATTACTATTCTAGAAATGCCACTTTTAGAAAGTGAGCATTTCTTTGCACTTAAATCCTTCTGTGCCTTACAATCCACGTCTGGCTAGGTTTAGTTGACAGCTCCTTGTGCATTCACTCAGACACACCCCAAACACAGGGTACTCAGCCTCACTTGCATACATCTGCATTTTGAATGGGTCTTCCTGGGCTGGGAGGGTGGAGGGCCTGCCCTCACACAAAGGACTGCCACACCCCCTACTGGGACCCTGGCAGACAGGATTGAACTGAAAGGGGACCTGGTGCACTTCTTAGCCACTCTTTGAAGTCTCCCCCACTTCAAAAGGCACATTTGGGTATAAAACAGGGCCTCTGCCCTACCTCATCAGACACTTGCTGGAGAAGAAACCGGAACCAGAAACTACATCCTGCCAAGAAGAACTGCCTGGCTGCTCAAAGGACTCACCTGTCTGCTTTCTACAAAGGACTGCTGTCTTGCTGTTGCCCTGCTGCCTTGCTGAACTCTTGTCTGGCTGTGAAAGTGCTCTCCAAGGGCTTGGATAGAGCTTGCCTCCTGTTCCTTGAAGTCTCAGGACCAAAAAGACTTCTTCCTTTCACTTGGACGCTCCGTGCGCCGAAAATTTCGACGGACAGCTTGTTTCGCGGCGAGAAAAACGCCGCACACCGACGCTGATCGACGCGACGCCCTCGGGGCGATCGAGACTTCGACGCACGGCCTCGCAAGGACAACGCCGCCCAACTTCCAAGGAGAAATCGACGCGACGCCTGCCGTGAGACCAAACTTTCGACGCACGGCCTCGCAAGGACAACGCCGCCCGACTTCCAAGGAGAAATCGACGCGACGCCTACCGTGAGATCGAAACTTCGACGCGCAGCCCCGCAGAACGACGCGCAGCCGGAAAACAAGCAGGAGAATCCACGCACAGACCCGGGACATCTGGTAATCCCCGCGATCCACAAAAAGAGACTGTCTGCGCGCCGGAAAACGACGCCCGACTTCCCCGCGTGGAAAAGACCGACGCAAGTCTGTGTGTGCTGAGGAGAAATCGACGCACACACCCCTTTTTCCACGCATCTCTTCTCCTGTGGCCCTCTGAGGAGATTTTCCACCAGAAACCAGGTACTTTGTGCTTGAATGACACTGTATTGCATTCTAAAGACTTAAGACACTTTATATCACTTCCCTGTGATATTTCTACAATTTTCCATTGCAACTTTATTCTTTTTGACCTACAATTATCCTGATAAATATTATATATTTTTCTAAACACTGTGTGGTGTATTTTTGTGGTGCTATATGGTGGTATTGTATGATTTATTGCACAAATACTTTACACATTGCCTTCTAAGTTAAGCCTGACTGCTCGTGCCAAGCTACCAGAGGGTGGGCACAGGATAATCTTGGATAGTGTGTGACTTACCCTGACTAGAGTGAGGGCTTTTGCTTGGACAGGAGGTAACCTGACTGCCAATCAAAAACCCCATTTCTAACATTGGTGATCAGCGGTGAGGATAGGACTTGTATTTGTGCAGTGACATACAGTAGCTAAGTATTTCACTACATACCCACAGTTGAAGGTCAACTTGGTTTTTATCTCTTTTTGAAAATCCGTTTTTTCCTGACAATTTTCAAAAACTAAATCCTCACTCAACATGTCTCTGACTGGGTCTCAGACAGGGGACTTTGACCTAGTCCAGTTGGATACATACACGGTCAAACAACTAAGAGGATTCTGCAGGGCATTAAGGGTACCCACCCAAGGGGCCTCCAGAAAGGAGGACTTTCAAGTGGCGCTGAGGGCCTGGGCAGAAGCCCATTTAGAGGATGATGAGGAAGAGGAGCCAGAAAATGGCCCCTCAGAAGGATTTTCACTATCTATGGATGGTGTTACCACTGCAATTGTGCACCCTTCCAGACCAGGGAGCAGTGTCTCCATGCAAAGCCTGACCGCAGAGGAAAGGAGAGAGGAAAGGGAGTTCCAATTGCAAATGGCAAAACTGAAAATTGAGGCACAACAGGAGGAGAGGAGGGCAGAAAGAGAAGCCAAACAAGCTGAGGCTGAAAGAGCAGCCAAACAGATTGAAGCTGAAAGAACAGCCAAACAAGCAGAAGCTGAAAGAGCAGCCAAACAAGTGGAAGCTGAAAGAGCGTTGGCTGAAAAGAAACTATTGTTGGCTCATGAACTGAGTCTCAAGGAGCTGGAGATCAAGGCAAGACAGTCTGAATCCAGCAATAATGGTGGCAGCATACAGACAGGACCTGCTGGAGAAAAGAAGGTTCGTATACCCAAAAATGTGGTGCCCAGTTTTGTGGTGGGAGATGACATAGATAAATGGTTAGCTGCTTATGAAGTTGCACTAAGGGCTCATGAGGTTCCTGAAGGGCAATGGGGGGTAGCTATGTGGGGTTATGTGCCGCCATTGGGGAGGGACACACTTCTCACATTGGATCCACCGGATCAAAACACATACCCACTCCAGAAAGCCACTTTACTTGCCAAGTTTGGGCTGACCCCTGAGGGATACCGTCAGAGGTTCAGGATCAGCACCAAACAAACCACACAAACATGGGTAGATTTCTTTGATTTCTCTAGTAAGGCACTGAATGGATGGGTGCGGGGCAACAAAGTAGCAGATTATAAAGGTTTATATGACTTGATCCTGAGAGAGCATATGCTTAATGTTACTTATACCGATTTGCGCCAGCATCTAGTGGATAGTAAGCTGACTGATCCCAGGAAGCTTGCTGAGGAGGCGGACCTCTGGGTTAGCACCAGAGTGTCCAAAAAGGTACCTGGGGGGGACTCCCACAAAGGTGGTCAGGGTTCCCAACAGAAGAAAGAGGGGGGAGATAAACTTACAGATAAGGAACTCTCTAAAGGCCCCCAAAAGAATTCCCAGGGAGGGGGTGGCAACCCTTCCTTTTCCAAATTTGGGAAGAAACCAGGGACATTTGACAGGTCAGGAAAATCTAGCCCCAAATGCATGGAGTGTTACCAATATGGTCACTACAAAGGCGATCCACAGTGCCCCAAGAGGGCACCGTCCACTACCGGACAGGCACCTGGGTTGACTAGTGTAGCACTCGGGGGGAGATGGACCCCACTAGCTTTGGGGAGCAGGTAGAGATTTCCCTAGTGTCCCTGGGAGAAGGAGAAATGATGTCCAAGGTCCACATGGCTAAAAATACTTCCAAGTACCGGCAGTGGGTCCTCATTGATGGGCAGAAGGTGGAGGCTCTGCGTGACACAGGAGCCAGTATGACTACTATCAAGAGTCAGCTGGTGTCCACAGAGCAGATAATCCCTAATACATTCCACCAGGTCATAGTCGCTGACAATCGCGAGAGTCACCTACCGGTGGCTCGGGTTCCCTTTGAGTGGGGGGGGGTCTCTGGTACTCTGAAAGTAGCTGTGAGTCCTGCCATGCCTGTAGATTGTCTGTTAGGCAATGATCTAGAGCATACTGCTTGGAAAGAAGTAGAGCTCAGATCTCACCTGGAGATGTTAGGGTTACCTGAGTGGGTCTGCATGACCACCCGGTCCATGGCTGACCGAGAGGGAAGTCAAGGGCATCTGGAGCCTGGAACGATGGCCCAGGGAGCTGCCAAGAGGAGGGACGAGGGGCGCGGGAAACCGGCCCCAGAAGTTCCCACAGTGGCTGACGGGGCTCCTGAGGAGGAGACTCCCGAGCCAACTGGGGAAGACATTGCCACCCTAGGTGACTTACCGGAGCTTGCTGGCTGGCAAGTTGAGGGTGGACCCACCAGGGAGGAATTCTGCAAGGCGCAGAAAGAGTGTCCCACTCTAGAAGGGTTGAGGAAACAAGCCTTAAACCAGGCAGCAGGTGACGCCTCTGGCAATCACCACCTATATTGGGAGAATGATCTCCTCTACAGTGAGCCTAGGGTTCCGGTCTTTGGGGCAGCACGTGTGCTGGTGGTCCCCCAATGTTACCGAGCCTTCCTACTGGGTCTGGCTCACGACATTCCCCTGGCAGGACATTTGGGACAAGACAAGACCTTCAACAGGCTTGTCACCCACTTTCACTGGCCCAAAATGAGGACACACTCAGACAAATTCTGCAGGGCTTGTCCTACCTGCCAGGCTAGTGGTAAAGCAGGAAAGAGGGTTAAAACCCCCCTGATTCCACTTCCTGTCGTTGGCACCCCCTTTGAAAGGGTGGGCGTCGACATTGTTGGCCCCTTGGACCCCAAAACTGCCTTAGGCAACAGGTTTATCCTGGTTTTGGTGGACCATGCCACCCGGTACCCAGAGGCAATCCCTCTGAGGACCGTAACTGCATCGGTGGTAGCCAGAACCCTGATGGGGATATTTACCCGTGTGGGATTCCCCAAGGAGATAGTGTCTGACAGAGGCACTAACTTCATGTCCGCGTACATGAAGCATCTGTGGGATGCGTGTGGTGTAACCTACAAGTTCACCACACCCTATCACCCCCAGTCTAATGGGCTTGTGGAGAGATTCAACAAGACCCTGAAAGGCATGATTGGTGGCCTCCCTGAGGCCATGAGGCGTAAATGGGACGTCCTCTTACCATGCCTTCTCTTTGCTTACAGAGAGGTCCCCCAGAGGGGGGTAGGGTTCAGTCCCTTTGAGCTTCTCTATGGGTACCCCGTCAGGGGACCCTTAAGCATTGTCAAGGAGGGATTGGAGAACGCTCCAAAGACACCCCCTCAGGACGTGGTCAGCTACATGTTGGCCCTCCGCAATCAGATGACCCGCTTCTGGAAAGAGGCCCAAAGTAACCTGGAGGCCAGTCAAGAGGTGATGAAACAATGGTATGACCAGAAGGCCACTCTGGTAGAGTTTCAACCTGGAGACAAAGTGTGGGTAATGGAGCCAGTAGAGCCCAGAGCACTCCAGGACCGCTGGTCTGGCCCATTTGAAATAAAGGAGCGGAAAGGGGAGGCCACTTACCTAGTGGACCTCCAAACCCCTAGGAACCCCCTAAGGGTGCTCCACGTGAACCGACTAAAAGCTCATTTTGAGAGGTCGGAGATCAACATGCTTCTGGTCACAGATGAAGGAATGGAAGAGGAGAGTGAACCTCTCCCGGACCTCCTCTCTGCCCAAGAAGGTGATGGGTCCGTAAGCGGGGTCATTCTGTCTGACTCCCTGACTCTAAACCAGAAAGGAGACTGCTATGAGCTGTTGGAGCAGTTCTCCCCCCTCTTCTCCCTTACTCCGGGACTGACCCACCTCTGTGTTCATGATATTGACACCGGTGACAGTCTCCCTGTGAAGAACAACATTTACAGGTTGTCAGATAAGGTGAAGGCCAGCATCAAGGAGGAGGTCTCCAAGATGTTGACGCTAGGGGTTATTGAGAAGTCCAGTAGTCCCTGGGCCAGCCCAGTGGTGTTGGTCCCCAAGGCTACTGCCCCCGGCGCGAAGCCAGAACTCCGGTTCTGCGTGGACTACCGGGGTCTCAACTCAGTCACACGGACTGATGCTCACCCCATCCCCCGAGCTGATGAGCTCGTGGACAGGCTAGGCGCTGCCAAGTTCCTGAGTACGTTTGATCTTACTTCAGGGTACTGGCAGATCGCCCTGACTGAGGGGGCTAAGGAAAGGTCCGCCTTTTCCACCCCTGATGGCCATTACCAGTTCCGGGTGATGCCGTTTGGATTGAAAAATGCCCCCGCTACCTTCCAACGGTTGGTTAACGGGGTCCTGGCTGGCAAGGATGCCTTCTGTGCAGCCTACCTGGATGACATAGCTGTCTACAGTTCCAGCTGGGAGGAACACCTGCTCCACCTCAAGGAGGTGCTTCAGGCCCTGCAACAGGCAGGCCTGACCATCAAGGCTAGTAAGTGCCAGATTGGGCAGGGTTCCGTGGTGTACTTGGGACACCTAGTAGGTGGTGGCAAGGTGCAGCCACTCCAGGCCAAGATCGAAACTATCAAGGCCTGGCAACCACCTCGAACCCAGACTGAGGTGAGAGCCTTTTTAGGCCTCACCGGATACTACCGAAGGTTTGTCAAGGGCTATGGTACCATTGTGTCCCCCTTGACAGAACTCACGTCCAAGAAGCAACCTAGGTTGGTGAATTGGACAGAGGCTTGTCAGAAAGCCTTTGACGCCCTAAAGGAAGCCATGTGCACGGCCCCCGTGCTCAAGGCCCCTGACTACTCCCAGGAATTTATCGTGCAGACAGACGCTTCAGAGCATGGCATAGGGGCAGTCCTAGCACAGCTAAATGAGGAGGGCCAAGATCAACCGGTAGTCTTTATTAGCAGAAGGCTATTACCACGGGAACAGAGGTGGAGTGCTATTGAAAGAGAAGCTTTTGCTGTGGTCTGGGCACTGAAGAAGCTGAGGCCCTACCTGTTTGGGACTCACTTCCTAGTTCAGACAGACCACAGGCCCCTCAGATGGCTCATGCAGATGAGGGGTGAGAATCCAAAACTTCTGAGGTGGTCCATTTCCCTACAGGGGATGGACTTTACGGTGGAACATCGCCCAGGGGTTGACCACGCCAATGCTGATGGTCTCTCCAGGTACTTCCGCCTTAGCGATGAGAGCTCCCAGGAGGTCGGGTAGCTCTCCCCACTTTCAGCTGGGGGGGACACATGTTAGACCTGACAGCCTTAGGGTAGTCACCCCTAACTTTTTGCCTGCCTCCCTCCTCGTTTTGGATACTGTTTTTGCTGGTTTTTAGACTCTGCGCACTTTACCACTGCTAACCAGTGATAAAGTGTATATGCTCTCTCTCTGTAAACATGGTAACTTTGGATCATACCTGATTGAACTATTTAATCTACTTATAAGTCCCCAGTCATGTGCACTCCAGGTGCCTAGGGCATATAGATTAAATGCTACTAGTGGACCTGCAGCACGGATTGTGCCACCCACTTAAGTAGCCCCTTTTCCTTGTCTCAGGCCTACCATTGCTAGGCCTGTGTGTGCAGTTTCACTGCCACCTCGACTTGGCATTTAAAAGTACTTGCCAAGCCTAGAACTCCCCTTTTTCTGCATATAAGTCACCCTTAATGTGTGCCCTGGGTATCCCCTAGAGCAGGGTGCTGTGTAGGTAAAAGACAGGACATGTACCTGTGTAGTTATATGTCCTGGTAGTGTAAAACTCCTAAATTCGTTTTTGCACTACTGGGAGACCTGCTCCCTTCATAGGCTAACATTGGGGCTGCCCTCATACACTGTTGAAGTGGCAGCTGCTGATCTGAAAGGAGCAGGGAGGTCATATTTAGTATGGCCAGAATGGTAATACAAAATCCTACTGACTGGTGAAGTCGGATTTAATATTACTATTCTAGAAATGCCACTTTTAGAAAGTGAGCATTTCTTTGCACTTAAATCCTTCTGTGCCTTACAATCCACGTCTGGCTAGGTTTAGTTGACAGCTCCTTGTGCATTCACTCAGACACACCCCAAACACAGGGTACTCAGCCTCACTTGCATACATCTGCATTTTGAATGGGTCTTCCTGGGCTGGGAGGGTGGAGGGCCTGCCCTCACACAAAGGACTGCCACACCCCCTACTGGGACCCTGGCAGACAGGATTGAACTGAAAGGGGACCTGGTGCACTTCTTAGCCACTCTTTGAAGTCTCCCCCACTTCAAAGGCACATTTGGGTATAAAACAGGGCCTCTGCCCTACCTCATCAGACACTTGCTGGAGAAGAAACCGGAACCAGAAACTACATCCTGCCAAGAAGAACTGCCTGGCTGCTCAAAGGACTCACCTGTCTGCTTTCTACAAAGGACTGCTGTCTTGCTGTTGCCCTGCTGCCTTGCTGAACTCTTGTCTGGCTGTGAAAGTGCTCTCCAAGGGCTTGGATAGAGCTTGCCTCCTGTTCCTTGAAGTCTCAGGACCAAAAAGACTTCTTCCTTTCACTTGGACGCTCCGTGCGCCGAAAATTTCGACGGACAGCTTGTTTCGCGGCGAGAAAAACGCCGCACACCGATGCTGATCGACGCGACGCCCTCGGGGCGATCGAGACTTCGACGCACGGCCTCGCAAGGACAACGCCGCCCGACTTCCAAGGAGAAATCGACGCGACGCCTGCCGTGAGACCAAACTTTCGACGCACGGCCTCGCAAGGACAACGCCGCCCGACTTCCAAGGAGAAATCGACGCGACGCCTACCGTGAGATCGAAACTTCGACGCGCAGCCCCGCAGAACGACGCGCAGCCGGAAAACAAGCAGGAGAATCCACGCACAGACCCGGGACATCTGGTAATCCCCGCGATCCACAAAAAGAGACTGTCTGCGCGCCGGAAAACGACGCCCGACTTCCCCGCGTGGAAAAGACCGACGCAAGTCTGTGTGTGCTGAGGAGAAATCGACGCACACACCCCTTTTTCCACGCATCTCTTCTCCTGTGGCCCTCTGAGGAGATTTTCCACCAGAAACCAGGTACTTTGTGCTTGAAAGACACTGTATTGCATTCTAAAGACTTAAGACACTTTATATCACTTCCCTGTGATATTTCTACAATTTTCCATTGCAACTTTATTCTTTTTGACCTACAATTATCCTGATAAATATTATATATTTTTCTAAACACTGTGTGGTGTATTTTTGTGGTGCTATATGGTGGTATTGTATGATTTATTGCACAAATACCTTACACATTGCCTTCTAAGTTAAGCCTGACTGCTCGTGCCAAGCTACCAGAGGGTGGGCACAGGATAATCTTGGATAGTGTGTGACTTACCCTGACTAGAGTGAGGGCTTTTGCTTGGAC
Organism: Pleurodeles waltl; assembly: GCF_031143425.1. NCBI lineage: Eukaryota > Metazoa > Chordata > Amphibia > Caudata > Salamandridae > Pleurodeles > Pleurodeles waltl. The sequence continues at coordinate 559,472,624 of NC_090437.1, read as the reverse complement.
AGGAGGTAACCTGACTGCCAATCAAAAACCCCATTTCTAACAGGCACATTTCAAACGCACGTTTAGTGAAACACAGTAATATTTTCTATGCGGCATTATTATAGCATTAGAACCCACCGTAGCAGGCTCTACCGGCTATTAAAGGCCCGCTCCCGCACTAAAGGCCCGAGACGAAGGCAAGGGCCTTTAACAAGGGAGAGGGCCTTTAATAGCCGGTAGAGCCCACTACGGCGGATTCTAAGGCTATTAGAACATTCTGCCACTCAGGGCAGAATGTTCTATTAAATAAAACAAATTCCTCACGGAGCCCGAGGGGATTAAAATCCCCTCGGGCTCCGTGAGGCTTTATTCACAGCTGTTCCTGTGAACAAAGCGAACATTGGAATGTTGGCGCTGCGGGCTTTTGCCGGCCATTAAAAGCCCGCAGCACTCCATTGTTTTCAATGGAGCTGCCAACATTCCAATGTTCTAATATGCATTAGTTTCATGTTAATTTTCATTATAAGAGCTACGCTCCAACACACCCACAGCCACCATTATTTAAACTTTGTTCTCTCCTCTAGTTTTTCATAAAAATTCATAAGACATTATCCATCTATTCACTATCAGCTATCCAACCTTTCTTTCAATCATCCTTTCACCAATCCATCCATTTGCCCAAAACTCACCCATGCAGTCTTTCACCCACCCACACATCCTTTCATTTTGCTCATTTCACCCTTCTATCTTTTAACCTTCTGTTATTTTTTCCGTTTCTTTCAAGCCATAATTTTTAGCACTCATTATGAGTGGTTTTGTTGAGCTGCAGATTGAAGAGGCCTTAAGTAACCCAATTACCACTGTACCTGTAAAGCTAGGGGTTCACAATCATGACTAGCTAGCGTGTAATAGTAATTGTCAATGAGCAAGCAATTACAAGTAATGGTAATTGCCAATAAGCAAGCAATGTGACTTACCACCGCACGTCCCTGATGCAGCTTCTCCCTCTGCTCCACATGGCCATCCGGTCCTGCAGCGGAACTTGAGCTGGCTCCACTGGTGGTCGATGTGTCTAAAAGAAATAGTATAGAGTTTTTAGATATGAGGTACACCTCCCCTTAATTTTATTAATGAAAAGAATCCAACCATAATACATCATTAAGTTCAGTTAGAACTAAAGTATATTCTATCAAACATATCACTGTGGGCAATTTGTTGGTTCACAATGTGAGAAAAGCCAGGTAACCAAGCCATCCAAAGACTTTGTGTGATGCAGGGGCAATGCTATAACCTATGATGATGATGTCTCTGAATCACTGAAGCACAATGAAGGGGGGATTAAAAATTGTAAATGAAAAAAAGTAAAAAAAAGATAATGCAGGGATAACAGGAATTAAACAAAAATTGGATAGGAGAATTGGAAAAACAATATAACAGAAAAGTAAAAGAACAAAACAGTATTAAAAAGTAGACAAGGCAAAATTAAAAGTAGTTGGCTAATGTAAAGTTTAGGGAAATAAGAATAATATTAAACAATAGGACTTATTGGGATGAGCAGAGCTTGTAGCATTGCGCTGGTGGTTGGCTCCTCCCCAGCTCCTGCCAGACCCACCTCTGTGGTGCCCCTCTTCTTGCCCTTGGGTACTGATGTAAGAAATAAAGTAGATAAAAAATGTGGATTAGTGGTACAGTTAATCTCCACAAAATTATTATAACAGGCCATGTTTCCTGTGGTACTAGTATGATTATCTATCATTGAGTTGGCTATACTCATAAAATCCCAGTTATAAATTTCCTTAACAAAACCTACATTTGCAACTAATGCATTGCAATTAATGATCTTCAATTCTATTCTAATGTCTTAACCCCCTTGATGGACCAACTCAGTGTCTCTTTTTTTCAATGCATAGATGCATACTATTACTACACATCACTGTGAAATTGCTTGGGACTGTACAAGCAAGATAAAGAAAGAAAACTAACTTACTGATATCACTAATCCACTATGGTAACTGGAGGACACAGGAGTACCCATTGCAATGGTTTCTTAAATAATAATCCAAAGCGAGCGCTGATGAGTACGATTTGGTTGTGCCAAACACCTGCCTAGCTCAAACTGGATCACATAATAATAATCTTAATGTAGACTAAACATAATTTACCTCTGAGTTTAAACAGCATGCTACTCAAAAAAGAAAGTTAGCATTGTAGAACAAAAACACAACAAATCTCATCGAGCCCCGGAATCTCAATGCCTAGCAAGTCGAGCATGTCCTGCTCATGGTCGATGATGTCAGCCCAGTGGTGCGTCAGCTGCTGGGTGATGCACTGGACAGGTGTAGGTACATCACACAAAGTGGTGTACCCTATCCTAATGCAGTCAATGCTCCCGCAGGGGGTAACCACGCTCAGGCCTGCCACCTGCTTTCATCATGATGGATAGGTTGTGCTCCACATAAAAAACAGTGCTGCCACTTCCTCTTCACTATAAATGGGCCGAGGCTGCACCCCTTGAAGGTGCTACCTCCCACAAGGTAGGCAGCTGCTGCTGGCTGTCAAAGGGGGCCTGGTGCTGCCGCTCCCCTGTTCGCCTGCACCACCATGCTCTGCCATGATTTGCCATGGTGCTCGGTGGTGAGGTGAAGATGAAAAGAAACAGAAGGAGAAGGATGGAAAGCAATAAATAGGAGAAAAATAAACAAAAACAGAAAAAGTCACAAAAAGCCGGATTTTTTTTTTTTTAAGTAAAAATAGTCGGCCACAAAAAGACAGTAATACAATACATAAAAATAAGGGGTAGATTAATTAGAAGGATGGACGATTACAAAGGTTATTCAAGGATGAAAAAAACCGGCTCTGCATCATTAACAGAATGAAAAACAAGATGACCGTGCCCATGCGAACCGTGTGGTGCCCTTCACGCGCGATTTTGAACACGAGAACCTGCTGCATTTAATGAAAAATGCAATGCAAACAGGGACAACGGGGAACTCTGCCTACCCGCAGAACTCCATGTAGCATGGCAGAATATTTTTGCTACTTCACAGAGTTCCACATAGCTCAACTCTACCCACTCCGCCCGGGCCTAGTGTCGCTATCCAGTGTATTCGCTGAGAACGAATGGGAGTCAACTATGGGGACAAGTGAAAAAGCTCTGTACAAGATTCTCTGCCTTTTACCATTTCATTGTCGCATAGAACTCATAAAACTAACAGGGTTCCTCTTTTTCAAGTGTGCCAGGAGTGAAAACTAGTATACATGCTTTACAGTCAGCAGGGAAGAACAATCAAGGTCCATCTCATTCTGGGATATTAAGAGTCAATTATATAGAGTAATTGATATTATCTTTAATGAGTTGCCCATTAACTTTGTATCCCTATGGGAAAGCCAATAAGTATGCTCAAGAGGAATGTTTCTGCATATATATATATATATATACATATATATATATATATATATATATATATATATATATATATATATATATATATACACATTTTTTTCACTGAAAAAACAAAAGGTTACAGAGATGTTATAGTTAGTTTCTGAATCTACGAATTTACTCGTACAAAACCATAGAAATTAAGCAGTTATAGTTAGAGCTATTTCAAGTAACCCAAAATCCATAAAAATGCTATGAAGACCACAGGGAGACCCATTATTGCTGCCCAGGATAGTTTTTTTGAGACTGTATCTCAATACATTGATTCAGTTCTTGGAGCATCCTCTCATATCTTAAAGGTTGTACAGATTTCCTAAAATGCATTTTTGATATGCCATGGTAGAAAGGTTCTCTCTTAATAACATTAGATGTGGCATCACTCTGTAAGAGCATTAGGCATACAGATGGTCTTAGAGCTGCAGAAGTTTCTTATGTTCAAGACCAATTAGGTTTAATAAACATGTACAAATGCTTCTGAAGATGATAAAATGGTGCTTAGAGTACAATATATATTGTATTTGATCATCACGTCTTTGAACATCAAAGGGGGACTGTGATGGGGACCTGTTTCTCCCCCAGTTATGCAAATCTGGGTATGGGGTGGTGGGAGGAGCAGGTCCTTAACAGTTCCCTGTTAGATAGGTGGCAGCTATATATATATATATCTTTATGGCTTAGGACTTATGTAGGGATCACTTTAGGACCCCTCATGGGCAAAAATGTCCCATTTATTTTTTTGGCCAATTCCCTGATTTGAACATCCTCCTTGGATCCTGTAGACAAATGATTGGCTTGCGGCAAGCTGACACACATTGTCACATGTGCACTAACAGAACCAGAGAAATTCAGTGTAAAAAACAAAGGTTACAGAGACGTTATAGTTAGGTTGATGTTTTACCCACACAAAACCATAAAAGTTCAGCAATTAGAGATATATTTATAGTTATACTTATCTGACAAAACTACAACTCATGCCGGAAAGTAACTTTGACAACAAGTTATAACTTCTTACCATAAGTTTAGCAGCTGTGGTTGGATTAATGTATACTGTAATGTATATTAATGAAAAACAACAAAGGTTACCAGGACGTTATAGTTAGGAAATAGATTTTAAAAAACATAGACATTCACTGAAAAAAAACAAAAGTTAGAGGGATGGTATAGGTATGCTCACATTTCGAGTGTACGAAACCATAGAAATGAAGCAGTTACAGTTAGAGTTACATCAAGTAACTGTAGCTTGCACCTTTGCCATACACTGCTAATTGTCCCACAAATTCCGGCACCCATTGCATCTTTGATAACATCCTTGATAATATCAATGTAATTTTTGCAGTAAAAATTTTTGGAAAAAACTGTGCATGGCTGGGGTGTGAGTTATAGTTATCTTAGGGCATGAGTTATGGTTACTTGAGATAACTCTAACTATATCTGCTGAATGTCTATGGTTTTGTATGCTTGAAAAGTGAGCCTACTATAACGTCCTCCTAACCTTTGTTTTTTCTGTGATATATAAATATATATATAGATATATATAAATATATATACATATGTATGTATATATATATATATATATATGTTTTTGTTGAAGATTGATGTCAAGATATGTCAAAGAAAAGATAACCCAAGGATAGTTATAAACAGCCCTATTCCTGCATATTGAGGTCCATCCCTACTGATTGTGCACAATTATCTTTAAATCCAGACACTGCAGAAAATGTCTCCAAGAATCTATGCATATCTAGTAATGATTCATCTTTATTAGTCTCACAGCATAATATATCCACGGATAATGAGATAGCTTTGGAGGTAGGGAAGTACATGGGAAACCATGCTTAGTGCCTCTAGTTAATGGTATTGATGATGTCTAACCACTATTAATCTTAATTTTAATCTGAGAGGAACAAACTCAGGCCCTGATTTATGCTTTTTGGAGCAAAACTGCACTAACGCAGTTTCGCACCAAAAAGTTTAGCACCGGCTTGCACCATTTCTGTGCACCAGCCAGGCTCCATATTTATGGAATGGTGCAAGCCGGTGCAAAGGGTAGGCTAGTGTAAAAAAAATGACATTAGTTGGGTGGGGCTGGCGGTATGGAAGAAGGGGGTTTTGCACAAAAAAATGACATTAGGCAGGTTAGAGTAAAAAAAAAAAAAGACTCTAACCTGCAATTTTCTGTGACACAAAACCATTCATACCACATGACTCCTGTCTTTGAAAAGACAGGAGTCATGCCCACCATCCCACTGGCTAGCACAGAGGACCAGGGTCCCCTGGGCATGGGGCATGGCCATTGCACCCTGTGCCATTAATGGGGGGCCCATTTAACTTTTTGTCACTTTAAAAAATAAAATAAAATACTTACCTGTACTTACCTGGGATAGGGTCCCCCATCCTCCGCTGTCTCTCTGGTGTGGGTGGCCCTGGGGACTGGGGAGGGCACCTGTGGGCTTATTCCATGGTGTTCACCATGTAAATAGGCCCACAGGTCCCCAAACGCCTGCCTTGACCCAGGTGTTAAAAAATGTGGCAAAGCAAGCTTTGCACCATTTTTTGACCCCTCCTCCTTCCCGTGCACCATTTTTGCACAGGAGTATAAATGTGGCATTAAGGCCTGAAAGTCATTTTTTGCACAGGAATGCCTACCCTGCATCTCATTAAGGCAAGGTAGGTTTCCACATTCAAAAAATGACATTTACTCCATAAATTTGGCGCCAGACGGGTCTAGCGGCAAAATATAAATAAGGAGTTAGCTTTGCACTGAATTAGAGTTAAAAAAAATGACGCTAATTCAGTGCAAACAGAGTATAAATATGCCCCTTTGGTCTTTATATAGCTTTTGAAAAAAAAAGTTGGTCTTTATATAGCTGTTGAGATTTCACCCTAGAGACATTTATCTAGCATATTGGACAGATAGCACCAATCATTTCTGTCTACTGCCTTTTCATCACTGAAAGAAAGCATGAAAAAAGATAATTTAGCATACTCACCTAATTCTATAAGGGCAGCTGGCAGCCTGACATTAACATATATAGGTCTTGTTTTTATCAATCTAGTTTGATATTTGTATTGGAGATGGGGACATAACCAGTCAAACCTACCTACAAAAATGTTCACAAAAATCTTAATATCAAAGTTTAACCCCTTCGCTGCCAGGCCTTTTCCCCCTCCTGCGCCAGGCCTTTTTTTGCCTATTTGGGGCAGTTCGCGCTTAGGCTCTCATAACTTTTTGTCCACATAAGCTAACCAAGCCAAATTTGCGTCCTTTTTTTCCAACATCCTAGGGATTCTAGAGGTACCCAGACTTTGTGAGTTCCCCTGAAGGAGGCCAAGAAATTAGCCAAAATACAGTGAAAATTTAGTTTTTTTCAAAAAAATGGGAAAAAGTGGCTGCAGAAGAAGGCTTGTGGTTTTTCCTCTGAAAATGGCATCAACAAACGGTTTGTGGTGCTAAACTCACCAGTTTCCCAGCTTTCAGGAACAGACAGACTTGAATCAGAAAACCCAATTTTTCAACACAAATTTGGCATTTTACTGGGACATATCCCATTTTTAAAAAAAATTGTGCTTTCAGCCTCCTTCCAGTCAGTGACAGAAATGGACATGAAACCAATGCTGGATCCCAGACACCTAAACATTTCTGAAAAGTAGACAAAATTCTGAATGCAGCAAGGGGTCATTTGTGAAGATCCTACAAGGGTTTCCTACAGAAAATAACAACTGAAAAAGAAAAATATTGAAATTGAGGTGAAAAAAACATCAATTTTTCTCTACGTTTTACTCTGTAACTTTTTCCTGCAATGTCAGATTATCGAAAGCAATATACCGTTACGTCTGCTGGACTCCTCTGGTTGCGAGGATATATAGGGCTTGTAGGTTCATCAAGAACCCTAGGTACCCAGAGCCAATAAATGAGCTGCACCCTGCAGTGCGTTTTCATTCTATACTGGGTATACAGCAATTCATTTGCTGAAATATAAAGAATAAAAAATAGCTATCAAGAAAACCTTTGTATTTCCAAAAAGGGCACAAGATAAGGTGTTGAGGAGCAGTGGTTATTTGCACATCTCTGAATTCTGGGGTGACCATACTAGCATGTGAATTACAGGGCATTTCTCAAATAGATGTCTTTTTTACACACTCTCCTATATTTGGAAGGAAAAAATTTAGAGAAAGACAAGGGGCAATAACACTTGTTTTGCTAATCTATGTTCCCCCAAGTCTCCCGATAAAAATTATACCTCACTTGAGTGAGTAGGCCTAGCACCCGTGACAGGAAACGCCCCAAAACGCAACGTGGACACATCCCATTTTTTTGAAAGAAAACAGAGGTGTTTTTTGCAAAGTGCCTACCTGTAGATTTTGGCCTCTAGCTCAGCCGGCACCTAGGGAAACCTACCAAACCTGTGCATTTCTGAAAACTAGAGACCTAGGGGAATCCAAGATGGGGTGACTTGTGGCGCTCTGACCAGGTTCTGTTACCCAGAATCCTTTGCAAACCTCACAATTTGGCTAAAAAAACACATGTTCCTCACATTTCTGTGGCAGAAAGTTCTGGAATCTGAGAGGAGGCATAAATCTCCTTCCACCCAGCATCTAAGCATCTAAGTCTCCCGATAAAAATGATACCTCACTTGTGTGGGTAGGCCTAGCGCCCGCGACAGGAAATGCCCCAAAGCACAACGTGGACACATCCCATTTTTTGACAGAAAACAGAGCTGTTTTTTGCAAAGTGCCTACCTGTAGATTTTGGCCTCTAGCTCAGCCGGCACATAGGGAAACCTACCAAACCTGTGCATTTCTGCATTTCTGAAAACTAGAGACCTAGGGGAATCCAAGATGGGGTGGCTTGTGGGGCTCTGACCAGGTTCTGTTACTCAGAATCCTTTGCAAACCTCAAAATTTGGCTAAAAAAACACATATTCCTCACATTTCTGAGGCAGAAAGTTCTGGAATCTGAGAGGAGGCACAAATTTCGTTCCACCTAGCATTCCCCCAAGTCTCTCGATAAAAATGGTACCTCACTTCTGTGGGTAGGCCTAGCGCCCACGAAAGGAAATGGCCCAAAACACAACGAGGACACAACATATTTTTTCACAGAAAACAGAGGTGTTTTTTGCAAAGTGCCTACCTGTGGATTTTGGCCTCTAGCTCAGCCAGCCCCAGGAGGGGACAGAAATGCCCTAAAATAAATTTGACCCCCCACCCCCCAAACACCCCCTGTCCGGGAGCGACCCTTGCCTACGCGGTCGCTCCCCCTGCGTGACATTGGCACCAAAAAACAAATCCCCGGTGCCTAGTGGTTTCTGCCCCCTTGGGGGAAGATTGACTTAAATCGGCCATCTGCCCCCAAGGGGGGCAGAAATGGTCTAAATAAAGTTTGCCCCCCAGGGGAGTGACCCTTGCCTGACGGGTCGCTCCCCATCTCTAAAAAAACAAACAAACAAAAAAAAAACACAAGGGGGGGCAGAAATGGCCTAAAATAATTCCCCCCCCCCCCAGGGAGCGACCCTTGCCTAAGGGATCGCTCCCATTGCGTGAAATTCACGCAAAGAAACTCCCTGGTGTCTAGTAGTTTCTGCCCCCCTTGGGGGCAGATTGGCCTCATCAAAATAGGCCAATCTGACCCCAAGGGGGGCAGAAATGGCCTAAATATAATTTGCCCCCTAGGGGAGCGACCCTTGCCTAAGGGGTCGCTCTCCACCTAAAAAAAAAAAAAACAACATAACTCTGGGAGCAACCCTTGCCTTGCCCAAGGGGTCGCTCCCTTTTGTCACTTTCTTCAAAAAAAAAAATCCCTGGTGTCTAGTGGGGTTTCAAAAGCCGGATTGCAAGCAATCCGGCTTTTGAAACCCTGGGAGAGACTTCAAAGGGAAGGAAATACATTTCCTTCCCTTTGAAGCCCCTCCGGGCCTCCCCCACGTGATTGAAAGAGAAATGCTGAGCATTTCATTTCAATCGTGCTGGAAGCAGAGCTTCCAGCGCGATGGGGGAGGCCCCTGTGACAAATCAGCGCGCGCTCGCGCGCTGACATCGCAAGGGGGGGTAGGGGGGGTCAGGAGTAGAAGGGGAAGTTCTTCCCCTTCCACTCCCGCCTTGAGGGAGGGAGGGGGTGCACAGGGGGGGCGCGCTAGTGCTCCCCCAAGTTCCCGTGCTTTGGACGAGGTACCTCCAAGGCACACGGGAACTGTAGCCTTGGACGAGGTCACCTCGTCCAAGGCACAGAAGGGGTTAAAAGCATGATTGGTCTTTATGATCTATATTTACAGCAGGCCTTTATCTCATTTTCATATGTGATAAAGTCAATCCTGTCATTGGGGGTGACAAAAAAAGAGGGCAATAAGAAATAAAAAAGAGGCTCATCAAGGACATTGTAGTAAGTTTTTATAGAAAGAAGCTGTGAGGCCATCTCAGGCTACATCTTTGACAATTCCACAAAGCTCCCATTGTTCTCCTTTTAATCTTACCTGTCCTCTAGAGCTTCTCTCTGTTCTCCCTCTAATTCTGCCTCTAATAATGGAAAGTTGTAAGCTAGTCAGCTCCAAATTTTTCCTCATCATTTTAAGTGCAACCCTGCTCACTACATAAGAAAGAATAAAAGATTAGAAGGCATTTATTATGTCCTCATAACTGTAGTGTAAAGCTCCATCATTTTCTCTGATTTATAAATATAACTTACACTTTTGAAAAGTTTACACTTTTAGGTAAGTTAACTAGTTTTAAGTTAGCTACAAGATCTGACAATAAGCCACTACCAATACACATGACCAATCACTGGCAAACCTTCTCCTATAGAAAATAATAGTAGAATGGAATTAAACTAAACCCCCATACAAAATAATGTGAAATTTAATTAAAATATGTTAAACAGTTACAAATATAAATAAATATAACTCATAGTTTAAAAATATACATAAATAGAATACATATTTATTGTTTAGTTATACAACATTTTTAACAGTCTATTTTGAATTAAAAAATGTGTACAGTAATAATGTTTTAAAAAATATAAGTAATTTAATTTAATTATATACATCACATTTGATAATTATTAGTGCATTATAAAATATATTTTTTGTTGGATTTTTTTTAATTTAAACTTCAGAAAAAAATTGCGATTTAATTGAACACATTTCCATAAATTAAAGATCCATTTCAAAATTAGGTTTGTTATTTTTTAAATGTAGTTTTATATTTAAATTAAATCTAATAATTATATAAAGAATCTATAACAATATTTAAGTAGTGAGGCTCACTCTCATGGTACAATTTCATGTTGGTATTTGTTCCCCACCACTATAGTCAATCAGCAGCCGCCATGTTTCCTAAGGAAAAGATTATGTACAAAGACAGCCTAGAGGACTCTGACATGCTTCAGCATGTCCCTCACATACATTTGTTGGAAGATAAAAATCTTTTTAAATGAGTGATCTCAAATTAGGATTGTGATTAGATTTCAAAGCAAATATTAAATCATAAATATATCCATGCCCTATCACTTAGGTAGCATCAGTGATCGAAAAAGAGAAAATGAGGGATGCAGCAATGTAACTAGAATTAGCTCTTGTAGCTCCATTATACAATACACATTAGTGTTTGTAATGACTTCCCCAGCCTGGTACCGCTGAATGACTAAGGCACACACGGAGCTGTAAATCACACGCCTTTATCTTTCTGTGCATACATGTGAAATCAAACATGCTAAAGACAACTCTATTGCATTCTGTTCTAGCGATTACGACACACACTGATACAGAGTCATCAGGGAGCCGTAAAGGTTTAATTCAAATCACGGGAGACACTACATCTTCTCCTCTGTCAAATGAAAAATTATCAATTTTTAGAAAATCATTACGCATAAACAAAATATATACATATACATATACAGAAACACATACAACTATATCTCTTCTTGGTGCTTTGCTTTGTCTGTTCGATTTGGTTATTAGAAAATGTGAATGGTTGTCTTCAATGTTAGAAATTGCCAAGGATGGTAATATATCAGCAACAGTGATTGAGTTTTCAGAATCAGTCTTTCTTACACCATCTCCAGCTGAACATGAATGAAGCACAGGCCTGAGGTTAGAAGAGTCTCTGGTAATGGACTTCCAAAGTTGGTGGACAGTCACCATGTGTCCTTTGGTTGAAGCTACTTGAACTGGTTCAGCATCATAAAGAATATCAGATTTCCTTTACGGTAACTGTTGAGCGACCATCAAATCTCCCTTTTGGAATGAGAGGTATATTGCATGTCACCTCTTGTCTGCTTGCATTTTAATTTTCTCTTTTTGAACCAAGTCCCTCCTATAAATCAAGCTTGTGTTAGCATCTCTTTTTGTAGTGGATTGGGGTATTTTGATTACCATTGCTGTCCCAAACATCAAAGTCGCGGGACTTTCACCTGTGATCGAGTTGGGTATTGCACGATAAGCTTATAGAGTAGAGTTCAGCACTGTTTTTAAATTGAGTTTCTCAAGAATTGCATGCTGCATTGCTTTCTTTAGCACACCCAAAAAACTCTCAACAAGTCAATTGGCCTGTGGCCACAAGGCTGTGACCGCTTGATGTTTGACATTCAGATGCCTCAGAATTTCTTTCATATGTTTTGTTTAATTCTCTTGAAGCACTTTTCACATTGTCTTGACTATCTAAATGAATCATTTTTCTTGGTTAACTCTTATAGTAAAGTGCTGACAATGGCAAAAAGCTATTATACATTGTGAACACTAGCTGGCCATTCCAAAAAACAAACATACCATCAAAATATATTGTGAGGGTTTAGCATTTATTGTACTTTTGCAGGATCAGGCATCATGCCCCTCATCAGAAAATATATGGCCAAAGAATATACATTTTGTATTATTGATCTTACACTTGCCATTTAAAGTCAAACCTGCATCACTGAGGGATTGACATACTTGTATGAGGGCTCTGTCATGTGAGGGACTCGATCAAAAAACAATATATCATCACTATAGTTAAATGCATTTACAACAGGTTGTATAATGCATCAAATGATGTCTTGGACAGGTTCTGCAGCCAATGGCACATCACGGCTAATTTTCCAGTATCTCAAACCAACATGACCAGCAAAAGCTGTAATATGTCAGCAGTTTTATACTACTTCTAACTGATGATAACCTTTTGATGAAATCAAGTTGAAAAAGATCTTGGCATCTTTTGATTGAACAATCATGTCTGCAATATGTGGTCTTGGGTGTCGCTCTTGTTTAGTTGCTATGATGTCTTGGTGTATGTCATGAATATGCGCATAGTTCCTTCATGGTCCTTTTTAGGAACTTCTACTATGGGAGAAACCCATGACATTGGACCAGTGGGATGTTCAATAATGTGATGCTTTAGGAATGATTCAAGTTACTTTTCAACATCTTCTTGTAAATGAATAGCAAATTGTCTATGTCTCTGAGCCACATGATGGACATCCTCATTAATATGCAGTTCTACTTTCATAGACTCTAACTTTCCCAGACAATGAAGGCAATTGACTTACTATTTCATGGTGAGTGTCAGATCTGGTTTCCTTGGTGTGGTCTCCCCTGTCTTTTTGTGCCCCTGCTTTGCATGTTTTGACTGTGTGCTGGACTCTGTTTTAGTGTTTTTGGTAGTCTGGGCACTTTACCTGTGCTAAAGTGCACATGCACCTGTGTAAACTGTATGTGTAATTGCTTTCGATGATTGGCATATTTGATTTACTAGCAATTTACTAGTAAAGTGCACTACAGGCGTCCAGGGACCGTAAGTCAAATACAACTAGTGGGCCTGCAGCACTGGTTGTGGCCCCAACATTAGTAGCCATGTAAACATGGCTCAGACCTGCCACTGCAGTGTCTGTGTGTGCAGTTTAAACCTGTCAGTTTGACCTGGCAAGTATACCTACTTGCCAGGCCTAAACTTTCCCTTTTTATACATGTAAGTCACCCCTAAGGTAGGCCCTAGGTAGCCCCGTTGTCAGGGTGCAGTGTATTTTAAAGGTGGCACATGTACTGATATGTTTTACATGTCTGAACAGTGAAGTAATGCTAAATTAGGTTTGCTCTGTTGCAAGGCCTATCTCTCTCATGAGTTAACATGGTGGCTGCCTTTAAATAACTTTAAATTGCAGATTCCCTTTGGTAGCATATATAAATATGAAATTTGGTGTCTCTGACCTCACAATTTAAAATACATCTTTTAGTAAAGTTGTTTTTTTAGATTGTTAGTTTGAAAATGCCACTTTTAGAAAGTGGGCAGTTTCTTTTTTTAACCGTTCTGTGACTCTGTCTGTTTGTGGATTCCCTGTCTCGGTCAGTTTGACAGTTGGGCTGTTTGTGAATCCCCTCTAGACAGTGAGACAAAGGGTGCTGGGGTGTTGCCTGCATATCCTGATGAGCCATCTGTGCTAGAGTAGATGGAGGAGTGGTAACTTATACCAGAATGGGCTGTGCCTGCCCTCCCACAATGCAATCTCCAACCCCCTAGTGTGTGTCTGTGGCCTGGCCTGGGCAAGGTGGGATCTTGTGAACAAAAGAGACTTTCCTTTGAAATTTGCCTACTTTAAAGGCAGAAAGAGGTATAAGTAGTGGACCCAAAATCCCATACTTTAGATTTCTTCAAGATCACTTCTGGATTCAAGAGGAACCTCTGCCAAGGAGAAGAGCTGAGGAGAAGTGCTGCCCCTGTCTGTGACACTGCTTTGTTGGGCGATCCTGCAGTTGCTGCTTCTGCCTGTGAAAGTGGACAAAGACTGGACTTTGTTGTGCATTTCTGCTTCAGAAGAATCTCCAAGGGCTTAAATTGAACTTGCCTCCTGGTTTGAAGTCTCAGGGCCATCAAGGACTTCCTCTGCCAGCACCTGGACTCTCTGCTGAGACTTCTGCCCTGCCAAGTGGTGCCCTATCCAATCCCTGGGCCCTTGAAAGGTGAAGTTGGCAGAACAATAGCTGAAAGTCCACGCCCAGAACGGCGTGGGGGAAGTTTTCGATGCACCATCTGCAACACGGCTGATAAACAACATGCCTCTGGCTTTGCTGCTGTAATCGACGCTCCACCTGCATCGCGGCTGAGAGCTCCATGCATCGTGGCTAGGGAAATGAAATGCAACACCCGCTTGCGGCTGCTGATAACGATGCAAATCCCATGCAGTGAAGTTTTCTAACACCGTGTGACTGGATTTTGCATGTATTGTCCCTGGGCATCAAAGTCATACCGACTCTGTGTGGATCTGAGGTGCCCTATCCGGAAAACAATGCATTGATCTTTTGCGAAGGACAAAAACAACACATCGGCGACCCGACCAGAGAAGAAACGACGCGCAGCCAACCTTGCGAGGAAGCAATTGACACATTGCTGACTGGTCCAATGCACGCTCACCTGTTGTGAGAGGCTGGCCTGGTCTGTAATGGGTAGATATGGTACTTACACCTTATATACTAGGTTCAGTTATCACTTATTAGTATAGTGAAGGCAAAATTCTCTAGAAGTAGATGCGGATGAGCAGCCAATGCTTATCTAGGAGACATGCAAAGCTCATGTGATATCACTGTAGTCACACAGTACTCACAGACATGATAGATAATACTCAGCGTTACAAAAATAAAGGTATTTGATTTTGGTGACACAAATAACAAAAATATAATAGAGACTATACTCCCCTAGGAGGTAAGTAATACACAAATTGTATATGCTAGTATGCCATATTAGGCATACAAACTGTTAGAAAATAGTGCATTAGTGAAAATTATTATAGTTTGAAATGGGCCTGGGGGAGCAAAAAGCATATACTAAGAAAGAGGAATGCGAAAGTCGGTCCCCTACCGAGGCAAGTGTAGTGTGTAGAGAGGAGCTGAGAGTACTTAGAAAGCCCAGAGGTAAGTACCAGCACCCACTCTGGTGACCAGGAAAGCAGGAGTAAATCACAGTAAGTTCCTAGAACAGACACAGAAATGAGAAGGAGAATTATGCATAACCCAGAAGAGACTGCAAGACACCACTAGAAGAGTCCAGGAAGAGCAGGAGCCCCTGCTAACCCGGATGAAGGTGCAAAAAGAGAACCACCGGTGAAGAAGAAAAGTCAGCACTGCACCAGAGAAGACAAAGGGGGTTATTCCAACTTTGGAGGAGGTGTTAATCCGTCCCAAAAGTGACGGAAAAGTGACGGATTTACCACCAGCTATATTACGAGTCCATTATATCCTATGGAACTTGTAATACGACTGGTGGTATATCCGTCACTTTACCGTCACTTTTGGGACGGATTAACACTCCTCCAAAGTTGGAATAACCCCCAAAGTTGGGTTTCTGGAGGGTGCAAGTGATGTCCCATGCTGGATGGAGGATTGCAGTCTGGTTTGCATCGTCGGAGTCCGCCAACAAGCCTTGGCACACGCAAAGCTCGTGGTTAGCGGAAAATGGTGCTACCTGGGACCAGTAAGGACCCGGTGGACTCTACCCAGAGGAGGGGAGACAGAGGGGGCCCTCAGCAACTCAGAGAGCCCACAGAAGACAAAGCAGTGCACAAAGGAGTTCCATGGAGACAAGAGAGTTGCAAAAGAGGCCCATTGAGCACTACAACAAAGGCTCCCACGCTGCTGGAGAACCACTTAGGAAGCTGTGTGTTGCAGAATAGAGTGCTGCGGACCAGAGCAATAAGATGAAAGAAGGACTTGGAGGAAGGATGCCAACAGGCATTGGCAGCTGCATAAGACGTGATGCACAGAGGTACTGTCTTGCGAGGAATGCAAGGTCATACCTCCCCCAAAGTGGGACAGCTGGAAGAGACGACTGTTGGGACCACTTCAGTCCACCACCAGTGATGCAGGATCTACGCAGCTCTGCAGGAGAAGGGATCCACGCAGTAGTTCATCATCGCAGATGGTACCTGCTGGAGCAGGGGAATGACTCCCTTACCACAAGGGAGATTCCTTTGCTCTTCTGATGCAGGCTGAAGACAGGCTGTCCTCACAGGATGCATGAGTGGGAAACTGTAGCAGTTGCTGGCAGGAACCGAAGTTCTAATGTTGCAGTGGGCATCTTGCTTCTTTGTTACAGCTTGTAGAGTTCCTGGAGGGTCCAGATACTGTTCCTTCAGTGAGAAGTAAAAGTAGAAGATGCAGAGGATTCATGCCGGAGTCTTGCAATCTGAATCTGGGGAACCACCCAAAAAGGGAGACCTTAAATAGCCCTGAAAGCGAGATTGGTCACCTAACCAGGTAAGCACCTTTCAGGGAAGGGGTGTGAAGTTACCTACTGGGACTGACTACTCAGATGCTCCCAGAGTTTCCTGCCAACCTTGAATCCAAATGGCAAAACCCTCTGGAGGAGCTCTGAGCACCCCCTCTGGGGTGGTGATGGACAGGGGACAGGGGAGTTTCATGTCAGACCAGGGACTTGGGGTCCCTGAATGGGTGTAGACTGGTTTATGCAAGGAGGGCACCAAATGTGCCCTTCAAAGTATTTCCAGCGGCCTATGGAGGCTATCCATCCAAAGCCTGTAACACCTATTTCCAAAGGGAGAGGGTATAACACCCCTCCCTCAAAGGAAATGCTTTGTTCTGACTTCCTGGGTTTGAGCTTTTCCAGCAACAGGAGGACAAAAACAAAGGTTGTGCAGCCATCAGTGAGTGCAGAGGCTGAGCAGGTGCCTCCCACTACCTCTGCCACCATCACAGTGCAGCCATCACAGGGTGCAGGGGCTGAGCACGAGCCTCCACTACCATCACCACCACCACAGTGTAGCCATTGCAGGGTTCAGGGGTTGAGCAGAAGCCTCCCACTACTACCACCACCACCACCACCACCACAGTACAGCCATTGCAGGGTGCAGGGGCTGAGCAGGAGCCATCGACTACCACCACCACCACCACAGTGCAGCCATCGCAGGGTACAGGGGCTGAGCAGGAGCCTCCCACTACTACCACCACAACCACCACAGTGCAGCCATTGCAGGGTGCAGGGGCTGAGCAGGAGCCTCTCACTACCACACCACCACAGTGCAGCCGTCACCGCCGGCAGACGCAATGTGATCGAGCCTTCATGGGCTGCTGTGCGGCCTCTCCCCTCCAGAACCAGTGGGGAAGACACCCAGTGGAGAGACTATGTCCTTGCACCCCCAGGACCAAGCAATGAGCGTGTTGCCCCCTCCAGAACCAGTGGGGAAGACACCCACTCCAAAGACTGTGGCCTTGCACTCCCTAGGACCAAGCACAGGACATGTTGCCCCCTCCAGAACCAGTGGGCAAGGCACCCACTTGAGAGACTGTGGCCTTGCATGCTCCAGGACCAAACACAGGGCATGTTGCCCCCTCCAGAACCAGTGGGGAAGACACCCACTCCAGAGACTGTGCCCTTGCACTCCCCAGGACCAAGCACAGGGCGTGCTGCCCCTCCAGAATCAGTGATCTTGTTTCTGCATCTGGCTGAGGTGACCCCCCCGAGGTGCCTGCCTATTTGCCCACTGATGCCCCTGCAGTGTTGTCTCCATGTTGATGCAGGTAACAGTTTGGGCCCTGGACTTTGTCCTGTGGCCATGTGGCCCCGTGAACTGAGGACTGGGCAGTGTCCCTTTTTTATGCATGTGTACATATCTGTTGCATTGGCAAAATTATTATTAATATTGTGTTGATCTTATTACAATCACTTTGGTAAATTCCTGTTGTCCTTGCATTATTCAGCCGATTTACAGGGATAAATTGTTTTCTTGGGCAGCTGGTTGTGTGTAAGTTGTGTGTGTGTTGTCCCTCCCTTGTGTGCTAGGTGGCTGTACTCACCGTCATAGTCTTTGCCGGCATTGGTGTTCGTGGTGGAGCATAACGTAGAATATCATCGGAGGTTCCATAGCGGCATGGTTCTTCCGTATCTCCAATGGTGAGTCCTTTCACTTCTTTAAAGTGTTTCCGCCAGGCTTTTGATGGCGTGGGTACTGCCCCGGAAAAGGTGGCGGATTGTGTTGTCATAATATGGTGGGCGGAACTTTGACTTCCGCCTGGCTGTAGGCGGCTACCGCCGTGGTGACTGTTGTTTCCATCCTGGCGGTCGGTATGGTACTTACCCTGTCTTTCGGAGATCTTTCCACCATGGTCATAAGTTGGCAGTAGTTACCACAAGACTGTTGGCGGTATTATGGCCACTTTATCACCGATCGCAAGGGTCGTAATGAGGGCCTATATCTTGAAAAGGATGAATACATTGTTCAAGAATTGACTCATAGGGGGTCATTCTGACCCCGGCGGCCCAGGGTTGGCGGGAGCACCGCCAACAGGCTGGCGGTGCCCCGCAGGGCATTCTGACCGTGGCGCTTTGGCCGCGGTCAGAAGGGGAAAACCGGCGGTCTCCCGCCGGTCTCCCGCCGGTCTCCCGCCGGTTTTCCGCTGCTCATAAGAATCCTCCATGGCGGCGCAGCTCGCTGCGCCGCCATGGGGATTCTGACACCCCATACCGCCATCCTGTTCCTGGCGGCACAGGATGGCGGTATGGGGTGTCGTGGGGCCCCTGGGGGCCCCTGCAGTGCCCATGCCAATGGCATGGGCACTGCAGGGGCCCCCGTAAGAGGGCCCCACTTTGTATTTCAGTGTCTGCTTTGCAGACACTGAAATACGTGACGGGTGCAACAGCACCCGTCGCACCTTCCCACTCCGCCGGCTCCATTCAGAGCCGGCGTCCTCGTGGGAAGGTTGATTTCCACTGGGCTGGCGGGCGGCCTTTTGGCGGTCGCCCGCCAGCCCAGTGGAAATCCCAGAATCACTGCAGCGGTCTGACGACCGCGGTGCGGTGTTCTGGCGGGGGTACTTTGGCGGGCGGCGGAAATCAGGGCCATAGACATTTAAATCTTAAAGTTCTGGTGAAATTGAAACTAATTCTAATTTGATGTGTACAGCTCTAGCTGGCATTTCATTATCCTCTAACTTATCATAGCAGTACTTGCGTATAATTTTCTGTGTGTACAAATTAAACCGTTCCTCTATAAATAAATAAGCAGCAAATTCATGCCACTTATCGATGTTCGATTCTTCGTTTTTTTGTGTACAAAACAACATTACGAGTTTGACTTTTGTAGTGTGTTGACAACATATACAAACACAGGTTTGGTTTCTCCAAATAAACTGTGTCAAACTTCCTAATCACATCTGTAAAGATATGAAGACTAATACCTTTGTCCTGTTCTTATACACCTGCACATATCAACTCAGGACCAAAGATACATAACTGATCATCTTCACAAAACTTTTCGACCTTTGCTTCTGTACCCTGAAAAAGAGCTCCATTCAAGTCTTTAAAACATAGTGCAGGGGTTTTTACATAGTAAAGTTTCCTAAATAAATTCCTCAGTTTAGAGTTGTGGATAACTAACATTCTGAAGGGATGAAAGGTGCTTCGACACTTTCTTTGATAGACATCCTAGTGAATGTCCTTGGAAATGAGTATACTTTCTTATTTTGCATGGATCTAATCCTTGCAAAATATTATTTTTTTGTTTCTGACTTTAGCATGGACAGTTACATAGGAAACTGTCTAGAACTCGCAAACAGCCCAACTGTCTGTCTGACCCAGACATGCATTCCACAGACAGGCAGAGGCACAGAATGGTTAAGCAAAAAACGTCAAGTTTATAAAAGTGGCATTTTCAAACTGACAATCTAAAAAACAAATCTATCAAAAGATGTATTTTTAAATTGTGAGTTCAGAGATGGTAAACTCCATATCTCTATCAGCTACCAATGGGAAACTGCACTCAAAAGACATTTAAAGGCAGTCCCCATGTTAAACTATGGGAGAAATAGGCATTGCAATAGTGAAAAACAAATATGGAAGTATTTCATTATCAGGACGTATAAAACACACCAGTAAATGTCCTACCTTTTAAATACCAGGAGAACTACCTGGTAGGGGTGACTTACATGTAATAAAATGGAAGGTTTGGGCCTGGCAAATGGGTACCCATTTGCCAGGCCGAAATGTTAGTGCAAGACTGCGCATACGGACACTGAAGTGGTAGGTCTGAAAATTGTTTACAGGGCTTCTCATGTGGGTTGAACAATCAGTGCTGCAGGTGCACTATTTGATTAACAGGCCCTGGACACCAGAAAGTGGGTATTTTCCTGCTAAAATGATTCTGTGACTCTGCCTGCTTGTGTATTCCTTTTCTGCGTCAGACTGACAGTTGGGCTGTTTTTGAATCTTTACTAGACAGTGACACAAAGGGAGCTGAGGTTATCTAGACTAGAGTGGAGGGGTGAGTTGACACTTACACCTGAATGGGCTGTGTCTGCCCTCACACAATGCAGTATCCAACCCCCTGGTGTGGGTCTGGGGCCATGCCAGGGAAAGGCGGGATCTTGTGAACAGCAGAGACTTTCCTTTGAAGTTTGTGTACTTCAAAGGCAGAAAAGAGTATGAGTAGTAGACCTAAAACCCCATATTCTTAGAGTACTTCTGGACTCAAGAGGAACCTCTGCCAAGGAGAAGAGCTGAAGAACTGGAGGAGGAGTACCTCCCCTTTGCATGTGATTATGCTTTGCTGGATTTGGCTGCAGCTGCTGCTTCTGACTGAAAGAGGACAAAGACTGGACCAAAGACAATACTGTGGCATATTCCTACTTATGAAGTGTCTCCAAGGGCTTGGACTGAGCTTGTCCCCTGTTTTGAAGTCTCAGAGTCATATAATACTTCCTCTGCCAGCATCTAGACTCTCAGCTGAGACTCCTACCATGTCAAGTCGTGCCCAATCCAGTCCCTGGGCCCTAGAAAGATGAAGGTGGTAGAAGCAAGGTTGAATTCCACGCACAGGAGCTGTGTGGAAAACAGTTCAACACACCACCTGCAACGCAGCTGTAAAAATGATGCACTACCTGCATTGCTGCTGAGAGATCAACACATCACTTGCATCATGACTGGAAAAACAATGCAACACCCGCTTGTGGCTGCTGAGATCAATGCAACCTCTACGCGACGTGGTTCTCCATCACCGTGCAGCCGGATTTTGCACGCATCATCACTGGGCGTCAAAATCAACGTGAACCTACCCAGATCCGAGATGCCCATCTGGAAATCAACGCATCCCTTTTCTTGCAGGAGAGAAAAGTTACTCATGGCCCACCTGGCTGGAGAAGAAGCGATGAACAGCCTCACTTGCGAGTAAGGAATCTACACATCCCTGACTTTTCTCATGCACGCTTGGGCGTGTGGCTTTATTTTTGACGCAAACCAGGTACTTTGTGTAACATCAACGCATTCATTGTTTTCTATGGAGTAAGGCTCTTTTTAACTTCAAAATTCATAACTTTACTTGTGTATGGGGGATTTTTGTTGTTTTGGTCTTATTTGATTTAGATAAATATTGGACATTTTTCAAAACTGGTGTTGTGTCCATTTTGAAGTGTTTTCTCTGTATTACTCTGTGTTTTGGTACAAATACTTTACACATTGAGCAGGGGTTTTCTTGGGTGTGTATCTCCCTCACCATGACAAGAGTGGGGGAGTTCTGCCTAGCTTAGATGCATACCCTAGCCAACCAAAAATCCCATTTCTAAAATTGATCATGTCACTATTTGCCTCAGATTATACCTGAGTGTGATAGTGTATGCATGAGTGTGTGCCTGTGTGTCTCACTGTATGCATCAGTGTGTACCTGGGTGTGTTAGTTTATGCATGAGTTTGTGCTTCATTGTTTTGTTTTATGCATCAATGTGCCCCTGGGTGTGCTACTATGTGTATGAGAGTATATCTGGACGTGTCAGTGTATTTATTAGTGAATGTCTTCCTAAAGCCTATCTTACGGGTGACTTATATGTAGAACAAATGGAGTATATGGCTTCGCAAGATTTTTCAAATGTCTACTTGACCAGGCAGTAAGTTTGAACAGAGTATGCAGTAGCAGGCCTGAAACATCTTTCAAGGGCTACTTGACTGCATAGGTGAATATCACTATCAGTACTTCAGTATTTATCTTAATGCGTGTATCGGTTCCTCTCTGGGTGTGTCAGTGGATGTGTAAATTACTATGTCGCTATATGACTAGTTGTCTTCGTATCTTTATGGGCTTCTATATGTGTAAGTAACTGGCTGTATGCAGTACTTACTGAATGTATTACTGAGTACTGTATTTAACTGTGTATGTAAATGGCTGTGTCACTGCTGGATACATGAGTGCTGTATCAGGATGTGACTGAATGCCTAAGTGCTTCTATCTCTGTCTGACTGGGTGGGTGAGTGTCTCTATGCCTTTCTAAATATGCATGTAAGTTGCAGTATGATTGGTAAAACTGGATGTTTAGCTGGGCAGGTGGGTCTGAAAGAATGCATGTTACTCACTGAAAAATTCAAAGTACATATCTTTCCTTCTAAGGACTTAGCACCCTGCCATATAGCCTACCAATACCCTACCTTAGGAGTGACGTTTATCAAGTAATATTAAAGTTAAAAGCTTGGTAAACAGATTTAAATGCAAACGCAACCTGGTAGTACAACTGGAAAAACAGGTATGCAGTTGCAGTCAAGCCACAAGTTTAAAGTTCTACTAGTCTGGATGAGTAGACTAGGATGTTCAGTCTCCACCGAATGCTCGGCAACCACCCTCAAATCAGCTCTCAGTAGGTTCACATCAAATGCCAAGGTGGCAATTTGCGACTCTACCGCCTGACCCGAGGCCTCAGTGGCAGCCAGGAGTTGCGCGCTTGTGGGTTCACTTCCTTTGTTCAAGGGACCTGGGGGTTCTTGTGGGAGAGTCCCACCCATAGTCTACGCTGTTTATTGGTCCATCGGGTTTGTTGTGTTCCCTTGCCCGCTTTATCCTTGCCCATGGTGTAACTGCGTCCTAGAGTTGCTTCCACCACACACCAAAGCAC
Organism: Pleurodeles waltl; assembly: GCF_031143425.1. Lineage (NCBI taxonomy): Eukaryota > Metazoa > Chordata > Amphibia > Caudata > Salamandridae > Pleurodeles > Pleurodeles waltl. The sequence continues at coordinate 559,449,365 of NC_090437.1, read as the reverse complement.
CGAGGGTCCCAGCGCGCAAATGCAAGGCCAACCTACAACCTGTAGGAGGCTGGCCTGGCTTGTAGTGAGTACCAAGGGGTACTTACACCTTGCACCAGGTCCAGGTATCCCTTATTAGTGTAGACGGGTGTCTAGCAGCTTAGGCTGATAGAAAATGGTAGCTTAGCAGAGCAGCTTAGGCTGAACTAGGAGACGAGTGAAGCTCCTACAGTACAACTAGTGTCATATGCACAATATCATAAGAAAACACAATACACAGATATACTAAAAATAAAGGTACTTTATTTTTATGACAATATGCCAAAGTATCTCAGTGAGTACCCTCAGTGTGAAGATAGCAAATATACACAAAATATATGTACACAATACCAAAATATGCAGTAATAGCAATAGAAAACAGTGCAAACAATGTATAGTCACAATAGAATGCAAGGGAGGACATAGGGATAGGGGCAACACAAACCATATACTCTAGAAGTGGAATGCGAACCACGAATGGACCCCAAACCTATGTGAGCTCGTAGAGGGTTGCTGGGACTGTAAGAAAACAGTGAGGGTTAGAAAAATAGCCCACCCCAAGACCCTGAAAAGTGGGTGCAAAGTGCACCTATGTTCCCCAGAGAGCACAGAAGTCGTGATAGGGGAATTCTGCAAGAAAGACCAACACCAGCAATGCAACAATGATGGATTTCCAGACGAGAGTACCTGTGGAAAAAGGGGACCAAGTCCAAAAGTCACGATCAAGTCGGGAGTGGGCAGATGCCCAGGAAATGCCAGCTGTGGGTGCAAAGAAGCTGCCACCGGATGGTAGAAGCTGTGGATTCTGCAAGAACAAAGAGGGCTAGAAACTTCCCCTTTGGAGGAAGGATGTCCCACGTTGTGAAGAAGTTTGCAGAGGTGTTTTCGTGCAGAAAGACTGCCAACAAGCCTTGCTAGCTGCAAGGGTCGCGGTTAGGGTTTCTGGATGCTGCTGTGGCCCAGGAGGGACCAGGATGTCGCCAATTGCATGAGGAGACAGAGGGGGCATCCATCAAGACAAGGAGCCCACTCAGAAGCAAGCAGCACCCGCAGAAGTGCCAGAACAGGCACTACAAAGTGGAGTGAACTGGAGCTCACCCGAAGTCACAAAGGAAGGTCCCACGACGCCGGAGGACAACTCAGGAGGTCGTGCACTGCAGGTTAGAGTGCCGGGGACCCAGGCTTGGCTGTGCACAAAGGAAATCCTGGAAGAGTGCACAGGAGCCGGAGCAGCTGCAAAACACGCGGTTCCCAGCAATGCAGTCTAGCGTGGGGAGGCAAGGACTTACCTCCACCAAACTTGGACTGAAGAGTCACTGGACTGTGGGAGTCACTTGGACAGGGTTGTTGAGTTCAAGGGACCTCGCTCGTCGTGCTGAGAGGAGACCCAGAGGACGGTGAAGCAGTTCTTTGGTGCCTGCGGTTGCAGGGGGAAGATTCCGTCGACCCACAGGAGATTTCTTCGGAGCTTCTAGTGCAGAGAGGAGGCAGACTACCCCCACAGCATGCACCACCAGGAAAACAGTCGAGAAGGCAGCAGGATCAGCATTGCAAGGTCACAGTAGTCGTCTTTGCTACTTTGTTGCAGTTTTGCAGGCTTCCAGCGCAGTCAGCAGTCGATTCCTTCGCAGAAGGTGAAGAGAGAGATGCAGAGGAACTCTGATGAGCTCTTGCATTCGTTGTCTAAAGAATTCTCCAGAGCAGAGACCCTAAATAGCCAGAAAAGGAGGTTTGGCTACCTAGGAGAGAGGATAGGCTAGCAACACCTGGAGGAGCCTATCAGAAGGAGTCTCTGACGTCACCTGCTGGCCCTGGCCACTCAGAGCAGTCCAGTGTGCCAGTAGCACCTCTGTTTCCAAGATGGCAGAGGTCTGGAGCACCCTGGAGGAGCTCTGGGCACCTCCCAGGGGAGGTGCAGGTCAGGGGAGTGGTCACTCCCCTTTCCTTTGTCCAGTTTTGCGCCAGAGCAGGGCTGGGGGGATCCCTGAACCGGTGTAGACTGGCTTATGCAGAAATAGGCACCATCTGTGCCCATGAAAGCATTTCCAGAGGCTGGGGGAGGCTACTCCTCCCCAGCCCTGACACCTTTTTCCAAAGGGAGAGGGTGTAACACCCTCTCTCTGAGGAAGTCCTTTGTTCTGCCTTCCTGGGCCAAGCCTGGCTGGACCCCAGGAGGGCAGAAACCTGTCTGAGGGGTTGGCAGCAGCAGCAGCTGCAGTGAAACCCCAAGAAAGGCAGTTTTGGCAGAACCCAGGTCTGTGCTAGAGACCCGGGGGATCATGGGATTGTCTCCCCAATACCAGGATGGCATTGGGGGGGCAATTCCATGATCTTAGACATGTTACATGGCCATATTCGGAGTTACCATTGTGAAGCTATACATAGGTAGTGACCTATGTATAGTGCACGCGTGTAATGGTGTCCCCGCACTCACAAAGTCCGGGGAATTTGCCCTGAACAATGTGGGGGCACCTTGGCTAGTGCCAGGGTGCCCACACACTAAGTAACTTAGCACCCAACCTTTACCAGGTAAAGGTTAGACATATAGGTGACTTATAAGTTACTTAAGTGCAGTGGTAAATGGCTGTGAAATAACGTGGACGTTATTTCACTCAGACTGCAGTAGCAGGCCTGTGTAAGAATTGTCAGAGCTCCCTATGGGTGGCAAAAGAAATGGTGCAGCCCATAGGGATCTCCTGGAACCCCAATACCCTGGGTACCTCAGTACCATATACTAGGGAATTATAAGGGTGTTCCAGTATGCCAATGTAAATTGGTAAAATTGGTCACTAGCCTGTTAGTGACAATTTGGAAAGAAATGAGAGAGCATAACCACTGAGGTTCTGATTAGCAGAGCCTCAGTGAGACAGTTAGTCATAACACAGGTAACACATACAGGGCACCCTTATGAGCACTGGGGCCCTGGCTGGCAGGGTCCCAGTGACACATACAACTAAAACAACATATATACAGTGAAATATAGGGGTAACCTGCCAGGCAAGATGGTACTTTCCTACACAACCCCACGCTCCTATTGGCTGCAGAAGCACGTGGAGAACGTCAAAGTACCATCTGGTCCTCACAGGCCTGAGTCTCGCATGGGCCCCGGCAGTACATCACTACCGTTCGTTAAGTCCACACTACAGACAGTTGGCCCGTTGCTCAGGAAGTCCGCAATGTCCAGTGTTCTACTGCTCATGGTGGGCGAGCATCAGGTCAAACATCCCAGTATCCGCTCCATCTGCCACACGCACAGAGTCCCAGTAGAGGGGGGATCCGTGCCCCACCGGCACCGATCTGTTGTGGCAAGTTGTCACTCTCTGGGCAACCGTCTCACTGAGCGCCCTGGGTGGCACCCCTAGGCATCTCCATCAACGAGATTAATGGCAAGCTGACCAGGCGGCCGCCATGTTGAGGAGAGGTAGTGATTTAGAATCCAGTCAACTTGGGGGGTCAGCACACCACATAGCCCCCCAGTGGTGCAACACTGCCAATCACCACCACCTCCTCGTTGGCGGCCATTCTGTGCCACAGGGGTTCCACCACAATTGGAGCTGCACCCGTTTCAGGGGGCTTACCAGACCCAAGACAGCTGCATGCCCAGCCCACTCCCAGCAGCAGAGCTGGACAAAAAGGAGATGGGGGTCGGCTCCTCTCTCAGACCGACTGCTGCAGGATGAAGTTGCCAACTCTGGGAGGGACCCACTACCTCCAAAATCACAGGGCGGCATTCCACGATTCACCAGTAATGGGTTTTCAGCCGACCAGCCTGGCGGCTGCCATGTTTAAGTCAGGCAATCCCAGCAGGGCCCGCCACCAACATGATCCCCGCCTCTCGAGCCGTTCCTCCAGGCACCAAACCCCCATAGCTAATCTGCAGAGTCCGCGGAGCCTCGAGCAGGCAGAATGTTACAGGATCTTAGATGCAGGGCGGCGAGCACTCTACAAGTGCGTCCGAGCAGCCATCTTGCCAGCCACGCCCCCCCCGACTATTAAACTTGCACACTTGCTGGGCTTTTACTTGAAAGCGCCCTACCTGGATATATGGTGTGTGGGCTGTCACACTGTAAGGAGCACCAGCAGAATTCAGGGGCACATCGTCACAGCCGGTTTAAAGTCTTTATATATACGTGTGTGTGTGTACATAAATAAAGATGGCCTTCCAACCTTCTTAAAAAAAACCTGGAGTGAGCCAGGGCCCAGGAGAATGCTGAACATTATTTTGCGGTGGCCCATCCATCCCCAAGGCTTTTAGTTGTCCCAGTGACTCCATCTCCAGGGTCTGCATTCATTATTATGGGGAGGGGCACAAAGTTGCCTCACCAGGCCATTAACAGGCCCCAGATACCTATCCCCCAGTATCACAACATTTAGAGGTCTCTTTGTGCCCTAGTGCCCACCCAGGACACCCACAGTAATTTTTGGCCATGAGGTTGTGGGTGGAGTCCTGTGGCCCTTGCCGGATCCCTAGCATGCACTTTTGACATTGTAGTGGGTCCAAGTCCACATGTTTGCTTCCGCCGATAGAGAGCAACTTTACTTTGCTCCCACTGAGTTGTATTCCCTGCCTGCAAGAGTACAGATAGAGAGTTTAAGTTCTCACCGCTGAACTGAAGGCCTAGAATATAGAGGAGAAGGCTAGAAAACAACTTTCCAAAATGGTTAATGTTACAGAAGAAGTTGGATATCTAGGAGTACAAATTTGCCCCCAAAAATCAAGACCTACCTAATACAACCATTACAACAAATGGGCTGAAATGAAGGACGTTTGAGTTAATATTCAAGATCTCCCATCATCAATACCCAGATTAATTAATTATATAGAAATTATTACAATATCAAATTGACTTTTTTTGTTTCAGCATCTCCTCGTTCATATGTCCTATATTTGGTTGAGAAAGTTGATACCATAATGCGCAATTTTATTTCGCAAAATAAACTTAATAGAATATTAAGAAAAAAACTATACCCTGAGATCAAAGAAGAAGCATTTGCATGCCTGGGTTTTAAGTTATTGCTGAGCAGCTCAACTGCATGCAATCCAATTTTCACTGGCATGGCACTGATTCGACATAGGTAGATTTATGTATTTATATGAGGTTTTATATCCTAATTTACTTAATGAGTATTTATTGAAATATAACAACCCAAATTGTTTGCACAAATACATTTAAATAGTACAAGATCATCAGAGAAAGTTGTATTTTCTATATGTTTCGCCTTTGAATGGGGAAATCAGGATTTGCCTCTTCACAAATATCAACAGCATCCTGTATGTCTTAGAAATGTGCATAACATAAAACAGGTGGTGAATGATTCCGGAACAAGTGTAAATGGTTCTCTCTGCGATAGTACCAGAAAACACAAAGCACATTTGGCGCTGCATCTAGTGCACCGCCACTTTTCTTGTGCCCCTTAGCACCCCTCTAACGCCATCATGGTTGCACCATATTTAAAATATGGCGTACCATGGCAGTAGTTAGGGTGACTAGTGTCATATTTTTATGCTTGTACGGCGCTTTGCAGGATTAGTGTAAAACTTAAGGATGCTAATCCTGCAAGCATTCAAAGGCCCATTTTAATCAATGAGAGCCTCTGTTGAACGCCTGCACTTAGCAGGTGTTAAAAAATGCCAATAGCAATGGCACAAAGAAATCTCATAGATTAACTTGCACCATTTTTATGGCCTCCCTTGCAACAGAACGCCCCCCCTTACATACATTATGCCTGGTGCAGCCAGGTTCCAAAGGGTTACAAAGTGATGCAGTGCATGCATTGCACCACTTTGTAATATGGAGCAGCGTGCCTCCCCTTCCAATGCCACATTAGAGTAAAACAATGACGCTAATGTGGCATTGGAACCTCGCAAGGCCAGCATAAATCTTGCCCTTTATTTCTTACATTTTTATAATTTCTCAAGGTTAAGTTAGAGTCAGATAACAGCATGTGGTCCAAAGAATAAACACAAATGTGGAATACAAAAATATCGGTTGTAGAATAACAAACCTGGGCAGTGACTATCTCATTTTTGTGATGATTTTTACTTGTACAAGCTACCCTGGACAGCGTTTTTGTTTTTCATCATGTTTACTACACTCCTGATAAATCTAAAAAATGTACACCAGATCTGAATTTTCTTGCCATAAATGTAAAGCATCTAGCACAGATCATCTTTATATACTTTATAACGCTGCGATATTTGGTTCAATATAATTTAAATTCTAATCTTTGTGTTGGGTGAACTTCTATTACTGGATCATTTCTTTGCTCTGTTTCTTGCGAGTTACCAATATATTATTTCTCCAATGTTTCTTTGTATTTCAATGTATATGTACTTGGAAGAAGTAAAAATACTAATTGGATAGAAGTGAAACGTACTTACACGCCAGAACTGCAGGCATGGTTAAAGCTGAGTAAACATCTAACCATAATGGAAAGCATAATTGCTCGAAAGAACGTACAAAGAACAAAATGACATTAAATAATAGTCGCTGAGGAGATATTATGAAAGACATCACGAGATAAATAAACCCACTAAGTTTATCTCTTAAAATGAAACTAGTGTTCCCTGAAGCAAGTAAAATTATTTATAAATGTTTACAAATGTTCTGTGTTTTCTCCAACTGAGAAGTCTATGTATAATTACTTTCCTATGACTGACTGATACTTGGTGGATTTCATTCCATGTCGTGTCTTTACAGGGATCCTTCTCATCAGTGCTTAATTTGTAAATAAAAATGTGCTGGTGCTCAAAGCCCTCCTGTTACACATGCGGCAGCTGCAATTAAATATGGGAACACAGAATACTGAGGCAATGTGATCCTGAAGCCATCTCAGGCCTCTTCAATCCATTTAAAGTCACTCCCTGCCCCTTCAACTTACTCTTGCAGCTTTCTGCTTTATCCCATTGTGACGCTTTTTCGTTTTTCTCTTCCTCCGTCTTTCCCATATGTGTCTTTTGCTGGCAGCAAACGCTTGGGGCAGAAGAATAAGCGCCAGCCCTCAAAAATAAGTGCTGGTGCTCAGCACCGGAAACAACAAGCACAAATTAAGCACTGCTTCTAATCAACATTTGGAATCAGTTAAAATGAGTTCCTATGATTTTCAGTTGGGCTTTATTGGGTTAAGTGCCACTTGGCATTATAAATGTTTCCACAATTTCAATATAACCACCACAATATATTGAGAGAGTTGTAGGATAAGCAGTACCTTTTCGGAAACTGAAGAGCCCTGACACATAAAATAGAGGCCGGGCTCAGCAGTGGGAACAGAGGCAGCTAGACATCAGTCAATACAAAAGAGGTACTGGAAACCCATGGATCTCAAGAAGGCACCACCGAATGAGGTATAACTTCAAGGCTAGTATCAGGAACCTAAGAAAAGCTTTGTCAATGGATGGCCAGTAAGGCTTTTCCTAGGTTAAATCTACCGAGCATGGAGATTGACTATCATTCACGGTTCCAAAAGAAGATCTACAATTTCTGAATAACTTAAAAGAAGCAAATAGTTTTGTGGCCCAAGCCCTAAGACGCAGGTTGACCACAAAGCATTTCCTCTATCTAGGCATAGCAACCAACGCCTCACTGTGTAAGGTGCAGCATACGTTGATTCCCTCTCTCTCAATTCCTCACCTCCATACCATGTCTCCCTCACTGTTTAAATCACCCATTCTCTCCACCTATGACTTTCTTTCACTTTCACTTACATACAAAACATATATGTATCTGTATATTTTTTTTAAACCAGAAGAGTTGGTTCTGAAAGCAACTTTTTGTATTTTATGAGGTGTCTTAAAGCTTTTGGGGATTAACAAAACAAAAATCCAGATAGAACAAAGTGAAACGAACGGGGATAAAAAACATGTATTACATGTCTTCTTGTGGAAGACACGGTCTCAGCAAGAGATAACCTTCTGGCACATCAAGAAATGAAAATCTGCAGTTCGAAAGCAGGACTCAGTCTGTGCTTTCTCCTCCTACGGAATATCTACATGCATCTCCCGGACGGATGGTATGTTGCATTACTGAAGAATATGCACTGACTTCTGAAGTAACCCTCGTTTTCTTTTCAGAATTGATCTGCTGTTCATCAGAAGCATTAAAAACTTATGCATTGAAGATGTTCTGAAGTTACATTTTCTGAGGCTACTCCTGTGCATGTTCTTGTCGTACAAAGCGCACATCACACCCTTCCAAGGCATTTTTTTTTCTGGATGGACGGGGGGACAATTTGCAGACGGTGCCCTGTGGTACCTAAGTTGAAGCTTCAGTCTGAACTCCTTTCAGGGCCTAATTTATCCCACTCCCATTCTTTCTGCATTCTTTCTGCATCGCGTCATGTCAAAGGAGCAAAAGGTTCTGGATAACCTTTAAATAAGATAACAGAGAAAATCTAAAATGCCTTCTTTACTGCTTTACTGCTATTGCAAGAAGTGCAAAGATCTATGGAAGAAAGATAAAACTATAGGAAAGTGGAGCGATAAATCCTCATGAATCAATCTAACCTCTGAAATGGTTCAAAATAATCTGTGTCTCCTCAGTGGCTCTCAGAAAATAGGTGTGGGTGGACCAACCACACACAAGCACGGCAGTTTCGGTTTCCACTCCGCAAATTCTACAAGGATTAAAATGCTGAAAATATTAACCGCACCACTACAGGTGTGAATTGTAAGTTTCATGTTGGTAACTTTTACCCTAAAAAAAAACATCTCAATTCATTTTCTTACTAAGCACAGCTTTTGAAATGCCCCGCACTCTTAGTGTGATTACTTCAAGCCCTAGGCCAGGTCTGGTGGCCAGCTTCTGCAGCAAAAAGATAAAGGCCATGCACAGCACAGGTTGACAGTTTACAGTGGGTATTTCACAGGACCTGGATGGATGACATGACCTGTGTCTAAACCCCACTGTGCACCTTCCACTGCCTTATGGTATGGTGTGGGAAAAATGGGCTGATTGCAGAATCCCCCTATAAGTTTGCACCCATTTTCACTCATGCTATTGTATTTTCTACTCTGAAGGTGCCCTGGTCACTGCTAAACAGTCACAGGGCCTGTTCTCTGATTAAAGTATATATGCAAATTAGCCTAATTATAATTGGACTTTGCCAACCTACCTACAAGTCCCTAGTCTATGGTAGGGTACGTAGGTTTAGGGGCCCCAGCATAGGTAGTACACCCGTAGGGGCACTGCTGTGGTGGACAGTATCATTTTAAAGGCATGCCTGCCTTTGTTGATGCTTTTACGTTAAAGTTGACCTCAAATTTGACTTTGGAATTGAAGGTACTTCTAATGTCCTAAGCTATCTTTTTTAACATATGTCACCTCTAAGGTATGCCCTATGTGTCCCCAGTGATGGGTGCAGTGAAACTATAAGCAGGGCTTTAATAAACAATGTTTTATAAGCCCTGGTGAAGGAAAAATACCTGAATTTGTTTTTCCCCATTGTAGTGAATGTGCTCCTGAGCTAACATGAAAGACTTGATTTTAAAATAAAAAAGCCTCTTTTTCCATAGGAAGGAGCCAAATATGGCATGTTTAGTATCAACTTAAAAGTTATAACAAATCCAACAACTTGCCACTGTCGAATTGAATATAACATGTACCTAGAAAGAGTTTTAGAACCATTCCTAAAAGTTACAAATTTTAACTCTGCAGTGTCCTTCTCTGATTGGTCATCCTCTGGCAGCCTGAGCCAGGCTAATGTACCTCCTCCATTTACTACCACCCCAGACAACCAAGTGTCCACTGATTAAATTAAAGGAGGGTCGTGTTAAGTTAAACTTAGCCACACCAGTGGGTGGGCTCATCCAGATCTAAACTCTAAGATTACATTTTTTCCATCTTGGATTTTGGAGGAATGTTGCTCCCTGGGATTGATTTTTGTCACACTTCCCAGGAAGTGGTCACTCAAGAGGGTGGTTGCCTGCACATGATTGGACAGAGGTCTCCCCTGCTTTCCACCCCAGGAGCAAGGATAAAAGTGGCAGAGCTGCACTCCACGTCATATCCTTACAGGAACAAGACAAGAAGAAGGTCCCCTGGCCTACACATGGACTCTGCACTCAAAAGGACTGCACCAGCTGCACACTTAGGCTTCACCACAAAAGGACTTTCCTGTCTTCTACTGCTTCAAGAAGGGGTATGCTACAGGCAGGAAATTGTTGACCAGAGTCCCCTGCATCAAGCCCTGAAGAAATTGACCAGCTGACCAGTGATCAGTGGTCATTTTTGGTATTTGAACCAGGTGCATTCTGGGAGTTGGAGTCTTAACCCCCAAGGAGCAACTCAGGGCTTCTGGAACCTTGGGTTGAGTTTTGGACTCCTAAAGAACCTTCAAAGACCTTCCAGAAGAAGATCCAGCAGTTTGGAGAAGTTTGGAGCAACAACATGGAAAAAAGCACCATAGGTAGACCGACCCGACGTCAGGAGTCAAGCCACTTTACGTCAACTGTGACCCGGCCTGACTTGCAGGTTCATCCTGCTGAAAATCTCCATAGCCCCAGACTTCCAGGATTTCACCAGGGGCTCCTGTAAAGGTAATCCTATTATGTTGAATCAAAATTGGCTTGCTGTGGAGGGTCAGCCAACATCAGAGAGAAAAATCTCCCTAAAAGTTTCTAAGTCCAAACGTTAAATTTTGTCCAAGGCTTCCCTTACAGTGAATCCAAAGAGGGCTCCAGGGAGGTTGAATTCAATTTCAACTTGGTCCTGGACAAAGATTTTTATCATGAAAAATCATCTAAATCCGAACATAGAGGTGGTCATTACGACCCTGGCGGTCGGAGACCGCCAGGGGTAATGTAGCGTCCGTACCACCAACAGGCTGGCGAGTTGGAGTCTTAACCCCCAAGGAGCAACTCGGGGCTTCTGGAACCTTGGGTTGAGTTTTGGACTCCTAAAGAACCTTCAAAGACCTTCCAGAAGAAGATCCAGCAGTTTGGAGAAGTTTGGAGCAACAACATGGAAAAAAGCACCATAGGTAGACCGACCCGACGTCATGAGTCAAGCCACTTTACGTCAACTGTGACCCGGCCTGACTTGCAGGTTCATCCTGCTGAAAATCTCCATAGCCCCAGACTTCCAGGATTTCACCAGGGGCTCCTGGAAAGGTAATCCCATTATGTTGAATCAAAATTGGCTTGCTGTGGAGGGTCAGCCAACATCAGAGAGAAAAATCTCCCAAAAAGTTTCTAAGTCCAAACGTAAAATTTTGTCCAAGGCTTCCCGTACAGTGAATCCAAAGAGGGCTCCAGGGAGGTTGAATCCAATTTCAACTTGGTCGTGGACAAAGATTTTTATCATGAAAAATCATCTAAATCCGAACATAGAGGTGGTCATTACGACCCTGGCTGTCGGAGACCGCCAGGGGTAATGTAGCGTCCGTACCGCCAACAGGCTGGCGGTACGGAGGCCCTTATTACGACCGTGGCGGTAGCACCGCGGTCGCACTGCCGGGGCCGGCGGTTTCCTGCCATTTTAGCCCCGGCGGTGATATTCTGGCCAGGGCAGCGCTGCAAGCAGCGCTGCCCTGGGGATTATGACATCCCTACCGCCAGCCTGTTTCTGGCGTTTTTTCACTGTCTGCATAGCAACTGCACCCGTCGCATGGCCGCAACACCGCCGGCTCCATTGGAGCCGGCTCCTATGTTGCGGCCTCATCCCCGCTGGGCCGGCGGGGATGTCGTGATGGGGGCCGTGGGAGTGCGGCCGCATTGCCGGGTGGCGGTATCCGCCCGCCAATGCCGTAATGACCCCCAGAATCCTTGACCGAGGTCTCCCGTGATGCCTATCGGAAGAGGGCTCAAAGGAGGTCAGATTCAACTTGTGACTTCATCCTGGTCCAGAACATTTTCAAGAAAAAGAGTAAGGGACTCATTACAAGGTTGTCAATCTCAGGACTGCCATGTTGGTGGTGATGGTCATACCACCAACAGGCTGGCAGAGAAGATCGCCAAATTATGACCATGGCAGTTTTCAGAACAGAATACAGCCAAAGCACTTCCGGCACCCCCACTGCAGTCATACTGCAACGGACGATAGAAGGGACCTACAGGCCAGGGATTGCCCTGTTTCTGCTAGACAGATTACGACGCAGCACACTGCCAGCGTTTCCATGGGGGTCGCACCACCACAGAAACCCAGGCATAAACAAACTGCATTAAAGGAGACACTCACCGTCACTTCACCTCCTGGTCCCATGGCATCCAGAGCCACTATGGAACCAGAACTACACATCATTCCGCTGCTCCTGCTCCCGCAAAGACAACAGAATATTCGCAGATGAGGACGGCAGCAACTATAAGTACACACTTGCCTGTGATATTGTAAATGTAGGTACACACACACAATATACCATTGGGAATAGGGTGCCAGGGCGGCAACCACGCACTACTACACAATGACACGCACACTTACATACAGCCACACACACACCCACACATATACAGTACGCACACTGCAGCTACCACACATGTCACAAACACACATGCACGGAAACACAGCACAGGCCAAGTTACACACAATAACACACAACATCCCACAACATCACAACAAAAACACAACCATACCATCGTCAGTACATTGGCAAGCACTCGCTGAAGACACTATCCAGGGGCACATCACACATACAATACAACCTACAACAGACAGGCAATGAACACACACAGCCGCACAACCATACAACTTACCAATCAACAAACACATCACACACAGCACATCGTAACTATCATACTATACACTAAACACTCACACACACACTATCAAAACACACCAAGCCACGTAACACAGCAACACACACATGTCAACACAAACACCACTCAACTGCATGACAACAAAATGTGTCTAACAGACACATGCCCATCACACAACACACACAAGATCACTGTGGGATAAAAGCACAGCACACTACTTAACATACTGCCCAAACAATACAGTTCACACAAGCACCATACACACACAAACACGGACACCAGCCAATGGCAGCCAGGAACAACTCCATAATAGGGAAAAGAATGCATGACAAAGATGTAACCAAGAAACCAACAACAGGTTGGTTTTAAATATATTATAAAAACAGACTTTGTAAAATCAAAGGGCATAGGCTGGTCCTGTATTATCAGTTTTGAATGCACACAGTGCACATATGGGTGCCCCGAGCATGACTCCTGACTGCCATGTAACCTCCACATGTGGGGCATCAAGGGGGAAGGCAGGCACCTCAGGGATTATCATGGGGCTGGTGGTGGAGTGGGGTGGTTGGAGCTTAGGTTTGGAAGGGGGGCCTTTGGCATGTGGCTTGGGAGGGGGGGTTAAGTTTTGGCTTAGGGGAGGGTTGGCTTTTTGTGGGAAGGGTAGACTTCTTGGCAAGGGGAGGGGCATGGGTACTTGCAGGGGGCAGGGGATGCCTTGGAGGTGGAATGCAACACTTGGGGAGGTAATCAAAACATTTAGGGGACTCACAGGGTGGGAGAGGAGTAGGAAGAAAGGAAAACTCCAAAAGGAAAGATTTTTTACACACAGGGATTGTCAGAGCAAGAGGGTTTGGTGTGGAGGGGGAATAATTGGATGTAAAATATGTTGCTGTGGATGTCCTGGGTGCATGATTGTGCAAGGTATTGATTGTGGGTGATTGGTGTCTGTTGGGTGGGTGAATGAGGGCATTTATATGTCTTGTGATGAGGGGGGTGGAGGTGCTGAGGGATGTTGTGGTGGGTGTTTGACTGTATGATGGGGGGTGACTGCAGGTATGGTGGATGTGCTGCATAAAGGAGCGTCTGTGGTTGTGGTGTCTGCAGGTGTGGTCACTGGGGTGGATGTCTGAGAGTTTGATGTGGTACTGTGGATAGGATAGGTGTAGTGGCTGGATATGTGAATGTTGGTTTGGTGCTTTCAGGTGTATCAGGTGTGCTGTTTGTGATGTTGTGGGTGGTGGGGGGTGTCAAAGTTCATTTGATTGGTTATCAGGAGCAGTACCCTCAAGAGGCCCACCTTATGGCAGCTCCTCTGACTCTGATTGTATATATTTATATTTATATATATATATATATATATATATATACATATATATATATATATACATATGTATATACAGAGTATCAGAAAGGCCAGAGGAGGGGAAGGGAATTAGGGAGGGTACTGCGGGGAGGGAGACCTGAAAGCAGAATGTAATCATTAACATCCCGGGGCTGCTTTTATAGCCTCAGAGACGGCTGTGGAAACTAATATGGAAACTAAGAAAGGACACGACGATTACTGCTAAGTTCAACAAGACTTGGCAAATGCAACCAATTGCTACAGTCAAACATGGAAAGCACACAATCAACATTTGAATGTTCAATAGCCTATGAACAGTGATCATGTTAAAACGAGCCCGCAACACAGCCAGCACTCACCACCACTGTCCTTTAATGTACATTCTCACTGTTGTACACAAGAATCAAATCATGGCTGTTGGCTCGCTTACAATCAAAGTGGAGGAATCGTGAGAGGGTGTCAGGGCAGGTTATGACTGTTGCTGTGAGTGCATCTGAATGTTACTTGTGTGCATGCCAGTGGTGTGTCTTGTGATGCTTGTGTTTGTCTGAGTTACCCTTGGATGTTGATGTGGATGCATGCTTGGCTGACTGTGTGCTTTGGCTAGGTCTGGGAAGAGGGGTTTGGGATTTGGAAGAAGAAGTGGGAGGGGGGACTGGAGACAAAGGGTTACTGGCTGCCGTCAGTGTGGAGGCCAGTGCCTGAAAGGATCTCTGTAGGCTAGCCAGTGCACTGTATATACCATCAGGGAACACATTACTCTGTTGGATCTGAGTTGCAAGTTCCTGGATGACATTCATGATGGTCGACTGACCAACAGAGATGGACCTCAGGAGGTCAATAGCCTCCTCACTAAGGGCAGCAGGGATGACAGGGGCAGGGACAGAGGTGCCTGTGGCAAAGGAGACACCAGCTCTCCTCGATGAGCGGGCAAGGTCAACTGGGTGGGGAGCTACGGGGAGGGCAGTGGTAGTAAGGATGGTGGCTGAGTTAGATCGTGCAGGGGTTGTCAACTGGAGGAGAATTCCGAAGATCCTGTCTCCTCTGTGGCACTCCCCTCACCCTCTGGGCCACTGGGTCCCTGGGAATCAGTGGTATTAGCATTTTGGGTCCAATGGTCAGTAGCTTCCCCACTCGGCTGTGCCCTATCTCCTTCACCTGCTGATGCTGAGAAACAGAAAGAAAGATAAGGTCATCACATTCTTTACATACCCATACATTACACCATACACAACAGCAACATCACATCTATGTGTAATACACCCCAACATAAGCCAACTATCTGACCAGCAGATCACCATCCTATCAGTACAGCTATAACAAACTATTTCTGCACAAGATGATTTGTCAACATAAAAAGTGTGTCCCTATACAGAGTTTCACTGTGAAACAACAAACCATAAATAGGAATTAGTGCTAAGTTTGATTTCAACATCCTACATACTCCAAATCCTCACTTCCTCTGTCAATTACCAGATGTCTTGGTCCATGAAAGTTACCTCATCACATTCAAATTACAACACAGCATTCTGCTTAACAATTACATCCATAACATGTAACTGTGTCTATAATATTCACAATGGCAAAAACCACAGATGCACCTACTCCATTTGGCATATCCAAATAGAATTTAAATCCATTTCAACAACACATGTATCAATTGTGTTTTTGCAAATCTTTATACATATTTTGTTGACCTATTCATCTTAGTCATTCTCACATAGAAAAAAAAGACATTTACATCAATAGGGGTCAACTTAGCACACAAGATGTACCAACAGGCAACCCCAAGGAGCATACCATCACAACCAATACAATAGGCACCTGTCATGTGCATGAATACCACATACAGTTCTACTTATCATGAGGAGTATCAACCTCAAATTAGCAATATGAAAATACCAGCAACACTATCAGCACTTCAGACATGAGTAGCCTTACATCTTTGGAATAATGTTACACTGACATAAACACCTTCTTACGTAACCATGTTTGAGACATACACCAGAGCCCAGCAAATTTACTGATAACATATACCATTCCACCAACATGTAAATGTCAGCTACAACTTCTACAACACTATGAAGTCAGTGTAAATTGAGCTTAGCCATAATAAAATCCTTCAACACAGAATCAGAATAGCAAAAGTAAATATGCCAAACTTGGAACACACTTCTGAAAAATGGCAGAAATTTCCAATATACACATGATGTTGTCAAAAACAGTTTATATTATACCTAGATAGGAAATGTCCTGCGCTGTGTAGCATGGCCACACTACATTGGCTAAGGGAATAGCAGGCTAGCCACTTACCTTCACAATAACATGTACATGGTACAAATAGTCTGAACTCATGTCAATGATATGTCTTGCCCTAGGAATGTAGAATTACCACCATGTTTTTCATCACGTAGTGTGTCCACCCACATCACATTTGAAATGTACAGTCCACACTTAACAATGGGGACACCTCCTCACACCTCTGAGTATGTGTAGCATGTATGCCTTGTAAAAATTCAGACTGAGATCACACCCTCACATGAACATTACATATAGTTCACAACTCACAAATAACTAGCCTGTTTCTCACCTGTTCAACTAGAGCCAGTTGAATAGGAATACACAAAGACCAAAGATCTGGACAACTTAAGCAGCAGGATATCTGGAGTATGGATCAGGAGGTGGGAAGGATGACCCAGCAAGTTATGTATAGAGCAGTATAGTGGTACATATATGACACAGTCACATGTGCATCAAAACATGCTTTAATACAATATGGTTAACATAGTTGAGTTTTATGTCCCTATACACAATAGAATGTCCACACCTGTATATCAGTGTCATAAACTACACCTAGGTGTTCCTAGGGGGCACTTTGCCTTTATCACCTACCACATTGTCACAGCTTAAACACTTACACATTATCCACTGAACTGTCATAGGGGTGTACATGTGTGTAGTCAGTACTTACCCCTTTGTTGCTGCTATGTTGCTGTCAAACACCCATCCAACTCAGGGTAGGCCTATGCCAAAATTTTGACCATTAGGGAGAGTAAGGTCAGACGGCACCCCTGCCTCGTTGTGGGGGGAATCCCCAGCTAGACTTCTGTGGTCTTCTGGGCCTAGCATCTCAGGTCCTCCCACTGCTTCCTACAGTGGGTGCTCCAGGGGCTGTGGACCCCCCAGGGTCCACACTTGCTCGGTGATGGCACATCAGATTCTTTTTTTTAGGATGGTGGTTGACCTGAATGGATGCCACTGACAAAAGGAGAAAGTTATGTCCACATGCACCATACCAACACAAGTGGTCAGAACACTTCAGTCACAGCAAGTAAGCAAACTTTCCCTTCCTCTCATTTCAAACTCCTTCCCAATTTTCCATCTGCAGCCAGCCCATGTGTGAAGTGGAGTCACCCATACAACATGTATGATCAGTACCAGGTATTGACTAGACACCACAACACATGATTGTCCATAACATAGTATGTCTCTATTAACATTTCTCACACCATTATTGTTGGACATGCTGCAATCTATGTTGTGTATAGAGGAAGTTAGCTTACACACTATCTACCAACTACCAGTACTGTATGTCTGCCTATGCACATGTACACATGTCCATACACCCACACATGATTGCCCAATCCTTCACTACTACACATTACATGCACATCATTATACATTCCACCTTTCACACATTGGTATACCATTAGACTTCACCTGCTCCTCTGGTGTACCATATAGCTATCCATAAAGAGGTAGGATCTCATCCACAAGCTTGTCCAACTTTCCTGGAGTGAAGGCTGGGGCCCTATCACCTGCAGGAAGTGCCATGATAGCTCCAAGATGTAGTACACAGTAGCTCAGGTAATGGAGGTCTTGCTGGCAGCAGTGTCAGGGATTTAGTGAAGGATTCTTCAGAAGATGGGGGCATTGTTCAAGTCATGTCAGTACTACACTTCCTGGCCACTGGGTCTTTTCAGAATATAGTAGCCCTAACTGCAGGGATATCTCAGTCCATGTTCAGTCTGGTTTTGAAGGCAGTACTGTCTGCATTGGTGAAACACCTGGACAGCTACATCCGATTTCCCCAATGTGAGAATTTGGCCCATGTGAAGGCAGTTTTTGATACATTGGAACACATATGGTTGGAGCCATAGATGGCACCCAAGTAGCCTTGGTTCCCCCCAAGTGAAAATTAACAGTTATTTAAGGACAGGAAAAACTTCCACTTCATAAACGTCCAAGTGGTCTGTTTGGCTGACCTCTACATTTCACAAGTTAGTGCAAGGTACCCAGGATCAGTCCATAATTTCTTCATCATGTGGAACAGCACTATCCCACTGCTGGTGAAACAACTATACACAGAGAGGGCCTGGCTGGTTGGTAAGTCATATATGTCTAATGTGTCTGTACCATTTTTCCTGCTACCATATATGTGGGTGTCCAAGATTAACGTTTGCTTCCTGTAACTATACCTAACAGAGGACTGTGGCTACCCAAACCATCCTTGGTTATTGACACCAGTGAGGTACCCAACCACGCCAGGGGAAGTCCTCTTCAACGAGGCCCATGGAGAGACAAGGTGTTTCATGGAGTGGATTTTTGGCTAATGAAGGCAAGATTTCACTATATAGACAAACTTGGAGGCGCCCTCCTTTACTCACTGTACAAGATATGTCATATAATTGTTGCCTGCCGCATGCTCCATAACCTTGCCCAGAAACGTCAGATACCATTCATACCAGATGAGGGGGAGCCAGAAGATCATGTGGGTAGAAATGCAGATATGCCATGTAAGGATGAGCATGATGAGGATGAAGCTGGAGACATCAGGGCAGATGTCACCAATCAGTTCTTCATCTGACTAAAGGTATGTGACGTGTTCCTAAAAGTAAGAATCCATTTTGTAGTCTATAATTGATGCCTGGCATGTCACCTCCTACTTACCATCATTTTTGAGTTCTTAGGTTGCCCCATGCCAATGACTCAGGTATGCATGCAGATTGTTATTTCATATTGTGTACTGAACAGTGTAGTACACAGTGTCATGATTTTTTACTGCACAAGCAAAGTCACAGTTGTAAAAATGACTTGTCAGAATAGATGTATGTTTACAGTTATGTCCTATCCCTTATATTTGACAATCACAGATTTGCAGAGTTTCTGTTTGGCTCATCCTCAATGGCAAATCACAGACAGTGTCAGAGACAGATATGATTTGAAGGCAGACATGAGAAGTGGACATGGATGAATCCAGGTACTGATTAGCATGAGTATGTGGAGTGTCCCTTTTATGGCCAGACTGTCAGGACACTGAGATGGAAGTTTGTTTTTCCTACAGGAATACCTGTTTGGTACTGGATGTGGTCAAATGGTGCCATGTGTGTGTCCATATGTGTCTGACATGTGAAAATGTTCAAACAGAGCCTCTACCATCATAATGATTTTTGTTGTATGTAACCTACCTTCTACATAGCTGCTAGTGTGTTAATACTTTGCAGACCAATGTGTATGTCACTGAGGACTACATAGATGAGTGACAAGCTTACAGGTACCTGACCATGGTAAGTGAAAGGTTCCAGGACTGGAGACATCAGTACTGATATCTGTCTGCATCATGGGATATGATTTTTGGGAAGCTAAGGTGTGGGTATGTATTAAGGCTTTTTCTGGTGATACAAAGGACCAATCTGTTTGACTCCTCGCTTGTAGAAAGACTGACATGTCCCTAACTTCTGCATCCAGTGGGTTATTAGTGTATGACACCTCAGCTGGCTTTCTGAAGTCACCAGCAGTACTACTCTATCTATTGATTGCAAATCTACAAAACTATTTGTGGAGATGTACAGTACAGCTGGTTTCGGTTATGTCTATGTTACAGTCCCAATGTAATTAGTCTCCTGGTTTAAGTGTACAAGTGTGATGTCCATAACAAAGGTTGCATAATACAGAGGGACATGTTGGGGCAAGAGGTTTCATACATGACAGTTGTACATGGTTGATATATGACACTTACACAGTACCTGTGTTTAACGTTGTTATTATTGGTTAGTGCAAAACAATATGTGTGAATTGAAACTGAAATAACAGAAATTAAACAGTGAATGGTTCAGTCATGGTGAATGAAATCATCAGAGTAGCTGCTACACCATTTGTAAACACAAGTCTAGTGTCCTTGCACCATATGAAATTGGAGTTGAGTATCGGAACAGTCAACAGGGTGTATCTGTGGCACACAAGGGGAACAATCAGGAGAGGTGTAATTCCTGCCAGTGGGTTTGGTTTTGGCATCTGCTACTTCTGGATGTCTAGGTGGACATGTACATCTGCTACAGAAGGTGGGGTGTCTGAGGCATGTCCTTCCCCTGGCAGGGCCTCATTCATTAGCAGTCACAGACACTGAAGGGGGTGATGACTCATAACTAGTGGCAGAGGCCTGATGTTGTGTGGCAGACCTACTCAGGGTAGTGTTGATGTCCCTCAGCACCCAGCATTGAACGTCAGGGTGGCAATTTGTGTCTGCCACTGCTGCATGGCTTCCTTGTGGTTGTCCCTCTGCAGCGGTTGGGTTTCCCTCATCATGGTGAGTAACTGGCCCATGATGCCTTGCGAATTTAGGTAGGCACACAAGACTTGGGAGATAGTTTCCTGGTCAGTATTGACATTTTGAGGCCCCATCCTCTGGCCCACACCATCCTGCCCAAATACCTTACCCCCATGTGCTTGTGCCCCTGACACAGTGTGTCCACTCCCAGTGTTGGCACGTCCATCATTGTCTGGGGTGACAAGAGGAGACTCAGGTACCTGTATTGGGGGCACAAAATGGAGAAAAAAAACTGTGTTTGGCGCACAGGTTTGAGGACAAATGGTTGCCTTTGATATAGATGCAACAGGGCTGGGAGGAGCCAATGTGGGCAGGGTGAGGCTGGCAGTCGTTGACTGACCAGGTGTCCCTGATGGGCCAGCTACATCATCAGTGTCCAAACATCCAGGGGTGTTGTCCTCATTGGGGCCTTCATCCAGAGGGGTTGTGGCAGTCTCTGGTATCTTCTCCATGGTGACAATGGCAGGGTTAGCTGTGTGCGAAGTAGAACACAGAGTTGTTGTAAGTGATGCAACAAGTTATGTTCAAGTTTGAGTAGTAGTGATGTTGTGTGAGATGCACACACTGCCTTGACATGATCCCCAGAAATGACAATGACAGCTGCTAACAATTCTCGGTTGGAACACAATGAGACTCAGGTATTTCAATACCAAACACCATGCTCAAAGATGTTAAACTATGTTGGTAGTTATATGACTGCTGATAACCACTTATGTTGTCAGACAAATGGCATCGGTGATAACCCTTTTTGCATAGTGACTGTATGGCATGATACATGGCACTAAAAGCTGAACAATGCACAATAGTGTAAAAGTAGGGACACAGTATATGAGTATGCAATTGACTTTGGCCTCTATCTGAATTTACTGCATGTGCATCCACTTTGGCATCTAGATTTCCATCCCAGGTGAGTACATTTCAAA
Source organism: Pleurodeles waltl (assembly GCF_031143425.1). NCBI lineage: Eukaryota > Metazoa > Chordata > Amphibia > Caudata > Salamandridae > Pleurodeles > Pleurodeles waltl. Next base: position 559,427,787 of record NC_090437.1, on the reverse strand, counting down.
CTTTGGAATCTTCTTTCTAAGGGCAGTTTGACTAGACACTCAGCTGTAGCTGTGTTGTGCTTGTAATGGTAGTGGGAGTGGCTCATTGCATTGCTGTCATTGCCATAAACTGTTTCACAGTGGAACACTCATGATGGGTTACATTGGTTGTTAGTTTCACATGCAGGACATCTCAAATTTGCTGCACTGTTCAGGTTTTCTTCATAGTGGATTATTGCCTTTTGGGAGTTGTAGTAGTATCAGTTTCCAGGGCATGCCATTTCAAAAGGGCTGTGGAACCAACTAATGTGGCATGCCAGAGAGGGGTATTTTCACATTTGGCACAGAGGGGTGGTTTGGTAATTGAGGTGGGGAAAGGTAGTGAGGGAGCATGCTAGACAAAACATTTAGGTGACAGGAATGTTGTTGGGATTTACCTGACTCCACTCCCCAAGTATTCCTGTCAGGCCATGAGGATGCAGGATGTCCAAGACCTTCACCTCCGAAGATGTTAAAGTAGGGGGAGAAGACGGGGGGTCCATGCCTGTCTTGAGTACTGCCAGCTGGTGCCTGGATGCCATGGAACATACCTGCCCCCTGAGGTCGTTCCACCTCTTCCTAACGTTCTCCCCTGTGAATGGATAGCTGCCTACAGAATTGACCCGGTCGACTATTCTTTGCCGCAATGCCATTTTCCTGGCTATTGAGGTTTCCTGGACCTGTGCTCTGAAAAGGTGTGGCTCTACCCTGATAATTTTGTCCACCCTCACCCTTAACTCATTACCCGTGAAACGTGGGTGTTTTGTGAGGACATGGTAGTGGTGATGGAGATGGTGTGGTAGTGTAAAACAAGGTGGAAGAAAATTTTAGTGATGAGGTGTAGGTGCTGTGATGTGAGTGGATAATGGTTGTACTGTATTGTGTGTGATAGTAACTTGTGTGTTGTGTATGTTGTGCAGGTGTGGGATGTATTCATGGTGAAAGGTGTATAGATGCCAGAATATTGTTTTGCTAAATCTGGGATAGTTATTCCTTCTTTGTGGTTGTGGGTGGTGGTCTGTTTGTAAAGGATTGTGGGTTGTGTAGGGGTGGGTTATGTAGTGCAGTATGTGAGAGTGTTGAGTGTGTGGATGTGTGACAGGTGTGGGGTATTTAACCTATCCAATGTGGTATGGTGTTCTGTGTGAAGTGAGTTGAGACCGCCATAGTTCACTCAGCCAATGGTTTTCTGCCATGGTAGAACTGCTGTCATGATTTGTGGAATGTAATCTGGTGGGAGGATTTTTGTCTGGCTGGTGGAGCTGATGGTAGAACCTCCTCTTTTCTATCCTCCAGTGTCCTGGCAGTTTCAGATTTTTGGCTGTTTTTTTATCAGACTTCACAGTGTGAATCTTAATACAGTGGTCGGATTACTGCCAACATGGCGGTGTTCGCAAAAGACGCCCAAACTTGTAATGACCTCCAAAGTCTTATGTTCCGTAGGAAGGAGCAAAATATGGCCTGTTTAGCACCAAACTAAAAGTTATAATAAATCCATTAACTTGCCACTGTTGAATTTAATAAAACATGTACCTAGAAAGAGTTTTAGAACTCTTCCTAAAATGTAACAGTTTCAGCTCTGCAGTGCCCTTCCCTGACTGCTCAGCCTCTGGCAGCCTGAGCCAGGCTGCCTTAATGAGGTGTGAAGTGGCCTGGGCTGACACAAAGGAAGCATTTGGTGGGAGGAGATCTGCCTCAGCAGATGGTAGAACAGAATGGGAGGAGAGCAGCCAAACTAGACTTCAAAGGAGAGAAAGCCATGTGGGACAGCAACTGTACCTCCCCCACTTCCTGCCACCCCAGACAACCAGGTGCCTATGATTAGATTATTGAAGAGATGTGCCAAGGGAAACTTAGACACACCAGTGGGTGGGCTCAGCCAGATCTAAACTGTAAATTTGAATTATTGCGATCTGGGATTTTGGAGGAATGTTGCTTCCTGGAATTGATTTTTGCCACACTTCCCAGGAAGTGGTCACCCAAGAGTATGGGGGCCTGCACGTGATTTTACAGAAGCCCCCCCTGCTTTCCACCCCAAGAGCAAGGATAAAATTGGCTGAGCTGCACCCGACCACAGATCTCTTCAGGAACAAGACAAGAAGAAGAAGGACTGCCCTTCTGGATCCCTGGCCTGCACCTTGACATTGCACTCAGAAGGACTACACCAGCTGCACTCTTGGGCTTCACCACAAAAAGGACTTTGTCTGGCTTCTACTGCTTCAAGAAGGGACTCACTGTATGCTACAGGTCGAAAATCGCTGATCAGAGTCCTCTGCATCAAGGCATAAAGAAATTGACCAGCCGACCAGTGACCAGTGGTCCTTTTTGGATTTGAACCAGATGCATTTTGGACGTTGAAGTCCTAACCTGCAAGGAGCAAGTTAGAGCTTCTGGAACCTTGGGGTGTGTTGTGGACTGTTAAAGAAGCCCCGGAGACCTCCTGGTAGAAGATCCAGTAGTTTGGAGAAGTCTGGAGCAACCTCTGAAAAAAGCTCCATAAAGAGACCGACCAGACGTCATGAGTCAAGCCGGCTGACATCGACCATGGCCCGGCATGACTTGCAGATTTGCCCCAGACTTCCAGGAATTCACTGGGGGCTTGTGGAAAGGCAATCTGACAACGTCAAATTGAAATCCGTTTCTATGCCCTAAAAACAGTTATTCTTCAGAAATTCATATCTCTGGTTCCCTTTATTGGATTTTTGTCCTTTTAGTGTAATTTCAAAGATAAAAATATAATCTATTTCTATAAATTGGTGTTGCATTTTTTATTGTGTTTTACTTGTTTACTGTTTTGTGATTTTTAAATGCCTTACAAACCTGTCTCCTAAATTAAGCCTAACAGCTCATTGCTAAGCTACCAAGGGTTGAGCTGGCATTATTTTATTGAGACTCTGACTGGACCTAGTGGGGGTTTGTGGCCTATTGCTAAATGTAGGTACTTACTTGCCCTTACCAGTGATCCACTTTCCAACAGGTGGCGATTGTCTGTTTTTTACATATTGGTTGCAGGCCCTGTGGAAACCTCCCACTACGCACAGCCCAAGGCTTGGTACCGATCCTTAATCTGCTTGAAAGTAAGGAACTATGTAAACCTTTTAATGCCAAATCTCATTTGGCTGAGAAATTTAACAGTTTATGATTTTGTGGATATGCAGCTCTGTCTCTTCTCTAGAAAATCTTCCCAGTTTTGTTCATAGACTTTGAAACTGATGGTATCACCTATCAAGAGACAACACGTTTCTATATCGGATTTGAAGTTCTGTGAACATTCATAAATCTTACTAGACAAAGACCCAGAATACCAGCAGAAAATGACACCACTCTATACCTTACCCAGAAACTTTCACTCATCGTGAAGGGGGAAAAGCTCCAGGGATCGATCAACAACAATAGGAGTATTCATCCAGGAATTCCCACAAGCAGACAGTCTCAACAATATGCCACTCCTGGCCACACTAAAACATTCGTCTACCCCTTGACTTTAGAGCAGCTTTGTAGGTAAAATGGGGGCATTGCAGACAAAAAAATACAATGCCTCGACGGAATCCTGTGAAGTGGGGGAGGTTGATAATATCCACTCATATATGTTACAAATCGTAATCATGAGTTAAACCTCTCAGTCACCAACTCTGACCCTATTAATGATGCTGGTGTTCTAAGATGAGAGGACCCTCGGAAATTACAAGAGCTAAATAGCAACACAATAAATCACTCACTATCTTTCTGTCAGTGACACCATCAACGTCTGCATACGTACATAATTGCTCTGCTCGAATAAACTCCAGAGTCACTGCTAACCAGACCTGCCTTGCATGGCCACATCAGTACCTAATACCAATCATTGATCCTGCACAGTGAGATAGGCAATCTGGAATCAATGCTACACTGACATCAGCGGCTCAGACTCATGATAATATACCTACAGACAGTAACGTAACTACCAAATCATAGCAGCTTCTATGCACCTAGTGACATTGGTTTTCAGGCAAACATCAGTATGTCACGAAATATGAATCAATACCTACGTTGATATCTGAACCGAATGAAAAAGTATACGTTAGTAGGAATGTCACTTCAGCAGATCCTCATGCTTACATCATGGGTGTCACAAACGTATTGTTTTGCCATAATTATCTGGAAACTAGTCTCCATTCGTCTTGATAGGTATTTGTTGTCATACATGAACCAATAAGAATCTTCTCCTGTGTTCATGCACAATATTTGAGGCGTGAGAAAATGTTACATATACTAGCTATCAACTGCTAAGGTTTTGTATGCAAATATGTACATACAATTCTGTAAAAATACATGTCCTGCGAGGCAAAATCTGTAGGGGATCTGCGTACTTTCTCATCTAGAAAACATACAAGTTCTATTAAGACCAGAGTCGTTTTAAGGCCTGGAAAATGTGGGCAATTGCCTAAGTCCTGCAGCCTCCAATGCCCCCCAGAAAACAGAACGTTCTCTCTTCGACCTCTGCCTATTCCATTTCTCTATCTAACCTTTCTACCTATCTACCCATATCTACCTTTGACTGTCTCTATACTCTGTGCAATCTTAAGGATTGTTGGGGTCCCACCAACGATATTTTGACTATTTTGCTCCTTCCGTAGACCCCAAAAACGTCTTGCCTTGTCCCCCTCCCTCCTCACCCCCCAAAATCCTTACCATGACACTGATTAAGACAATTATAGGCCCACGAGTTTTGTTCAACTGAGGTCCAAGTGCACTGATAACCTAAACTGGTCCTTTGATTTTCAAAGGAATGCTACTGCTAATCATAGGGCTGTTCCACGGTGTTATGTATTAATAAACTACTACATAAACCAAACTATGGGCCTGATTTAAAAAATGGCACTGCACCCAGTACAGCGCCACTTTCCTTGCGCCCCTTAGCTCCCCCTAACACCACCATGTGCGCCATATCTAAGATATGGTGCACCATGGGGGTAGTTATTGAAACCAGTGTGAAGGCCTGGCGTAAAAAATTTTCACGCTAATTCTGTAAAGCCCTTTGAGGCCCATTGAAAACAATGGTGTGCCTCCTTTTAATGCCTACTATAAGCAGGCGTTAAAAGTGGCAAAACAAAAATCTCTTAGATTTAATTGTGCCATTTTTCGGGCCCCGCAACTCGGGAAAGTCTATTTTGCATACATTATGCCTGGCGTGCCCTTTGCTTAATGTAACCCTTTGCATAATGTAGTGCAAAGGGTTACAAAGTGGCACAATGCATGCATTGCACCACTTTGTAAATCTGATGCAGCGATTTTGGCCTCTTTGGGCCACATTAGCGTACAAAATAAAATGATGCTAATGTGCTGTAAGGATGCACTAGGGGCTCTTAAGTCTGCCTCTATGTTGTCAGCTCTACTACTTGTTAGGGTTGAGTGCATGCAAGCGCTCTGTCCCCTGTTATAATCGCTCTGTGGGTTTTTAACCACACCCATCAGTTTGGTTGGTTTGTGGGCTTGCCTTTTAAAACTTGCTTGATTTCCTTAGTGAAAGGCATGTGCACCTCATGCCTTTTCCAGTGTTTAACCCTCTTCTACAGCACTGGTTAACTACTAAAAACATTTGCGGCTCCGTGTTTTCCGAATGGCTTCTGCACTACTTCTTTTTTATTTCCTATGCAGTGCATTCTCAATGGCCAGTAGTTGAGTGCTCTGCATGACATCAACCGTGTTACATGGATAGTTCTACTTTTGCTGGTTACATGGATAATTCTACTTTTGCCGGTTACATGGATAAGTGCACTTTTGCCAATACATTTCACTGCAAGTGAACTTCTGTTTCCTTTTCTGTGTCTCCTTCATGCTCATGGCAACTGGCAGCTCGCATATATGAAACTTTTTTACTTTTCATTATCAGTTTATGTGGCAACAAAAGTCCGGTTAGGAGTCTCCAAAGCCAATAACTCTAACTTGAGCAAATTCGAGACCAATTGCTTTGCAAATGCTTGTTTAATATGATATTATTGTATCAAGTTAAATTGTAAATTTGTGATTCAGATGTAGTAATATGTTTCCAAAAATAATCCAGACCTTCTGTAAAGGAAGCTCCTCCTATGTTGCCTGTCCTTCATCTGCTTTGGCGGCAACCTCTCTTGCAAGTTTTTCCATTGGAATAATGCAATTTAGAAGTGTGTGGTCATTTGTCCCTCCCCTGTCCACAGTCATAATACTGGGATCAAGGCAAAAGCCCAATGTACATTCGTTTTTTATTTGTGTGTTTTATGTACTGTTTATTACCAACAATGGGCAGTAATTGTCTTACCTGCTGTGCAGTATAGGGCGCCAAGGGGTTGTTCATGTTGCACTGTCATTCTAAACAAGTGATTGCATTTTATGGCCCACCGAACAATGACAATGCCAAATGAAGCTCTACAGAACTCTGGCGCACATGCTTGGTGGCCTAATTAAATGCCCACAGCAAGCAACACATTGTGCATGTGCTCCTCTTTTGCTGATGTACTTATGGTTCCCTCTAAAGCTGGGCTGTTAACGTAGTAATGAGACCAAGTAGTAAGAGCAACTTTTGTTAAAGAATAATAATCCGAGGTACTAACACATTTTAGCAGTGTTGTAATAGTGATTGCATCAGGTAAGATAACATTGGTGGTCACCCTGTGCAGGGATACCTACAGTCATAACGTTGTTGCATCAGCAGTAATGTAAAAAGATTTATGAATGTGGAATGCATCAACATGGATAACTCATAATAGCCATACATGCAGTGCTGTGGCACCTAAGTAATAATATCAGCAATAAAACTCCCCAGTGCGGCATGAATCATTATTCAAATATCAACTTCAAACATATTTTGGCAATTTAACATTTTTTTTTCATTCGAATATCTGCATAGAAGTACTAAAACACATTTTCATATTTTCATAGAGACATATTAATAAACAAAGTCTCATATTTTATTTAGAGAGAAATTAAGAAAAGGAACAGCAGATTCTAAAAGGCTAGGCTGCTAAAAGGAGAGCTACTTACCGAGGTGCTCGTTGGAGAAGCCTGTCTTAGACCAATTCTGCGCTCTCTCAGGTAGTGAAACATGAGCAATATTGCATTTTCAGACGATTAAGTGAACGTTTTTGACACATAAATATCCCTCTCACTGTATGGAATACAAGCATCTGATGGAAAACATGCCACAGACATAAACATAATTGCAATAGTTGCAAATTATTATTAAGATGTGGAGAACATTTGTGAACAAGTGTTGTGCATTTTGCTTCCCAGCCTAAAGACAGGAACAATATGCCGCACTACTTTTCCTTGAGACTCTGCCAATGGTTCTTTTTTTCTCCCAAAGATCCATGCATACGATTTCTACCACTCCTCTATGGCTCTTTCCTTCACGCATTTCATGTACAAAGTGATTTGCTCATGAACAACATATGACTGCTGATGAGCAACAATCCATTCACTGCCTGCTGCTAGAAAGGAACCATGCTGTTTATGCTCCGTGCCCACAAGGTCTAGGTGCATAACAGGTAAAAGTAAGGCATGATAAATACAGGGTTAGAATGTTTCTATAGTGCTGGGATTCAGCATGCTACTTTACATAATACACTAAGGGCCAGATTTAGAAAGGTTTGGCATTGGGTTTGTGTTACTTTATTAATCTGTTTTGTCATTTACAAACCAATACAAATTGATATTTGTTTTGGTTTCATAAGAAAAAGTAATCCAAATCAGTGCGAAGCGTTGCTTTGTGTTACTCTGCTTCAAGGGGACTTTCCATGTGTGGTACGTGTGGTTTTGAGGGTAGGTGCAATGTAGTGGGGAGTTCAAGATGATTGTTGTAGTATTTGTGTTTTTTTTTTTACATTTAGTTGTATTAATTATACTGTATTTTACTAGTGTGTAGCTTCCAGTTTTCGTACACTGTTTTAATAATGCATGGTTATGTTATAATAACCCCTTTCGTTCTCAGGATGTAACAGTTACGTCCTCGGCAGCAGCGCTCAGGTGCCGAGGACATACCCGTTAAGTCCTGATATGGGCCCTCGGTGATGGGCAAGCACCCCCCTCCGCTGGGCAGGAAAGGAAGGGGAATCGCTTCCCATTCCTCCCCTGCCCCCCTGAACTCCTGTGTGACGTTTGATGACATCAGTGCACGATCACGCACTGACCTCATCAGAGGCTGCCCACTCCACACTGGAAGCTCAGCTGTTGGAGTGGGCGAGAGAGGTGAGAGAGGCATTAAAGGAAAGGAATGGCCTTTACTTTGATGTCTTTATCAGCATTTCGGCTGCCCGACCAGGGAGTTTTTAAAAAATATTTACACAAAAGGGGACTGGCCCCTTGGGCAAAGGCCGCTTCCCAGGGGGGCACATTTTTTTAGCCATTTCTGCCCCTTCTGGGGGCAGATCAGCCTAATCTAATTAGGTCAACCTGCCCCCAGGGGGGCAGAAACTGCTAGACACCAGGGATCATTTTTTTTGGGGTTCTTTTTTTTTTTTTTATATATGTGGGGAGTGACCCTTAGGCAAGGGTAGCCCCCCTGGGGTCAAAATTAATTTTAGGCCATTTCTGCCCCCCTTGGGGAAAGATCGGCCTATTTTTATGAGGCTGATCTGCCGCAAAGGGGGCAGGAATGGCCTAAAATAAATTTGCCCCACCAGGGGAACAACCCTTGCCTAAGGGGTTGCTCCCCTCATGTGAAACTGACCTACAAACAAAAAATCCCTGGTGTCTAGTGATTTCTGCCCCCTTTGGGGGCAGATTGGCCTAATAGGAATAGACCAATCTGCCCCGAAGAGGGGCAGAAATGGCCTAAAATTAATTTTTGTTTATTATGTCAATCTGCCCCCAAGGGAGGCAGAAACCTCTAGGCACCAGGCATTTATTTTTTTACCAATTTCCCACAAGGAGAACAGCCCCTTAGGCAAGGGTCGCTGCCCTGTGGTGGCAAATTCATTTTAGGTCATTTCTGCCCCCCTTGGGGCAGATCGACCTATTTCTATTAGGCCGATCTGCCCCCAGTGGAGGGGCAGAAACCATTTAGGCACCAGGGATTGGTGTGTGTGTATGTGTGTGTTTTGTGTGGGGGCAGCCCCTTCACATTACTGTTGGCCATATCAAAAAAAGAGGGTGGGTGAATGGCCATACCCCCACCCCAAATAAATGGGACCAAAGTTGTTCTGCTCACCAGTGGGCAGGTGGAGCAATTACCCCCGATTCACTCCCCAGGGGGCAGAAAACCTACTAGATGCCAGTGAATTAATGAAAAAATTGTGGGGTGGTGGCTACCAACCAGTATGGACATGGTTATTCCCCCACTCAAACTGACAGGGATAACAGTCTTTCAGCTCTTCCCCACACACTAAAACATCTTATCTCACCGCAAGCAAGAGGATATTTGAATATTTTGGGGTTTGGTCTTACATCAGGGCCATGAGAGCTTGTCTAACTCTCCAAATTGTCCCACTTGGAATGGTGAGGGCTGCACTTTTTGGACTTTGGGACTCTGCCATGTAGAAAAATCCATAAGAACTAAACACATCTGAAAACTAAACATCTGGGTTGAGTCCAGGGTGGTGCGCTTCACATGCACCCATACCATTTTCTTACCCACATTGCCCTGCAAACCTCCAACATTGCTGGAAATTACACATTTTCCCCACATTTTTGTGATGGAACCTTTTGGAATCTGCAGGAATCCACAACATTCCTACCACCCAGCATTGTCTCATCTATACTGATAAAAATTCTGCCCCACTTGTCAGCCTAAAAATGTTTTTTTTCAAACTACCCTTTTGGACCTGCTTTGGTTCCCCCTCAATTTTTACATGTTTTTGTCTCTTCCCTGTCACAGGCACTTGGCCCACCTACACAACTGAGGTATAATGTTTACCGGAAGACTGAGGGGAAAGTTGTGTGGTAGGAAATTTGTCCTGGTGCAGTGATCCCACGCCGAAATGTAGGAAAAATGTGATTTTTTTCACCTAATTTTCAGGTTTGCTGAGGATTGTGGGTAGGAAAACACTGGGGGATCGACGCAAGTCACACCTCCATGGACTCCCTCGGGTGTCTAGTTTTCAGAAATGTTTGGGTTTGGTAGGTTTCCCTAAATGGCTGCTGAGCCAGGACCAAAAACGTAGGTGCCCTCAGCAAAAACAGGTAGTTGATAATTGTACTGTGCCCACATAGTGTTTTGGGGCATTTCCTTTTGAGGGCACTAGGCCTACCCACACAGGTGAGGTACCATTTTTGTTGGTAGACTTGGGGAAACACTGGGTGGAAGGAAATATGTGGTTCCTCTCAGATTCCAGATATTTCTGTCACAGAAATGTTAGGAAAAAGTGTTTTTTTGCCATGTTTTAAGATTTGCATAGGATTCTGGGTAACAGAACATGGTGAGAGTCCCACGAGTCACCCCATCCTGGATTTCCCTAGGTGTCTAGTTTAAAAAATGCACAGGTTTGGTAGGTTTCCCTAGGTGCCGGCTGACCTAGAGGCCAAAATTCACAGCTAGACACTTTTCAAAAAACAGGTCAGATTCCAAAGTAAAAATGTGATGTGTCCATGTTGCGTTTCCTGTCGCAGGCATCAGGCCTACCCATGCAAAAGAGGTACCATTTTCATTGGGAGACAAGGGGAAACACAGAATAGATGAACAAGTGTTATTGCCCCTTTTCTTTCTGTACATTTTTGCCTTCCAAATGTAAGACAGTGTGTAAAAAACAAGTCTATTTGAGAATTGCACTGTAATTCACATGCTAGTATAGGGACCCCGGAATTCAAAGATGTGTCAATAACTTCTTCTTCTCAACACCTTATCTTCTGCCCATTTTGGAAATACAAAGGTTTCCTTGATACCTATTTTTCACTCTTCATATTTCAACAAATGAATTGCTGCATACCCGCTATGGAATGAAAACCAAGTGCAAGGTGCAGCTCATTTATTGGCTCTGGATATCTATGGTTCTTGATGAACCTACAAGCCCTATATATCCCCCCAGATGTAACGGTATATTGCTTTAAAAAATCTGACATTGCAGAGAAATGTTACAGAGTAAAAGGGGTGAGAAATGGCTGCTTTTTCACCTCAATTTCAATATTTTTATTTTTATTTTATCTTTTTTTTTCTGTAGGCAATCCTCGTAGGATTTACAGAAGTGACCCCTTGGTGAATTCAGAATTTTGTCTCCTTTTAGAAATATTTAGATTTCTGTCACTAACTGGAAGGAGGCTAAAAGCACAACAAATTGTAAAAATAGGGTCCGAATAAAATGCCAAAATTGTGTTGAAAAATGTGATTTTCTCATAGAAATCAGCCTGTTCCTCAGAGCTGGGAAGATGGTAATTTTAGCACCACAGATCCTTTGTTGATTCCATTTTCAGGAGGAAAAAAAACACAATCCTTCTTCTGTAGCCCGTTTTTCCCATTTAAAAAAACTAACAAAAAATTATTTGTATTTTGGCTAATTTCTTGGTCTCTTTCAGGGGAACCCACAAAATCTTGGTACTTCTAGAATCCCTAGGATGTTGGAAAAAAGGGCGCAAATTTGGTGTGGGTAGCATATGTGGACAAAATGTTATGAGGGCCTAAGCGCGAACTGCCCCAAATAGCCAAAAAAGAGGCCTTGCATCTGAGGGGGAAAAGGCCTGGCAGCAAAGGGGTCAATAAAGTATTAAAAGGAGAAAACTCAGCTAGATATTTTCGAATTTGGAATCAAACTTATTGTCATAATACATCCAACAACTTGCCATTGTTTTATTTAATATAACTAACTCAGGGAAAGAGTTTTAGAACTGCCTTGATGAGGTGTGAAGTGGCCTGGGCTGAACACAAAGCAAGTGCCTGTGGGAGAAAAACTGCCTCAGCAGATAGTGAAATAGGATAGAGCAGCCAAACTGGACTTCAAAGGAGGAAAGGGCATTTGGGCCAGCAAGTGGACCTCCCCCTTTTTCTACAAAACCATATAGATATATATATATATATATATATATATATATATATATATATATATATATATATATATATATATATATATATACATATATATATATATATATATATATATATATATATATATATATATATATATATATAGTAGCCCTGATAGCCTTGGGTTTTCATCCCCCAACTTTTGCCTGCCTCCCTCCACTTTTTCTGACACTGCTTTTGCTAGTTTTTTACGACCCTGTGCACTTTACCACTGCTAACCAGTGCTGAAGTGCATATGCTCTCTCCCTTAAACATGGTCACATTGGTTCATTCCCAATTAGCATATTTGATTTACTTATAAGTCCCTAGTACAGTGCACTACATGTGCTGAGGGCCTGTAAATGAAATCCTACTACTGGGCCTGTAGCTCTGATTGTGCCACCCACATAAGTAGCCCTTAACTATGTTTCAGGCAGCGAAGGGGTTAAGCTAATCATTTTATGATGATTAAGTGCAATGCATATGTATTTTTGGTAATGTTATGTGTTTTTGCTGGTGGGTTTACTAGTTCACTTTACAAGTTTATGTCAACAAACATGTCTAACAGGCATAGGGAATCACCTTGTTCTTTAAGGAAATCAATTTTGGTTTATAATATGTGTTGGAAATGGCCCTTCTGCAGGGTTATCCCCAGACTTTTTGCCTTCCTCCTTCTCTTTTTCTGACCTCATTTTTGCTGGTTTTTAGACTCTGCACACTTTACCACTGCTAACCAGTGCTAAGGTGCATATGCTCTCTCCCTTTAAACATGGTAACACTGGATCATACCCAATTGGACTATTTAATTTACCTATAAGTCCCTAGTAATGTGCACTGTATATGCCTAGGGCCTGTAGATTAAATGCTAATAGTGGGCCTGCAGCACTGGTTGTGCCACCCACTTAAGTAGCCCCTTAACCTTGTCTCAGGCCTGCCATTGCAAGGCCTGTGTGTGCAGTTTCAGTGCCACTTCGACTTGGCATTTAAAAGTACTTGCCAAGCCTAAAAATCCCCTTTTTCTACATATAAGTCACCCCTAATGTGTGCCCTAGGTAACCCCTAGAGCAGGGTGCTGTGTGGGTAAAAGGCAGGACATGTACCTGTGTAGTTTATATGTCCTGGTAGTGTAAAACTCCTAAATTTGTTTTTAAACTACTGTGAGGCCTGCTCCCTTAATAGGATAACATTGGGGCTGCCCTCATACATTGTTGAAGTGGCAGCTGCTGATCTGAAAGGAGCAGGAAGGTCATATTTAGTATGACCAGAATGGTAATACAAAATCCTGCTGACTGGTGAAGTCGGATTTAATAATACTATTCTAGAAATGCCACTTTTAGAAAGTGAGCATTTCTTTGCACTTAAATCTTTCTGTGCCTTACAATCCACGTCTGGCTAGGTTTAGTTGACAGCTCCTTGTGCATTCACTCAGACACACCCCACACACAGGGTACTCAGCCTCACTTGCATACATCTGCATTTTGAATGGGTCTTCCTGGGCTGGGAGGGTGGAGGGCCTGCTCTCACACAAAGGACTGCCACACCCCCTACTGGGACACTGGCAGACACAATTGAACTGAAAGGGGACCTGGTGCACTTCTAAGCAACTCTTTGAAGTCTCCCCCACTTCAAAGGCACATTTGGGTATAAAACAGGGCCTCTGCCCTACCACCTCAGACACTTGCTGGAGAAGAAACATGACCCAGAACCTACATCCTGCCAAGAAGAACTGCCTGGCTGCTTAAAGGACTCACTTGTCTGCTTTCTACAAAGGACTGCTGCCTTGCTGTTGGCCTGCTGCCTTGCTGAACTCTGGTCTGGCTGTAAAAAGTGCTCTCCAAGGGCTTGGATAGAGCATGCCTCCTTTTCCTTGATGTTTCAGGACCAAAAAGACTTCTCTTTTTCATTTGGGCTCTTCATGCGCCGAAAATGTCGACGCACAGCTTGCTCCGCGGTGAGAAAATCGCCGCACACCGACGCTGATCGCCGCGACACCTTCGGGGCGACCGGAACTTCGACGCACTGTCTCGCAAGGACAATGCCGCCCGACTTCCAGAGGGAAAATCGACGCAACGCCTGCCATGAGAACGAGAATTCCACGCACAGTCTCCCGGAACGACGCGCAGCTGGAAAACAAGCCGAAGAATCCACGCGCAGACCCCGGGAAATCTGGTAATCCCGCGAACCACAGAAAGAGACTGTCCGCATGCTGGAAAATGACGCACGACATCCCCGCGTGAAAAATAACTACGCAAGTCCGTGTGTGCAGGGGAGAAATCGACGCACACACCATTTTTCCACGTATCTCTTCTTCTGCGGCCCTTGGCGGAGATTTTCCACTTTAAGCCAGGTACTTTGTGCTTGAAAGAGACTTTGTTTGCTTTTTAAAGACTTAAGACACTTTCTATCACTTTTCAGTGATATCTCTACAATTTCACATTGCATCTTTATTCGTTTTGACCTGCAATTATCCAGATAAATATTATATATTTTTCTAAACACTGTGTGGCGTATTTTGTGGTGCTATATGGTGTTATTGTATGATTTATTGCACAAATACTTTACACATTGCCTTCTAAGTTAAGCCTGACTGCTCGTGCCAAGCTAACAGAGGGTGGGCACAGGATAATTTGGATTGTGTGTGACTTACCCTGACTAGAGTGAGGGTTCTTGCTTGGACAAAGCGTAACCTGGCTGCCAACCAACAACCCCATTTCTAACATTGGTGGCAGCGGTGGGATAGGACTTGTGTTTGTGCAGTGACATACAGTAGCTAAGTATTTCACTACCTGCCCACAGTTGAAGGTCAACATGATTTTTATCTCTTTTTAGCAAATTAGTTTTTCCTGACAATTTTCAAAAACTAAATCCTAACTCAACATGTCTCTGGCTGGGTCTCAAATAGGATACTTTGAACTAGCCCTGTTGGACACATATACTGTCAAACAGCTAAGAGAGTTCTGCAGGGTGATGAGAGTACCCACCCAGGGGGCCTCCAAAAAGGAGGACTTTCAAGTGGCGCTGAGTGCCTGGGCAGAAGCCCATTTAGAGGAGGATGATCAGGAAGAGGAGCCAGAAAATGGCCCCTCAGAGATTTGTTGCCATCAGTGGATGATGTTACCACTGCAATTGTGCCCCCTTCCAGACCAGGGAGCAGTGTCTCTGTGCAAAGCCTGACCACAGAGGAAAGGAGAGAAGAACGGGAGTTCCAATTGCAAATGGCAAAACTGAAAATTGAGGCTCAACAGGAGGAAAGAAGGCCAGAGAGAGAAGCCAAGGAAGCTGAAAGAGCTTTGGCTGAAAAGAAACTATTGTTGGCTCATGAACTGAGTCTCAAGGAGCTGGAGATCAAGACGAGACAGTCTGAATCCAGCAGTAATGGTGGCAGCATACAGACAGGACCTGCTGGAGAAAAGAAGGTTCGTATACCCAAAAATGTGGTGCCCAGTTTTGTGGTGGGAGATGACATAGATAAATGGTTAGCTGCTTATGAAGTTGCACTAAGGGCTCATGAGGTTCCTGAAGGGCAATGGGGGGTAGCTATGTGGGGTTATGTGCCGCCACTGGGGAGGGACACACTTCTCACATTGGATCAACCTGATCAAAACACATACCCACTTCAGAAAGCCACTTTACTTGCCAAGTTTGGGCTGAACCCTGAAGGATACCGTCAGAGGTTCAGGGACAGCACCAAACAAACCGCACAAACATGGGTAGATTTCTTTGACTTTTCCAGTAAGGCACTGAATAGATGGGTGCGGGGCAACAAAGTAGATAATTATAAAGGGTTATATGACTTGATTCTGAGAGAGCATATGCTCAATACTACTTTTACAGAGTTGCGCCAGCACTTGGTAGATATTAAGCTGACTGATCCCAGGAAGCTTGCTGAGGAGGCGGACCTCTGGGCTAGCACCAGAGTGTCCAAAAAGGTATCTGGGAGTGACCCCAAGAAGAGTGGTTCCGGTTCCCCCCGACAGAGTGAGGGGGAGGTTAGAGATGACCCAGACGAGTCCCAGAGTAAGGGGGGAGGAAAGGGTTCCCATGCCCCATCTGAGAAACAGGGTGGTGGTTCTGGTGGGCAGTGGCCCAAAGCATCCCATTCGCAATCCCGCTGCTTTGAGTGTTCCCAGCTAGGACACAGGAAGGGGGACTCTGTCTGTCCAAAGAACTCACCCAGTATTGGGACCTCTACAGGGGTGGCCCATGTGGCCTTAGGGGAAAGTAGTCCCCAGGGGCAGTTAGTAGACCATGCCTTCATCTCCTTTAGTTGGGAGGTGGACTCAGAGGGTAAACTGGTGATCCCTGAGGGTGGGAGTCGTCACTTCCACCAGGTGGGAGTGAATGGGGTCCCAGTCACCGCTCTGAGAGACACAGGGGCTAGTCTTACCATGATTGTGGAGAGACTAGTGTCACCAGAGCAGTACACCGGACAGGTGTGTAGAGTGACTCCAGCCATTGGGGAAGATTTCTTCCGCCCTATGGCCCGGGTGTCCCTAGAGTGGGGTGGGGAGATGACCCAGAGGCGGGTCATAGTTAGTCCCCAACTGCCCATTGACTGCATTCTGGGGAATGAGTTTCCCTTAGTGTCAGGAGAGCTGAGAGGGTTGACCCCTAAGGGTGCCCTGACAGTTCAGATGTCTGGCAGTACCATTCCCCAGAGGAGGGTATGTGAGCCCAGATGGGGAGGCATGGTGAGGAAGGACTCACCCCTGTCCTCTGTTTAGCCTCAGGGTACAGACCCTGGGCTGAGTGACCAGTATCAGGGACCCACCCCTGACCTAGTGAGAATGGAGAAGGGATGCAAGACCCCTGGGGCTACTGCCCCCCATTCTTGCATGCTTCAGGAGCCCCTTGGGAGCTCCCTACCAGCCCCCCAGCTGGAGGAGAAGCTCATCCAACGACCCCTCTCAGGGTCTCCACTTAGCAGTGGATGGTCTGGGGCCTGGCTCATGACACTGACGGCTGTCAGTGGCATCTGTTGGTTTCTGTCCTTGTGGGCAGAGGTTTCCCTGGGTTGGGGACAGAAGTCAGACCCAAGGAATGGAATGGGCCACATCACTTTGTTGACCATGGTGGTACTGTCTGCATACTGGGATGCATCTGTAAGCAAATGAAAGTTAGGAGCTTTACAGATGGGGTCCTCAGGTGATGAGAAGGGTTCCCCATGGGCCAGTTCAGTGGCCCCAGAGAGTAAAGACAAAGAAGCCTCACTGAGTTCAGAAAGGCGTAGAACTGGCAAGTGCCCATGCAGTAGCGGGCCATTGTCCATGTTCTATCGCCTTAAGCAGGGAAGTCCATCAGAGTGTTGATTTGTCTACCCTGGCTTTAGGCTGGAATGGGGATATGTTGGAAATGGCCCTTCTGCAGTGTTATCCCCAGACTTTTTGCCTTCCCCCTTCTCTTTTTCTGACCTCGTTTTTGCTGGTTTTTAGACTCTGCGCACGTTACCACTGCTAACCAGTGCTAAAGTGCATATGCTCTTTCCCTTTAAAAATGGTAACATTGGATCATACCTAACTGGACTATTTAATTTACCTATAAGTCCCTAGTAATGTGCACTGTATGTGCCCAGAGCCTGTAAATTAAATGCTACTAGTGGGCCTGCAACACTGGTTCTGCCACCCACTTAACTAGCCCCTTAACCTTGTCTAAGGCCTGCCATTGCAAGGCCTGTGTGTGCAGTTTCACTGCCACTTCGACTTGGCATTTAAAAGTACTTGGCAAGCCTAAAACTCCCCTTTTTCTACATATAAGTCACCCCTAATGTGTGCCCTAGGTAACCCCTAGAGCAGGGTGCTGTGTGGGTAAAAGGCAGGATATGTACCTGTGTAGTTTATATGTCCTGGTAGTGTAAAACTCCTAAATTTGTTTTTACACTACTGTGAGGCCTGCTCCCTTCATACGATAACATTGAGGCTGCCCTCATACATTGTTGAAGTGGCAGCTGCTGATCTGAAAGGAGCAGGAAGGTCATATTTAATATGGCCAGAATGGTAATACAAAATCCTGCTAACTGGTGAAGTCAGATTTAATATTACTATTCTAGAAATACCACATTTAGAAAGTGAGCATTTCTTTGCACTTAAATCTTTCTGTGCCTTACAATCCACGTCTGGCTAGGTTTAGTTGACAGCGCCTTGTGCATTCACTCAGACACACCCCAAACACAGGGTACTCAGCCTCACATGCATACATCTGCATTTTGAATGGGTCTTCCTGGGCTGGGAGGGTGGAGGGCCTGCTCTCACACAAAGGACTGCCACACCCCCTACTGGGACCCTGGCAGATAGGTTTGAACTGAAAGGGGACCTGGTGCACTTCTAAGCAACTCTTTGAAGTCTCCCCCACTTCAAAGGCACATTTGGGTATAAAACAGGGCCTCTGCCCTACCACCTCAGACACTTGCTGGAGAAGAAACCTGACCCAGAACCTACATCCTGCCAAGAAGAACTGCCTGGCTGCTTAAAGGACTCACTTGTCTGCTTTCTACAAAGGACTGCTGCCTTGCTGTTGGCCTGCTGCCTTGCTGAACTCTGGTCTGGCTGTAAAAGTGCTCTCCAAGGGCTTGGATAGAGCTTGCCTCCTGTTCCCTGAAGTCTCAGGACCAAAAAGACTTCTCTTTTTCATTTGGACTCTTCGTACGCCGAAAATTTTGACGCACAGCTTGCTCTGCGGCGAGAAAATCCCCGCACACCGACGCTGATCGACGCAACACCTTTGGGGCGACCAGAACTTCGCCGCACGGCCTCGCAAGGACAATGCCGCCCGACTTCCAGGGGGGAAATCGACGCGACGCCTGCCGTGAGAACGAGAATTCCACGCACAGTCTCCCGGAACGACGTGCAGCCGGAAAACAAGCCGAAGAATCCACGCACAGACCCCGGGACATCTGGTAATCCCGCGAACCACAGAAAGAGACTGTCCGCACGCCGGAAAATGACGCACGACTTCCCCGCGTGAAAAATAACTATGCAAGTCCGTGTGTGCAGGGGAGAAATCGACGCACACACCATTTTTCCACGTATCTCTTCTTCTGCGGCCCTTGGCGGAGATTTTCCACTTTAAATCAGGTTCTTTGTGCTTGAAAGAGACTTTGGGGGTGATTCTAACTTTGGCGGGCGGCGGAGGCCGCCCGCCAAAGTTCCCTCAACAGAATACCGCTACGTGGTCAGAAGACCGCCGCGGTTATTCTGTGTTTCCCGCTGGGCTGGCGGGCGACCGCCAGAAGGCCGCCCGCCAGCCCAGCGGGAAACCCCTTCCCACGAGGAAGCCGGCTCCGAATGGCGGAGTGGGAAGGGTGCGACGGGTGCAGTAGCACCCGTCGCGATTTTCAGTGTCTGCATGGCAGACACTGAAAATCTTTTAGGGGCCCTCTTACGGGGGCCCCTGCAGTGCCCATGCAGGGCACTGCAGGGGCCCCCAGGGGCCCCACGACACCCCTCACCGCCATCCTGTTCCTGGCGGTCACAACCGCCAGGAACAGGATGGCGGTGAGGGGGTCGGAAGCGCCGCCATGGAGGATTCCTCAGGGCAGCGGAAAACCGGCGGGAGACCGCCGGTTTTCCGTTTCTGACCGCGGCCATACCGCCGCGGTCAGAATGCCCTTGGGAGCACCGCCAGCCTGTTGGAGGTGCTCCCGCGGTCGTTGACCCTGGTGGTCAATGACCGCCAGGGTCAGAATGACCCCCTTTGTTTGCTTTTTAAAGACTTAAGACACTTTATATCACTTTTCAGTGATATCTCTACAGTTTCACATTGCATCTTTATTCGTTTTGACCAGCAATTATCCAGATAAATATTATATATTTTTCTAAACACAGTGTGGCCTATTTTTGTGGTGCTATATGGTGTTATTGTATGATTTATTGCACAAATACTTTACACATTGCCTTCTAAGTTAAGCCTGACTGCTCGTGCCAAGCTACCAGAGGGTGGGCACAGGATAATTTGGATTGTGTTTGACTTACCCTGACTACAGTGAGTGAGGGTTCTTGCTTGGTCAGAGGGTAACCTGACTGGCAACCAAAAACCCCATTTCTAACAATATGTCAGTATTTTAGCTTTGGTTTCCCATCTTCAGGTTTCTAGAAATGTTTCTTTATTTGAACACTTTTTCATTTTTTTTATGGTTTCTACATACTTTGGATTGCCTCGGATGTCTATTGGATTTGTTTTACATTTGCATTTTTGTTAGGCTTGTAGGAAAATATTTTTCCCCCATTTGGTGGTTAATTAATTTTGACTAAGTTGATACAGAAGAAGATCTAAAGCTACAGAACAGTAAGTTATATTTATTACATTTTTGGGGTGAGAAATGTTATATTTCATTGCTTGTTGTCATATTATTTGATTATTATTTTGAAATGTATGGTTTATGTGTTGTATTTCTTTTCCGTGATAGATTGAGCTTATTCTTGGAGCTTTTTGAATGCTCAGGTTTACATTTTTCATGTAATTAATTTATATATTATTTTCTTATCTCAGTTTTATTTAATATTGAAGTTTTAGTTATTATTTAAAATGATGTGATAGAATAATATGTTTATTATTGATATCAAAAATAATTTGTCATTTTGGATTAGATTGTGTGACAGTGTTTTAGGACTTGTGTAGGTTACTCTTTATTGTATATATGCTTTGGCTATTATTTTGAAGTTATCTGCTATGGGGAATATTAGGATTTGTTTCACGCTGTTTAGGTTGACATATAAATGGAAAGGTTCCTCATTAATGGCCTCATTATGAGTCTGGTGGTCTTAAGACCACCAGACTCTCGTTGCCTGTCGACCGCCGTGGCTTTGGCGGTCCGACACCCACATTATGACCCTGGCAGTCGGACCACCAAAAGACCGCCCTCTCTGCCAGGATCTTTGATCCTGAGGGGATGATGGCAGTAGTGATTGTAATCAGCCAAAGTGTGCCACTATGCTGATTACAACCTTTTTCTCTGTCAGCCTTTTCCTGGCTGTTCAAATACCATGAAAAGGCTGGCAGAGAACAAGTGCAGTGGGGCACACGGGGTCCCTGGGCATCATGGGCAGTGCAGCTGCCCCCTCTCCAGCACCATCAGAATGCACACTGTCTGCTGTCCATGGAGTGCACATTCCAAGAGCACTAGGGAGACCCCCTGTGCAACACCATTGGACTGGGCTGACCGACAGAAACCGCCAGTCTGCCTAGTGGACAACTTGTAATGGGGATGGTGAGGAGACCGCCAGAACCATGGCAGTCTCCTCATCGGGAGTATGGTGGTCGGGTTTTACCGACCACCAAACTCGTAATCATCCCCTATGTTTCATTTTGTTTTACAGTTCGTATATTTTTATGTCTTGGTATCTTCCACGGGCAGGAGGAATATCTCTCGTTGCTAGTCCATGCAATTAAACTTCTTAATGTAGGTATAGATGGTAGTTGCCCTTTGATGTGCTTGGGTACTTTAGGTAGCATATCTTTAATGATGTTGGTTGTGGATTACTGGGAACCGGTGCTTGTCTCGCTTATATCCTGCAATCCTTCCTTTACTTCTATTTCTGTCACATTTGGGGGAGGTTGTGAATTACTACATCATCGTTTTAAGTGTCCCTAACATAGGATGCATTTGAACAATATTTGATATATTTCCATTGACATTTTCTACAGATGCACTTTCATGATTTCAGATGTAACCCACATGACCTAGGTTACTATTAGGACTTTGGCGGTCGGACCATGAGATCGCCATATGGCAGTCGGGAGGACACTGCTGAGCCGGCAGCCTACTGACCACAATATTATGACACAGCAACCAGGCTGGCAGGAAGTGTCTGCAGTGGTGTGACAGCACGATTCAGCACAGAAATTGAGCCTTAAGCATATGCTGCCACTGTGAAGCACAATATGCACCTCCGGCACACTGTTGCCATGCAAAATTTTGCGCATGGCATCAGTGTGCACTGACAGTGCAGGCATAGGGGGAACAACATGTGTCCCCAGCCACACTGCCCAATGGGCAAAATCCCCTCCCCAGGGCCCTGTGTGGGGCCCCTTTACCTGCCTTTCTGTCAAACATTTCTTTCAGGGCCCCCACCATGAAATGCTCGGCGGAAAGGCAGGTCATGATCAGCACGGTGGGCATCACCGCAATTGACCACAGCTTTCCCTAGCACCACCATGGTGGGATCCAAGGGCCACATGTATCAATCCTTTTTGCATGTGAATGCCTGTTTGCGAATGCAAAAGTGCCTTTCAGTATGTATGAAAGGCATTGGCAATGCAATTTTAAGGAATCGCTAAAATTGCGAGTCCGTTTACAGAATCGCATATTGTGATTCTCTAAATAAGAAATCACAAACAAGGAATTCTTATTTGTGATTTCTTAAGCACATGTATGAAGCTTTTCCTTAATGCGAATTCGGCATTAAGGAATCGCAATTACCACCAAGTAAAACTTGGTGGTAACCATGTGCAAATTTTAAAAATGCATAAAAAATGCATTTTTAAAATTGACATGTAATGCACACATGCCCCTTTGGCATGTGTGTGCCTTACATGTCCTAAAATATTTTTTGGGGTGCAGCAGAGAAGGCCCCCCAGCACCCTGGGGTTTTGCATTTCCTAAACTACGAATTCCAGTTAGGAATTCACAATTTGGGAAATGCAAAAAAATCGCAAATTTGGGCCTACAGGCCCAGAGGTGCGAATGGGATCTGTTTCGCAATTTGCGATTCAGTAATAGCATTTGCGATTTTTAAGAAATCGCTATTACTGAATTGCAAATATGATACATACCATTTTGCAAATCAGAAATAGTGATTTCTTAAAAATCGCTATTACCGATTCGCAAAAGGGTTAGATTATACATATGGCCCCAAGATCCTGGAGGTTGTAGCGTTATTGTGGGAGTCCGATCACCATTCTCATAATCTGGCAGTTGGACTGCTGAGGATACAACCTTCAGGCCACCACCACGGTTACAGGAGTCCCACGACAGCTGTGCTCATAATTGGGCCCTTAGTAATTGCTTTCCATTCTAGGATGTTACATATTTGGCATGCCGTGTCATCGTATCTGAAAGTAGTTTAAGGCGCTCCTAAAGTAGGCCCTAGGTAGCCCCCTGGGCAGGGTGCAGTGTATGTTAAAGGTGGGACATGTACTAATGTGTATTACATGTCCTGACAGTGAAATAATGCAAAATTCAGTCTTCACCGTTGCAAGGCCTATCTCTCTCATAGGTTAACATGGGGGCTGCCTCTATATATTATTAACGTGCAGATTCCCTTAAAGAGCAGATAGAAATATGGAGTCTGGGATCTCTGAACTTACAATTTAAAAATACATCTTTTAGTGAAGTTGTTTTTAGATGGTTAGTTCGAAAATGCCACTTTTAGAAAGTAGGCTTTTTCTTGCTTAAACCATTCTGTGACCTCCTGTTTGTGGATTGCCTGTCTGGGTCAATTTGACAGTTGGGCCATTTGTGAATCCCCTTTAGAAAGTGAGACAAAGGGAGCTGGGGTGTATCCTGCATATCTTGATGAGCCACCTGTGCTAGAGTGGAGTGCGGAGTGGTCACTTACGCCTGAATGGGCTGTGACTGCTCTTTCACAATGCAGTCTCCAATCCCCTGCTGTGTCTGGGGCCTGCCCTGGGCAAGGCAGGATCTTGTGAACAACAGAGACTTTCCTTTGAAGTAGGCCTACTTCAAAGGCAGAAAGGGGTATAAGAGGGGTATAGGTTTGGGCCCAAAATCAATGAAAAATAGATCAATTCTGGAATCAAGAGGAACCTCTGCTAAGGAGAAGAGCTGAAGAGCTGAGGAGGAGTGCTGCCCCTGCCTGTGACTGTGCTTTGTTGGGCTATCTTGCAATTGCTGCTGCTGCCTGTAAAAGGGGACAAAGACTGGACTTTGTTGTGCATTCCTGCCTGTGAAGAAATCTTCAAGGGCTTTTCCTTAGCTTGCCTCCTGTTGTTGAAGTCTCAGGGCAATCAAAGACTTCTCCTGCCAGCATCAGGACTCTCTGTTGAGACTCCTACCCTGCCCTATCCAGTTCCTAGGGCCTTGGAAGGTGAAGCTGGCAGACCAAGACTGAAAATCCACGCACAGACCATCGTGCGGGAAAACATAGACGCACCTTCTGAGACGTGGCTGAAAACAACAATGCTCTTCCGGCTTTGCAACAGAAATCAACGCTCTACTGGCATCGCGGCTGGAAGATCGGCACACGCAGCTGGAGAAACAACGTGCAAAACCCGCTGACAGAGGCTGATAATGTCGCAACCCACATTGCACAGTTTTGCTGATACCGTGTGTAGGAAGGTAACCTCTTTCCAGCCTTGTTACCCCCACTTTAGGCCTGTTTGTGAGTATATGTCGAGGTGTTTTTACTGTCTTACTGGGATCCTGCTAGCCAGGGTTCCAGTGCTCATAGTGGAAACCCTATTTGTCAGTGTGTTTGATAGGTTTCACTGGGATCCTGCTAGCCAGGACCCCGGTGCTCATAGTTTGTGGCCTATATGTATTCCCTCTGTGGTGCCTAACTGTATCACTGAGGCTCTGCTAACCAGAACCTCAGTGTTTATGCTCTCTCTGCTTTTAAAATTGTCACTGCAGGCTAGTGACCATTTTTACAAATTCTGATTGGCACACTAAACACCCTTATAATTCCCTAGTATATGGTACCTAGGTACCCATGGTATTGGGGTTCCAGGAGATCCCTATGGTCTGCAGCATTTCTATTGCTACCCATAGGGAGCTCAGACAATTCTTACACAGGACTGCCACTTCTGCCTGAGTGAAATAACATCCACGTTATTTCACAGCCATTTTGCACCGCACCTAAGTAACTTAAAAGTCACCTATATGTCTAACCCTCACTTAGTGAAGGTTAGGTGCAAAGTTACTAAGTGTGAGGGCACCCTGGCACTAGCCAAGGTGCCCCCACATTGTTCAGGGCAATTTCCCTGGACTTTGTGAGTGCACTACATATAGGTCAATACCTATATGTAGCTTCACAATGGTAACTCAGAATATGGCCATGTAACATGTCTAAGATCATGGCATCGTCCCCCCATGCCAAATATGGTATTGGGGTGCCAATCCCATGCATCCCCGGGGCTCCAGCATAGACCCCGGGTACTGCCAAACTAGCTCTCTGGAGTTTTCGCTGCAGCTACCACTGCTGCCAACCCTCAAACAGGTTTCTGCCTTCCTGGGGTCGGGGCAACCCAGTCCCAGGGAGGCAGAACAAAGGATTTCCTCTAAGAGAGAGTGTTACAACCTCTCACTTTGGAAATAGGTGTTATGGGCCTGAGAGGAGTAGCCTCTCCTGGCCGCTGGGAATGGTTTGAAGGGCACAGATGGTGCCCTCCTTGCATAAACCAGTCTACACCGATTCGGGATCCCCCAGCCCCAGCTCTCGCGCGAAACTGGACAAAAGAAAGGGGAGTGACCACTCCCCTGTCCCTCACCCTCCCAGGGGTGGTGCCCAGAGCTCATCCAGTGTGTCCCAGACCTCTGCCATCTTGAATGCAGAGGTGTGAGGGCCTCTGAGTGGCCAGTGCCAGCAGGTGACGTCAGAGACCCCTCCTGATAGGTAGCCAATCCTCCTCTGTGGGCTATTTAGGGTCTCTCCTGTGGGTTTCTCTTCAGATAACGAATGCAAGAGTTTACCAGAGTTCCTCTGCATCTCTCTCTTCAACTTCTGCCAAGGATTGACCGCTGACTGCTCCAGGACCCCTGCAAAACTGCAACAAAGTAGCAAGAAGTCGACCAGCAACATTGTAGCGCCTAATGCTGCTGGCTTTCTCAACTGTTTCCTGGTGGTGCATGCTCTGAGGGCTGTCTGCTTTCACCCTGCACTGGAAGCCAAGAAGAAATCTCCTGTGGGTCAATGGAATCTTCGCCCTGCTAACGCAGGCACCAAACTTCTGCATCACCTGTCCTCTGGGTCCCCTCTCATCTTGACGAGCGTGGTCCTGCAACACAGGAGCTGGATCCAAGTGACCCCGACAGTCCAGAGGTCCTTCTGTCCAAATTTGGTGGAGGTAAGTCCTTGCCTCCAAACGCCAGACAGTAATTCTGTGTACTGCATGATCTGCAGCTGCTAGGACTTCTGTGTACTCTTGCAAGGAATCCTTCTTGCACAGTGTAGCCCAGGTCCCCAGCACTCTGTCCTGCATTGCTCAACTTGCTGAGTTGACCACCGGCTTCGTGGGACCCTCCTTTGTTGTGTTGAGATGACCGCTGTGCTCAGATTTCTTAAACACCTGTTCAAGTGCTTCTACGGGTGTTGCCTGCTTCTGCATGGGCTCTCTGTACTGCTGAGTGCCCCCTCTGTCTCCTCCTCCAAGGGGTGACATCCTGGTCCTTCCTGGGCCCGGGCAGCACCCATTTTCTTCAACTGCGACTCTTGCGGCTAGCAAGACTTGTTTGTGGTCTTTCTGCGTGGAAACAACTCTGCATCCTCCAGCACACCGCAGGACACATTCTGTGCAAACGAGAGGTTCCTGGCACCTTCCGTTGTTGCAGAATCTTCAGCTTCTTCCACCCGAGGCAGCCCTTTTGCATCTTCATCTGGAGTTTAGTGGGCTCCTGCCCCCCCCAGACACTTGCGTGACTCTTGGACTTGGTCCCCTTCCTTTACAGGTCCAGGAATCCATCTTCAGTGCCTTGCCGTCAGTTGTTGCCTTTGCAGAATCTCCTATCTCGACTTTACTGTCTTTCTGGGGTAGTAGGGTAACTTTACTCCTACTTTTCAGGGACTTCGGGGGGTATCTTGGACACCCTTAGTGTTTTCTTACACTCCCAGTGACCCTCTACACACTACACTAGGCCTGGGGTTCATTCGTGGTTCGCATTCCACTTTTGGAGTATATGGTTTGTGTTGTCCCTAGGCCTATTGTCTCTTATTGCATCCTATTGTATTCTACAGTGTTTGCACTACTTTTCTAACTTTTTACTTGCCTGATTTTGGTTTGTGTGTATATTTTGTGTATATTACTTACCTCCTAAGGGAGTATATCCTCTGAAATTCTTTTGGCATATTGTCACTAAAATAAAGTACCTTTATTTTTAATAACTCTTGAGTATTGTGTTTCTTGTGATATAGTGCTATATGATATAAGTGGTATAGTAGGATCTTTGCATGTCTCCTAGTTCAGCCTAAACTGCTCTGCTATAGCTACCTCTATCAGACTAAGCTGCTAGAACACTACTGATCTACTAATAAGGGATACCTGGACCTGGCACAAGGTATAAGTACCATCAGGTACCCATGATAAGCCAGGCCAGCCTCCTACACCGTGTGGCAGGATTTTCAATGAAAACCTTGCTGTAGAAAAACTACACACCGCCTGCTTGCACCCGAGTGTTTGCCCAGATTGACGCATCACTCTCCTGCAGAGAGGAAAAATGACGCACGCTGATCCGACCGGAGAAGGAGAAACAATGCACGGTCTCACTTGCAGGTAAGAAATCAACGCATCGCTGAATGTTTTCGACGCATACTTGCCCGTGCGTGTTATTTTGACGCTACCCAGGTACTTTGCAACACTAACAGTGTTTCTACTGTTTACTAAAGGATTTAAGACTCTTTTTGCTTTTAAACTTAATAACTTGACTTGGGTATGTTGGATTTTGTCGCTTTGGTCTTGTTTTGTTTAGATAAATATTTCCTATTTTTCTAAACCTGTGTTGGGTCATTTTGCAGTGTTTCACTGAGTTATTGTGTGTGTTGGTACAAATACTTGGGGGTATAGATGAGAGTGATTCTCCTTTATCCTGACTAGAGTGAGGGTCCTTGCTTGGACAGGGGGTAACCTGACTGCCAACCAAAGACTCAATTTCTAAAATATAGGAAAAACACCCTAGTTCAAACATCCTGACAATTACAGTTCCTGATACAGTCACAGTGATAACATAACACAACTTCGTGAGACCTGCCCCTGAGTCTTCACCTTCCTCCTCTGCACTGTCATCTTCACGTGGTATTTCAGTATTCTCTCCCGGAGGCACTGCAAGCTTTCCCTCATCTGGAATATTCTTCCACAGGGCAATTTTGTGGGGCATGCAGCAGTCCACAATGATCTTATATACTTATTTTGGTGAGTAGAGGAGGGCTTCACCTGTCTTGTCTAGACACCTAAATCTGGCCTTCAGGAGCACAAACCCCCACTCCACGATGACTGGGTACAGTTGTGACATCAGTTGGGGGATTCTCCTGTTCCGCATAATGAAGGCATCATGGAGTGAACCCAGGAAATGGGCACAGACTTGAAAAATGTAGAGATCCCCCAAACAACCACCGAAGACATAGATGGAAGGTAGCTCCTTCTGTTGCAGTACATTTGTTCAATGCAATGCGGTGGGACCAAGGCAACATGTGTACCATCAATGACTCCCACCACATGTCGGATGTGTTCCACTCCATAGACATCAGCCTTCACATGGGTTAAATCCTGATGTTGAGGAAAGTGGATACAGCTGTACAAATGTTTCAACATTGCTGGCGGTACATCCTTCAAAACAAGACTGAACATATGCTGGGACTTCCCAGCAGACAGGGACATTATATTTTGGAAGGACCATGTGGCCATGAAGTTCAACATTGTCATGACTTTTGCAATTTGTGGTATGCTTGTTTGATACCGAATGGCAGGCATTGGATCTGGCTCCAACTGATGACATAGGTTCACAATTGTAAGCAATTCAGACAGTAGATCTGGATGATGTGACTTTCTTCCATAGTCTGAAGGTCTGGCAGTGGACTATAGACAGGAGATTGTCTGATCCTTTTTCCTCCCTGGGTACCTAGACATGACAAGAGATGAGTATTGGCAGGATTCAATGTGTCCCTAGCAACATACAGGATGCATGCCAATGTTAAAATGAAACAATGCATGTACTGAGATTTGGACATGATACATAGTACCCATCACAATTGATAATCACACAGCAGTCACATGTCATCCCCTTGCTTTGCCATACATGATCACACATCATGGCACTGCTCTTCAACAATTGTGCAACAAAACATGCCTTTCTGGCTGTGACTTAATGACCCAAGCATTAAAATGACCTTTATCAGTAGCTGCACTTCCATGAAAATCACCATATATGCCTAGCAATGTACAAGAACGGTGTCTGAGTAGTAGGTGCCACATGACAGGAAAAGACATGCAGTTAATGATGCAAAACCCAAATATTTCAGAGATGTGACGCATTTGTCAGAGCCATATAACACATTACAGGCCTCTAAAATGGAAGATGCCTGACCTACTCCAAAGGACATTTGGGACCGCCCATGACTACTAACCAAAGTAATTATGGTGGTAGGCAGTTGCAACCATGGCAGACACAGCCATTGGCTAACGTTGATGCCAGTGGCGGTCTTAGGCCAATGGCTCTGTCTGCTCGTGGAAATGGCTGCATATGTGGCGGACATTACTGCCATGTTCTTTTCCCTCACTTGACTCCTGACACTGCCACTAGCAAGACCTCCACTACCTGAGCTGCTGTGTACTTCCTCTGGGACCAATTATGCCACATTCAGCAGGTGATAGGCCCCCAGCGTTCTCACCAAAGCAGCTGGATACGCTGGTGTCTGAGGTGCTACCGAGGTTGGCACAAAAACACCACATGCCAATTGGCTGTTAGATACATGATATACTGTCATGCATGGAAGGGTTCGGAATGGAGTGTGATGTAAGTCTGTCTGCTCAGCCGACAGAGACCAGGCTCTGTCAAATGTATCGGACTGTATTAGTCCAAGTCTGGGCTGCTATTGAATCACTTTTGTTATGCAACTGTTGTACTGTGCCCAATCCCTGAATGTCAGCACATCATGTTATGAGACCATATCTTGCCTCAGTGCTAATATGCAGCTTATTGAGGCTCTATCCTCTGATAAAAATGTACATGGTATTAAGGGAGAGCTTATGATCTGTGACTAATGTGCACTTGGCCTCTCTGTTTATGTGTGTTTTAGGGCACTGAGAGTCTCCTTGATCCCACAGACTTGTTGTCACCTTCACATAGGTCACATATGTCCTTTGCAGGCTCATTGCATTTCTGACTTTGCATAAGTGCAAGCTATGTGCTGTTCAATGAAGACCTGTGATATGTGACTCAGTTATGTAGTCACATTGCAGAAAATGTACAATGCATGCCTATGTTTTTCTTAGGGTAATCTATGTATCATGGACACACATGTCAAAACGTGTGTTTTGCGTTGATGATGAGACATGCATACCCCCTGAAGTGACATGAGTCTGCATCTGTATTTGCACATGTCCACACATGGACAGGCTAGACTTATTCTGTGCCCACTATGTCAATCCCTTAGAGTTGGTACCCTGGCTGTACCCTGTAGGGACTTATGCAGAGGATCAGTCTTACAGCTTGTGAGTGTTTTGGTGCATTCATGGCTGAGGAGTTTGTTTTCCAGAAGCCACATAGATGGGATGTGTCTCATAGGTCCTCATTACAACCCTGGCGGTCGGTGATAAAGCAGCAGTAATACCGCCACCAGGACGGTGGTCCAAAAAAATTGAATTATGACCATGGCGAAAACTGCCCACACAGGCAGACACTTTACCACATCGACCGCCACGGCGATAGCAACAAGCACCACAGCGGTAACTGGCAACAGCCAGGCGGAAGACAATGTACTGCCCACTGTATTACAACAGGCCTATCCGCCACCTTTTCTGGGGCGGTACCAACAACATCAAAAGCACAGCGGAAACAGTACAAAGAAGGCAAAGGACTCACCTCTGGAGACTTAAGGAAGAACCACGACGCAATGGAGCCCGAGTTGCTTGTATACCTCCTCATGCACTATGAACAGCAATGCCGGTGAAGACGACCACGGTGAGTACTGCTGCCCAGCACACAAGGGAGGGGGAGGAAAAAGAGAGTGACACACACAATACCACCACCCCCACCCCCAACACCATACACACAAACAGATGCAGTAACATTACATATACAGCCCACATCCCTCGGGAATAATGCAAGGACAAAAGGAATTGATTAAAGTGAGTGTAATAAGATAAAATACTAGAAAATCCTGCTTCAAAATCAAAACAGTATATACATATATACAAATCGAGGGACACTGTCCAGTCCTCAATGCCCATGGGCCACAGGGCCATATCACATAGGCCAAGGCCCCTCTTGACTCCTGCAACAACACGTAGAGAACACTGCTGGGGCCTCAGGTTGAAAATACACTGGCACCTCAGGAGGATGGGGAACGGGGGTGCACCTCAGCCGGAAGATGGTACAACACCGCTGGTCCTGGAGGGGGCTACATGCTCTGTGCAATGTCCTGCGGAGTGCAAAGCCACAGTCTCTCAAGTGGGTGGTTTGCCCACTGCTTGGTCCTGGGGAGTGCAAAGCCACAGTCTCTCAAGTGGGTGGTTTGCACATTGCTTGGTCCTGGGGAGTGCAAAGCCACAGTCTCTCTAGTGGGTGGTTTGCCCACTGCTTGTTCCTAGGGAGTGCAAAGCCACAGTCTCTCAAGTGGGTGGTTTGCCCACTGCTTGGTCCTGGGGAGTGCAAAGCCTCAGTCTCTCAAGTGGGTGGTTTGCCCACTGCTTGGTCCTGTGGAGTGCAGAGCCACAGTCTCTCAAGTGGGTGGTTTGCCCACTGCTTGGTCCTGGGGAGTGCAAAGCCACAGACTCTCAAGTGGGTGGTTTGCCCACTGCTTGGTCCTGGGGAGTGCAAAGCCACAGTCTCTCTTGTGGGTGGTTTGCCCACTGCTTGGTCCTGTGGAGTGCAAAGCTACATTCTTTCAAGTGGGTGGTTTGTCCACTGATTCTGGAGGAGGGCTTGTGCCCATTGTGCTTCATCCTGGCAAGGAGTGGGTGAGTGGATGGCATCTCCACTGGTTCTGGAGGGGGCCTTGTGCCCAGTATGCTTCATCCTAGCAAGCAGTGGGTGAGTGGATGGCTTCTCCACTGGTTCTGGAGGGGGCCTTGTGCCCTGTGATGCAGCACTTGGGGAGTGCAATGTCACAGTCTCTCACCTGGTGTCAAACCTACAGGATTTGCAGGGTCGTGATGCACTACAGCTCATGGAAGCAGGACTACACACTGCCCACCCACAGTGACGGCTGCTCAGTAGTGGCAGTGGTGGTGCTGGTGTCGGGGATGGCAGTGGTGCTGGTGGCAGTGGTGGTGGCAGTGCAGTGGTGGTGCTGGTGGTGGGGATGCCAGTGATGGGTAGAGGCTCTAGCCCTTCCTCTGCAACCTCAGGTGGCTACCCACTGGGGCTTCTGCTGCTGGCAGTGGTACTGGTGGTTTTTGGTGGTGTCAGGGATGCCAGTGGTGGGGTGAGGTTCTAGCCCTTCCACTGCAGCCTTCGACACTGCCCACTGGGTCTGCTGCTGCTGGCAGTGGTGCTGGTGACGGTGACGGTGCAGGCAGTGGTGGGCGGAGGCTCCAGCCCTTCCCCTGCAGCTTCGGACAGCTGAACCACCATGGTAGGTGGTGCGGGCTCCGAATCAGTCCCATCACCAGGCCTCCTGTCCTTGCTGCCTGCAGGTGCAGGCCCCTTGCCCTTCACTTTGGCAGCTGGTGGTGCCTCCTTGCCCTTCCTAAAGTTAGGAGCTTTACAGATAGGGTCCTCAGGTGATGAGAATGGTTGCCCATGGGCCAGTTCAGTGGCCCCAGAGAGTATAGACAAAGAAGCCTCACTGAGTTCTGAAAGGCGTAGAACTGGCAAGTGCCCCTGCAGTAGCGGGACATTGTCCATGTTCTATCGCCTTAAGCAGGGAAGTCCATCAGAGTGTTGATTAGTCTACCCTGGCTTTAGGCTGGAAGGGGGATATGTTGGAAATGACCCTTCGGCAGTGTTATCCCCAGACTTTTTTGCCTTCCTCCTTCTCTTTTTCTGACCTCATTTTTGCTGGTTTTTAGACTCTGCGCACTTTACCACTGCTAACCAGTGCTAAAGTGCATATGCTCTCTCCCTTTAAAAATGGTAACATTGGATCATACCCAACTGGACTATTTAATTTACCTATAAGTCCCTAGTAATGTGCACTGTATGTGCCTAGGGCCTGTAGATTAAATGCTACTAGTGGGCCTGCAGCACTGGTTCTGCCACCCACTTAAATAGCCCCTTAACCTTGTCTAAGGCCTGCCATTGCAAGGCCTGTGTGTGCAGTTTCACTGCCACTTCGACTTGGCATTTAAAAGTACCTGCCAAGCCTAAAACTCCCCTTTTTCTACATATAACTCACCCCTAATGTGTGCCCTAGGTAACCCCTAGAGCAGGGTGCTGTGTGGGTAAAAGGCAGGACATGTACCTGTGTAGTTTATATGTCCTGGTAGTGTAAAACTCCTAAATTTGTTTTTACACTACTGTGAGGCCTGCTCCCTTCATAGGATAACATTGGGGCTGCCCTCATACATTGTTGAAGTGGCAGCTACTGATCTGAAAGGAGCAGGAAGGTCATATTTAGTATGGCCAGAATGGTAATACAAAATCCTGCTGACTGGTGAAGTCTGATTAATATTACTATTCTAGAAATACCACTTTTAGAAAGTGAGCATTTCTTTGCACTTAAATCTTTCTGTGCCTTACAATCCACGTCTGGCTAGGTTTAGTTGACAGCTCCTTGTGCATTCACTCAGACACACCCCAAACACAGGGTACTCAGCCTCACATGCACATATCTGCATTTTGAATGGGTCTTCCTGGGCTGGGAGGGTGGAGGGCCTGCTCTCACATAAAGGACTGCCACACCCCCTACTGGGACCCTGGCAGACAGAACTGAACTGAAAGGGGACCTGGTGCACTTCTAAGCAACTCTTTGAAGTCTCCCCCACTTCAAAGGCACATTTGGGTATAAAACAGGGCCTCTGCCCTACCACCTCAGACACTTGCTGGAGAAGAAACCTGACCCAGAACCGACATCCTGCCAAGAAGAACTGCCTGGCTGCTTAAAGGACTCACTTGTCTGCTTTCTACAAAGGACTGCTGCCTTGCTGTTGGCCTGCTGCCTTGCTGAACTCTGGTCTGGCTGTAAAAGTGCTCTCCAAGGGCTTGGATAGAGCTTGCCTCCTGTTCCCTGAAGTTTCAGGACCAAAAAGACTTCTCTTTTTCATTTGGACTCTTCGTGTGCCGAAAATTTCGACGCACAGCTTGCTCTGCGGCGAGAAAATCCCCTCACACCGACGCTGATCGAGGCTACACCTTTGGGGCGACCGGAACTTCGCCACACGGCCTCGCAAGGACAATGCCGCCCGACTTCCAGGGAGAAAATCGATGCGACGCCTGCCTTGAGAACGAGAATTCCACACACAGTCTCCCGGAACGACGTGCAGCTGGAAAACAAGCCGAAGAATCCACGCACAGACCCCGGGACATCTGGTAATCCCGCGAACCACAGAAAGAGACTGTCCGCGCGCCGGAAAACGAGGCACGACTTCCCTGCGTGAAAAATAACGACGCCAGTCCGTGTGTGCAGGGGAGAAATCGACGCACACACCATTTTTCCACGTATCTCTTCTTCTTCGGCCCTTGGCGTAGATTTTCCACTTTAAACCAGGTTCTTTGTGCTTGAAAGAGACTTTGGGGGTCATTCCAACCCTGGCGGTCGGTGATAAAGCGGCGGCCAACCCGCCAACAGGCAGGCGGTCAAAAAAAAGGTATTCTGACCCTGGCGGGAACCGGCAACACAGGCCGCCACTTTAACACTCCGACCGCCACGGCGGGACAGACAAACAGCACGGCGGTCACCGCCAACAGGCAGGCGGCAGACAATGTACCGCCCACCCTATCACAACTCACCAATCCGCCACCTTTTCCGGGGCGGGAGCCCCGCCGATAAAAACACGGCGGAAACAGACTACGAACAGGAAAACGCTCACCTATACACACTCCACGAGGACGGAGAACAGCATGGAACCCGAATTAAACATCCTACCAGCTATTGTCTACCTGCTCATCTACCACGAGTAAGAACGCCGGCGCAGACGACAACGGTGAGTACTGCACCTACGACACAGGGGAGGGGGAGGAGGAAAGCTTACGGGCACACACATATGCGACCCCCCACCCCCAACTATCTACACACCAATGCAGATCACCAAGTCACAGTGACACCACCCAAACCCCCCGGAATAATGCAAATACATAATTAAAGTGAGAAACAACATTTATGTATAAAAGAGGTTCTTTGAAGTCATGGTAAAATAGCAATATGAATTGTAAAAAATCAAGTAAGAACATTGCGAAACCGATAAACATAGGCAATAAGTCCTGCACAGTCACTTAAATTTCCACTGTCCGTGGGCCAAAGTGTATCAACACATGGGCAAAGCCCACACAGGAGACCTGAGTCCGTTGGAGAGAACACTGCTGGGGCATCAGATGACAAAACTACAGGCACCTCAGGGGGAAGGGAAGGGGGGGCACCTCAGCCACATGAGTCCACGACGCCAGATCCACGAAGGGTCCACCATGCCCACTGTGCCATCCTGGGGAGTGCAAAGCCACAGTCTCACAAGTCTCTACAGTGGGTGGTCTGCCCACTGTGCCATCCTGGGGAGTGCAGAGACACAGGCCATCAGGTGGATCACAGACTCCACAGGTAATGGAGGAGGCAGGGTGCCCCGAGTGCAGCGTGAACACTAGCTCGACACAGAAGCAGCACTGTCAATGGGCCAGCGGTGCTTGACACGAAGGGCCCAGCGGAGCGGTGCTTGACAGGAAGGGTCCAGCGGAGTGGTGCTTGAGACGGCGGGGCCCAGCGGAGCGGTGCCTGACAGGAAGGGCCCAGCGGAGCGGTGCTTGAGATGGCGGGGCCCAGCTGAGCGGTGCTTGAGACGGCGGGGCCCAGCGGAGCGGTGCTTGACAGGAAGGGCCCAGCGGAGCGGTGCTTGAGACGGCGGGGCCCAGCGGAGCAGTGCTTGACAGGAAGGGCCCAGCGGAGCGGTGCTTGAGACGGCGGGGCCCAGCGGAGCGGTGCTTGACAGGAAGGGCCCAGCGGAGCGGTGCTTGACAGGAAGGGCCCAGCGGAGCGGTGCTTGAGACGGCGGGGCCCAGCGGAGCGGTGCCTGACAGGAAGGGCCCAGCGGAGCGGCGCTTGAGACGGCGGGGCCCAGCGGAGCGGTGCCTGACAGGAAGGGCCCAGCGGAGCGGTGCTTGAGACAGTGGGGCCCACCTGAGCGGTGCTTGAGACGGCGGGGCCCAGCGGAGCGGTGCTTGACAGGAAGGGCCCAGCGGAGGGGTGCTTGAGACGGCGGGGCCCAGCGGAGCGGTGCTTGACAGGAAGGGCCCAGCGGAGCGGTGCTTGACAGGAAGGGCCCAGCGGAGCGGTGCTTGAGACGGCAGGGCCCAGCGGAGCGGTGCCTGACAGGAAGGGCCCAGCGGAGCGGTGCTTGAGACGGCGGGGCCCAGCTGAGCGGTGCTTGAGACGGCGGGGCCCAGCGGAGCGGTGCTTGACAGGAAGGGCCCAGCAGAGCGGTGCTTGAGACTGCGGGGCCCAGCGGAGCAGTGCTTTACAGGAAGGGCCCAGCGGAGCGGTGCTTGACAGGAAGGGCCCAGCGGAGCGGTGCTTGACAGGAAGGGCCCAGCGGAGCGGTGCTTGAGACGGCGGAGCCCAGCGGAGCGGTGCTTGAGACGGTGGGGCCCAGCGGAGCGGTGCTTGACAGGAAGGGCCCAGCGGAGCGGTGCTTGAGACGGCGGGGCCCAGCGGAGCGGTGCTTGACAGGAAGGGCCCAGCGGAGCGGTGCTTGCGACGGCAGGGCCCAGCGGAGAGGTGCCTTTCTGCACGGCGGGGCCCTCTTCAGCGGTGTCTTTCTGCACGGCGGGGCCCTCTTCAGTGGTGCCTTTCTGCACGGCGGGGCCCTCTTCAGCAGTGTCTTTCTGCACAGCGGGGCCCTCTTCAGCGGTGCCTTTCTGCACGGCGGGGCCCTCTTCAGCGGTGTCTATCTGCACGGCGGGGCCCTCTTCAGCGGTGCCTTTCTGCACGGCGGGGCCCTCTTCAGCGGTGCCTTTCTGCACGGCGGGGCCCTCTTCAGCGGTGCTTGTCCAGTCATTCAAGGGAGCCAGACCTGGCCAGGACTCCCTGCTTAGTCGCCCTCCGACCGTGCAGTTGCTGGACCCTTCTGTGATGGAGTCCTGGGCCCGTGGGTGTCCTCCCTCACACCCGGGATGGGGCTTGTGGGGCCCTACTGGTCCGCGCCCCTGCTGGCTGACTTCTCCGCCCTGCTGCCCTTGCCCTCCTTCGATGAGGCTCTCTGGCCCTTGCCTCCCCTGGATGTTGTGGCAGGTGACGGCCCAGGACTTTGCTCCTTGGGGGCAGCCGTGTCAGTCTTCTCGTGGCGGCCCTTGATTTTACGGGTCCTC
The DNA here is from genome assembly GCF_031143425.1 of Pleurodeles waltl. NCBI lineage: Eukaryota > Metazoa > Chordata > Amphibia > Caudata > Salamandridae > Pleurodeles > Pleurodeles waltl. Next base: position 559,390,489 of record NC_090437.1, on the reverse strand, counting down.
TTTCCAGGGGGGGGGCTGGCTGTCCCCTTGCTGCTGGCCGATGTATCAGTGCTGGGAAAGGGTGGACTCCAAAACCCGTGCACAATGGTGACACTTGAAGCAGGGCTGGTGGTGGCTGAGGTGCTCTTGGGACTCTTAGCAGATGGAGGGGGTGGGTCAGGTGGGGCAAAGAGGTTAAGTTTGGAGAGGTAACGTTTTTTAGGACCAATGTAAAGGGTAGGTGTAGTGGGTATGGGAGTGGAGGAAGAGGATGTGGTTGTAGGAGAGTCAGGTGTGCTGTCTTTGGGTGCAGGTGCTTGTGACATAGGCTGTCGTGAGGTGGTTGGCTGTTGGGTGGGTGGCTGGCTGCGTTTGTGTGTCTTGGAAGAGGGGTTGACAGACACAGTGGGAGAGGACACAGGGGACGTGTAAATGGCAGTGGGGGTGGTGACTGCACGTGTGCGGACTGTACTGGAGGGTGTGCTGGTGATGGAAGTACTGGCTGATGGTGGTGTGCATGCAGGTGTGAGTGGAGACGTCACAGGGAGGGAGGAGGGAGACGAGGAGGAGGGGGACACAGGGGTGGTATTGACTGTTGGCATGTCTGCATCTGGGTGTTGCTTGGGTGAATGCTTGTGTGATCTGTGGTGCTTATGTCTGGATGAGCTGCCCTTGGGTGTTGAAGTGTGTGCAGGCTGGTCTGATGGTGTGGATGGGATAGGCTGAGGAACAGGAGACAGAGACAGGGTGGAGGCAGTTAGAAGAGGGAGGCTGGAAACAGGGACAATGGCTGCCGTCAGTGCTGAGTCCAGAGCATTGAACGATCGTTGATGGGCAGCCTGACCCGAATGAATGCCCTCCAGGTATGCATTGCTCTGATGCACCTCCCTCTCTACCCCCTGGATGGCATTCAAAAGGGTAGACTGCCCAACAATGATGGTCTGTAGGAGATCAATGACCTCCTCACTGAGGGCAGCAGGGGTAACATGGGCAGGGCCTGAGGTGCCTGGGGCGAAGGAGATGCCCGCCTTCTTGGACGAGCGGGCACGGAGTGAAGGCTGAGGGGCTGCTGGGTACCGCAATGGGGACAATCGTCCTGGCCCTCAACCAGATAGTCACCACATTGCGGGACCATGTGGCACCCCAAAGGGCCCCTGTCACCAGCCCGGACGACGAACAGCCTACCACCTCCGCCTGCGCTAGTGGACAGGAGGCCCCCACACAACGACAGGCCACCAGAACCCCACCTCCTGCTGAATATCAACCACCCCGCAAGCGGAACCTGAGATCACACAAGAAGACAGAGTAGGATGCCAAGACCCCCGCCAGCAAACGATACCCCCTGATGTCATCCCACTGTCCCACATTGTCACCCTGTCCAACCTTGAACTGCCCCTGCTCCATCCTTCCACAGGCATATGGGCAATGCACCTGTGCTACTGAGAACTGGACTCTGCCATGGACATTACTCCACCCCCACCCATCACCGTTTTACTATCATGGACCTATACGCAGCACTTAAAATAAATCACCAATTGCACTTCAAATGTCAGGAGTCTGCTTGTATTCTTTACAAATGTATTACACATAACGGTGCAATAATGTTCATTTACATTGTGATGACAACATACCAGTGTCAATAAGCATTAGTCCATGGGCAAACAAAGCAGAAGTCACGCTGTGGGTCATACAGCTCTGAAAAGGGAAGGGAAAGTCAAAAATCAGTGAAAAGGAACTGGGGGAAACACAGAAAGTAGAGATGCAGGAGGCCAGAAGTAAATGTAAAATGGCGTGGGTGATTCTTACCTGTGTGCTACTGAAAATACTGTTGTATAACTGTGTCCCTGTTGTCCGTGTCGTTCCCGTCGTCTTCCTCCTCTTCACTCTCCACAGGCTCCACAGCTGCTACAACACCACCATCTGGACCATCCTCCTGCAGGAAAGGCACCTGGCGTCGCAAAGCAAGATTGTGAAGCATACAGCAGGATATGATGATCTGGCACACCTTCTTTGGTGAGTAGAATAGGGAACCCCCTGTCATATGCAGGCACTTGATCCTGGCCTTCAGGAGGCCGAAGGTGCATTTGATCACCCCCCTAGTCCGCCCACGGGCCTCATTGTAGTGTTCCTCTGCCCTGGTCCTGGGATTCCTCACTGGGGTCAATAGCCATGACAGGTTGGGGTAACCAGAGTCCCCTAATAGCCACACACGGTGCCTCTGGAGTTGACCCATCACATACGGGATGCTGCTATTCCGCAGGATGTAGGTGTCATGCACTGATCCAGGGAACATAGCATTTACCTGCGAGATGTACCGGTCTGCCAAACATACCATCTGTACATTCATCGAATGATAACTCTTCCAGTTCCTGTACACCTGTTCACTCCTTTGGGGGGAGACCAAAGCCATATGGGTCCCATCAATGGCACCTATGATGTTAGGGATATGTCCCAGGGCATAGAAGTCACCTTTAACTGTAGCCAAATCCTCCACCTGAGGGAAAACGATGTAGCTCCTCAAGTGTTTCAGCAGGGCGGACAACACTCTGGAGAATACGTTGGAAAACATAGGCTGGGACATCCCTGATGCCATGGCCACTGTTGTTTGAAATGACCCACTTGCAAGGAAATTGAGCACTGACAGCACCTGCACTTGAGGGGGGATTTCTGTGGGATGGCGGATTGGTGATATCAGATCAGGCTTCAACTGGGTACAAAGTTCCTGGTTTGTGGCATGGTCAAACCTGTAGGTGATGATTAAATGTCGCTCCTCCATTGTCAACAGGTCCACCAGCGGTCGGTACACCGGAGGATTCCGCCATCTCCTCACATGTCCCAGCTGACGGTGGCTAGGAAGGACAACAGCGACCACAGAGTCAAGCAACTCAGAGGTATGTACCGACAGCTACACAGTACACGAAACACAATCCAAAAAGTTGTCTGTAAGTGTGTTGAGTCCAGGCCTAGGTAGGTGTGACACAGTTGTAAATGAAGCCATGTGGGTCCCTGAAATGGCGGCTGCCTGACCTCTAAACTGGGACAATTGGATGTGAGGTAACTGCGCTGGCATTGTACACCGTTGCGGTAGGCGGTCGAAGACTGCAGCGCAATGCTGCATTGGTTAACATTGGACCCTATCGGTCCCAGGAGCCAATGACGAAGTGCGCCGGCGGTGATGATACGCACCGCCGCAGACGTCACCGCCGCGGAGGTGACCGCCATTTTCCATCTGTTCACTCACTCGATACCTGATCTTCGACAGGAGAGGACCTACACTGCAAGTGCTGCTGTGACCTCGGTCTGGAAGAGACAATGGCTGCTGCGTCTGGGGAAAGGGCCCCTGCCTTCACTGCACAGGAGTTGGAGAAGCTTGTGGACGGGGTCCTCCCCCAGTACACGCTACTCTACATTCCTCCAGACCAACAGGTGAGTATATAGGGTGCAAGTCGTATGGGCTATGCTGGGTGGAGAGGGCTGGATGTAAGTAGGAAGGGGGCAGAGTTATGCGAGCATGAAGGAGTGTGAATGCATGCGCCACATGGCAAGGGCAGGGATGTGGGCCACTCATTTCAACGGTGCTGTTGCTAATGACTTCTCTTCTTCCCCTGTACATGTCATATAGGTCAGCGCCCACCAGAAGAAGGATATTTGGCGTGCCATCGCCAAGGAAGTCCAGACCCTGGGGGTCCACCAGAGACGGAGCACCCTCTGCCGTAAAAGATGGGAGGACATTCGTCGCTGGAGCAAGAAGACGGCGGAGGCTCAGCTGGGGATGGCCTCCCAACGTGGAAGGGGTGCCTGTCACACCATGACCCCCCTGATGTTCCGGATCCTGGCGGTGGCCTACCCTGAGTTGGATGGGCGCTTGAGGGTATCACAGCAGACACAAGTGGGTGAGTACACTCACATTCTGATGCATTTGCACGCAGTGGAGGGGTCTGGGTGGTGGACGAGGGCTGTGGGTTTCCCTAGGCCAGGGCGAGTTCCGTAGGCTAGGCCCCTCCGTAATGCAGGCCATGTGCCACTCCACCCCACCTCTGTAGAGTGCCAAGTACAGGTATACATGCCCGTGTGTCATCTAAGTGGACAGATGACACTCATAGCCATGTAGGCCATATCCCAGGAACTTCTTCTGTAGAGGCCAAGAGCACAGTGTAGTGCAGGGGGCTGCTGTGTCTGTATTGTCCGCCAACTGTAGCGGTAAGCCATGCACTCAACCTGTCTTTCTTCTGTTCCCCCCCCCTTTTTGTGCTCTCCCTGTTCTTTTGTGTATCAGCATCATCAGGCGGAGGTACAGTGGCACCGGAGCACGAGGGAGCTGCATTCCACATGGCCATGGAGGGCCACACCACAGACTCCGAATACACCAGTGGGACGGAGGGCGAGGGGAGCTTCACGTCGGTCACCGGATCAGCAGACAGCGACACGGACTCGTCCTCCGATGGGAGCTCCCTTGTGGTGGCGGCACCATCTGTGCCCCCCACTTCTACTGGTACAGCCGCCACCCCCCCTACCAGCACCACCCTCCCAGCAGCCCCTCAGCCTTCGCTCCGTGCCCGCTCACCCAGGAGGGTGGGCATCACCTTCGCCCCAGGCACCTCAGCCCCCGCCCCTGTCACCCCTGCTGCCCACAGTGAGGAGCCCATTGACCTCCTCAGGTCACTCACTGTTGGGCAGTCTACCATTGTGAATGCCATCCAGGGTGTAGAAAGGGAGTTGCAACACGGTAATGCATTCCTGGAGGGCATTCATTCTGGTCAGGCTGCCCTTCATCGAACCCTGCAATCTCTGGCCTCAGCACTGATGGCAGCCATTGTCCCTGTCTCTAGCCTCCCCCCTCCAACTTCCTCCACCCAGACCCAATCCCCTGTACCCCAGCCTATCCCAAGCACACCATCAGACCAGCATGCACACACCTCAACACACAAAAGTGGCTCAGGCAAACATAGGCACCACACATCCCACAGGCACTCACACAAGCATCACCCACATACAGACACAGCAACATCCACTGCCTCCACTGTGTCCCCCTCCTCGTCGTCTCCCTCCTCCCTCCCAATGTCGTCTACACTCTCACCTGCATGCACAACATCTACAGCCACTAGGACTCGCATCAGAACATCTAGCACCACACCCCGCTCACCTGCACTCACCACCCCTACTACTATTTACACGTCCCCTGTGTCCTCTCCCAGTGTGTATGTGACGCCCCCTTCCAAAGTACACAAACGCGGACACCCACACACCCAACATCCATCCACCTCACGACAGCCTCCAGAACCTGCACCTGCACCCAAATCATCTAAACTTACACCTCCTACAACCACTTCCTCTTCCTCCACTCCCAGACCCCCTCCAGCGACCCATCCCAGTGTTCGTCAGAAACTTTTCCTGAGCAACGTTGACCTCTTTCCCACCACCCCCACCCCTCCAATTCATAGGTCCCGTACTAGCACCTCAGCCAAAAAAAGTCCGGTTCCAGTGGTGCGTGTTAGAGGTATATGGAGTGCACCGGCCACCAGGGCAGCCAGGGTGACACGGAGCCAAAGCACTGCCAGTCCACCCCCTGTAAAGCACCAGAAGTTCGACAGTGCCCGACGGGAGAGGGTGAAGACTCCTGCCGGCAAAGCCACTCACAAGGGTCCCGGGGGGAGTGCTGAGTCAGCAGTGACTCCTCCCAAGGTGGTGAAGGGGCAGAAGAAGTCTCCAAAGTCTGGGAAGAGCAGCACAGCGGAGAAGGCCGCCATCCTCCCCGCTGGCCAGGACGCCACCGCCAGCACAATCGTCACTGGTCCGGAGACCACCACCAGAGTCAGTGCCCAGGAGGGCAGCACTATCGTCACTGGTCCAGAGATCACCGCCAGAGTCAGTGCCCAGGAGGGCAGCACTATCGTCACTGGTCCGGAGACCACCGCCAGAGTCAGTGCCCAGGAGGGCACCAGCAGCCACAGCCCCGCTGGGCACTGAGGGACCGTCATGCCACACACCGCTGCACAGGTCAGAGACAGCAAAGTCAAGCACCGCTGAACAGGGCAAAGACCAACATGGCAAGCACCGCTGAACAGGTCAGAGACAGCAAAGTCAAGCACCGCTGAACAGGGCAGAGACCGCCATGGCAAGGCACAGCTGAACAGGGCACAGACCGCCATGGCAAGCACCGCTGAACAGGTCAGAGACAGCAAAGTCAAGCACCGCTGAACAGGGCAAAGACCGCCATGGCAAGGCACCGCTGAACAGGGCACAGACCGCCATGGCAAGCACCGCTGAACAGGTCAGAGACAGCAAAGTCAAGCACCGCTGAACAGGGCAAAGACCGCCATGGCAAGGCACCGCTGAACAGGGCACAGACCGCTATGGCAAGCACCGCTGAACAGGTCAGAGACAGCAAAGTCAAGCACCGCTGAACAGGGCACAGACCACCATGGCAAGCACCGCTGAACAGGTCAGAGACAGCAAAGTCAAGCACCGCTGAACAGGGCAAAGACCGCCATGGCAAGGCACCGCTGAACAGGGCACAGACCGCCATGGCAAGCACTGCTGTACAGGTCAGAGACAGCAAAGTCAAGCACCGCTGAACAGGGCACAGACCGCCATGGCAAGCACCGCTGAACAGGTCAGACACAGCAAAGTCAAACAGCGCTGAACAGGGCAAAGACCGCCAAGGCAAGGCACCGCTGAACAGGGCACAGACCGCCATGGCAAGCACCGCTGAACAGGTCAGAGACAGCAAAGTCAAGCACCGCTGAACAGGGCAAAGACCGCCATGGCAAGGCACCGCTGAACAGGGCACAGACCACCATGGCAAGCACTGCTGAACAGGTCAGAGACAGCAAAGTCAAACACCGCAGAAGAGGGCAAAGACCGCCATGGCAAGGCACTGCTGAACAGGGCACAGACCGCTATGGCAAGCACCGCTGAACAGGTCAGAGACAGCAAAGTCAAGCACCGCTGAACAGGGCACAGACCGCCATGGCAAGCACCGCTGAACAGGTCAGAGACAGCAAAGTCAATCACCGCTGAACAGGGCAAAGACCGCCATGGCAAGGCACCGCTGAACAGGGCACAGACTGCCATGGCAAGCACCGCTGAACAGGTCAGAGACAGCAAAGTCAAGCACCGCTGAACAGGGCACAGACCGCCATGGCAAGCACCGCTGAACAGGTCAGAGACAGCAAAGTCAAACACCGCTGAACAGGGAAAAGACCGCCATAGCAAGGCACCGCTGAACAGGGCACAGACCGCCATGGCAAGCACCGCTGAACAGGTCAGAGACAGCAAAGTCAAGCACCGCTGAACAGGGCACAGACCGCCATGGCAAGCACCGCTGAACAGGTCAGAGACAGCAAAGTCAAGCACCGCTGAACAGGGCAAAGATCGCCATGGCAAGGCACCGCTGAACAGGGCACAGACCGCCATGGCAAGCACTGCTGAACAGGTCAGAGACAGCAAAGTCAAGCACCGCTGAACAGGGCACAGACCGCCATGGCAAGCACCGCTGAACAGGTCAGAGACAGCAAAGTCAAACACCGCTGAACAGGGCAAAGACCGCCATGGCAAGGCACCGCTGAACAGGGCACAGACCGCCATGGCAAGTTCCGCTGAACAGGTCAGAGACAGCAAAGTCAAGCACCGCTGAACAGGGCAAAGACCGCCATGGCGGCACAGACCGCCATGGCAAAGCACCTCTGAACAGGGCAAAGACCGCCAACTCAAGCATCGTTAGCCCATGTGCAGCTGGGACAGTGACGGAACTGGGACCGTCACAGGGAGCGTGATGCACTCTGGGCACCAGTCCCCCTCCAGAACCAGTGGAGAACTGCATCCACTACCTGAATCTTTGACAGGATGAAGCACTCTGGGCACCAGTCCCCCTCCAGAACCAGTGGAGAACTGCATCGACTTGAGAGACTGTGGCTTTGCACTCCCCAGGATGGAACAGTGGGCAAACCAACCACTTGTTAGACTTGAGAGACTGTGGCTTTGCACTCCCCAGGATGGTACAGTGGGCAATCCAACCACTGTAGAGACTTGAGAGACTGTGGCTTTGTACTCCCCAGGATGGTACAGTGGGCAATCCAACCACTGTAGAGACTTGAGAGACTGTGGCTTTGTACTCCCCAGGATGGTACAGTGGGCAAACCACCCACTGTAGAGACTTGAGAGACTGGCTTTGCATTCCCCAGGATGGTACAGGGGGCAAACCACCCACTGTAGAGACTTGAGAGACTGTGGCTTTGCACTCCCCAGGATGGTACAGTGGGCAAACCACCCACTGTAGAGACTTGAGAGACTGTGGCTTTGCACTCCCCAGTATACATTAATGGGCATGGAGCCCCGTCGTGGATCTGGCGTGGTGCACTCATCCGGCTGAGGTGCCCCCCTTCCCTTCCCCCTGAGGTGCCTGTTGTATTTCTATCTGATGCCCCTGCAGTGTTCTCTCCGTTTGTGGACAGGTATCTAGTGTGGGCCTCGCCCATGCATTGTGGGCCCAGTGGTCCACGGACATTAAAATGTGCATACCTGCACTACTAATCATGATGTATATATTTTTTATGTATATATATTTCTGTATATATGAGCTTACTGTATTTTGATACATAACAATGGTTGTACTGACTTCCTTTTTTTCTTTGCATTCTTCCGGGGGGGTTGTGGGTTGTTCTTGTGATGTTTGGAAATGCATTGGTGTGTGTGTTGTTGTGTGCGAGGGTCAGGTTGAGGGTGGGGGTGTTGTGTGTGTGTGTCCCTGACTTTTGCCTCCCCCCTCCCCTATGTCGTAGGTGCAGTACTCACCGTTGTCTTTGGCGCCGCCGTTACTGGTGTTCGTAGAGGAGCAGGAAGACAAGCGCAGGGAGTATTTGGAGTTCGGGCTCCATGGTGGCCTCCTTCCTCGTGGAGTGTGTTAAGGTGAGCATTTTCCCATTGCAAAAGCTGTTTCCGCCATGTTTTTATCCACGGTGAATCTGCCCCGGAAAAGGTGGCGGATTGGTGTGTTGTAATACTGTGGGCGGTATTTTGTCTTCCACCTGTCTGTTGGTGGTGACCGCTGCGCTGCTTGTCTGTACCGCCGTGGCAGTCGGAGTGTTAAAGTGGCTGTCTATGTTGGCGGTTTCCGCCACAGTCATAATTCCCTTTTTTTCCGCCGGCCTGTTTGCGGTATTACCGCAGCTTTAACACCGTCCGCCAGGGTTGTAATGACCCCCTTTATATCACTTTTCAGTGATATCTCTACAATTTCACATTGCATCTTTATTCGTTTTGACCTGCAATTATCCAGATAAATATTATATATTTTTCTAAACACTCTGGGGGTCATTCTAAGTCTGGCGGGTGGCGGAGGCCGCCCGCCAGACTTCCCCCCTCCAAAATACCGCTCCGTGGTCGCAAGACCGCTGAGGGTATTTTGGCTTTTGCACTGGGCTGGCGGGCGACCGCCAAAAGGCCGCCCGCCAGCCCAGTGCAAAAACCCTTCCCACAAGGACGCCGGCTCAGAATTGAGTGGGAAGGTGCGACGGGTGCAGTTGCAATGCAGACAGTGAAATTCAAAGTGGGGCCCGCTTACGGGGGCCCACGACAACCCATACCGCCATCCTGTTCCTGGCGGGCGAACCGCCAGGAACAGGATGGCGGTATGGGGTGTCTGAATCCCCATGGCGGCGCAGCTCGCTGCGCCGCCATGGAGGATTCAGAAGGGCAGCGGAAAACCGGCGGGAGACTGCCGGTTTTCCTCTTCTGACCGCGGCTGAACCGCCGCGGACAGAATGCCCTGCGGGGCACCGCCAGCCTGTTGGCGGTGCTCCCGCCGACCCTGGCCCCGGCGGTCTAGTACCGCCGGGGTCAGAATCACCCCCTCTGTGGCGTATTTTTGTGGTGCTATATGGTGTTATTGTATGATTTATTGCACAAATACTTTACACATTGCTTTCTAAGTTAAGCCTGACTGCTCGTGCCAAGCTACCAGAGGGTGGGCACAGGATAATTTGGATTGTGTGTGACTTAACCTGACTAGAGTGAGTGAGGGTTCTTGCTTGGACAGAGGGTAACCTGACTGCCAACCAAAAACCACATTTCTAACAATATGTCAATATTTTAGCTTTGGTTTCCCTTCTTCAGGTTTCTAGAAATGTTTATTTATTTGAACACTTTTTCAGGTTTTTTATGGTTTCTACATACTTTGGATTGCCTCGGATGTCTATTGGATTTGTTTTACATTTGCATCTTTGTTAGGCTTTTAGGAAAATATTTTCCCCCCATTTGGTCGTTAATTAATTTTGATTAAGTTGATACAGAAGAAGATCTAAAGCTACAGAACAGTAAGTTATATTTATTACATTTTTGAGGTGAGAAATGTTATATTTCATTGCATCTTGGATTAGATTTTGTGACAGTGTTTTAGGACTTGTGTAGGTTACTCTTTATTGTATATATGCTTTGGCTATTATTTTGAAGTTATCTGCTATGGAGAATATTAGGATTTGTTTCACGCTGTTTAGGTTGACATATAAATGGAAAGGTTCCTCATTAATGGCCTCATTATGAGTCTGGTGGTCTTAAGACCACCAGTCTCTCGTTGCCTGTCGACCGCCGTGGCTGTGGCGGTCCGACACCCACATTATGACCCTGGCAGTCGGACCACCAAAAGACCGCCCTCTCCGCCAGGATCTTTGATCCTGAGGGGATGACGCCAGTAGTGGTTGTAATCAGCCAAAGTGTGCCACTGTGCTGATTACAACCATTTTCTCTGTCAGCCTTTTCATGGCTGTTCAAATACCATGAAAAGGCTGGCAGAGAACAAGTGCAGTGGGGCACACGGGGCCCCTGAGCATCATGGGCAGTGCAGCTGCCCCCTCTCCAGCACCATCAGAATGCACACTGTCTGCTGTCCATGGAGTGCACATTCCAAGAGCACTAGGGAGACCCCCTGTGCAACACCATTGGACTTGGGTCAATGTGGAGCCAAGTCCAATGCAGCCACAGGTTTTCCACTGGGCTGACCGACAGAAACCGCCAGTCTGCCTAGTGGACAACTTGTAATGGGGATGGTGAGGAGACCGCCAGAACCATGGCAGTCTCCTCATCGGGAGTATAGTGGTCGGGTTTTACCGACCACCAAACTCGTAATCATCCCCTATGTTTCATTTTTTTTTTACAGTTCATATATGTTTATTTCTTGGTATCTTCCACGGGCAGGAGGAATATCTCTGGTTGCTAGTTCATGCAATTACACTTCTTAATGTAGGTATAGATGGTAGTTGCCCTTTGATGTGCTTGGGGACTTTAGGTAGCATATCTTTAATGATTTTGGTTGTGGATTACTGGGAACCAGTGCTTGTCTCGCTTATATCCTGCAATCCTTCCTTTACTTCTATTTCTGTCACATTTGGGGGAGGTTGTGAATTACTACATCATTGTTTTAAGTGTCCCTAACATAGGATGCATTTGAACAATATTTGATATATTTCAATTGACATTTTCTACAGATGCACTTTCATGATTTCAGTTATAACCCACATGACCTAGGTTACTATTAGGACTTTGGCGGTCGGACCATGAGATCACCATATGGCAGTCGGGAGGACACTGCTGAGCCGGCAGCCTACTGACCACAATATTATGACACAGCAACCAGGCTGGCGGTAGTGTCTGCAGTGGTGTGACAGCACGATTCAGCACAGAAATTGAGCCTTAAGCATATGCTGCCACAGTGAAGCACAATATGCACCTCTGGCACACTGTTGCCATGCAAAATTTTGCGCATGGCATTAGTGTGCACTGACAGTGCAGGCATAGGGGGAACAACATGTGTCCCCAGCCACACTGCCCAATGGGCAAAATCTCCTCCCCAGGGCCCTGTGTGGGGCCCCTTTACCTGCCTTTCTGTCAAACCTTTCTTTTCAGGGCCCCCACCATAAAATGCTCGGCGGAAAGGCAGGTCATGATCAGCACGGCGGGCATCACCGCAATTGACCACAGCGTTCCCTACCACCACCATGGTGGGATCCAAGGGACACATGTATCAATCCTTTTTGCATGCGAATGCCTGTTTGAGAATGCAAAAGTGCCTTTCAGTATGTATGAAAGGCATTGGCAACGCAATTTTAAGGAATCGCTAAAATTGCGAGCCCGTTTAGAGAATCGCAAATTGTGATTCTCTAAATAAGAAATCACAAACAAGGAATTCTTATTTGTGATTTCTTAAGCACATGTATGAAGCTTTTCCTTAATGCGACTTCGGCATTAAGGAATCGCAATTACCACCAAGTAAAACTTGGTGGTAACCAGGTGCAAATTTAAAAAATGCATTAAAAATGCATTTTTAAAATTGACATGTAATGCACACATACCCCTTTGGCATGTGTGCGCCTTACCTGTCCTAAAATATTTTTGGGAGTGCAGCAGAGGGGGCCTTAGGCCCCCAGCAAACTGGGGTTTTGCATTTCCTAAACTGCGAATTCCAGTTAGGAATTCACAATTTGGGAAATGCAAAAAAATCGCAAATTTGGGCCTACAGGCCCAGAGGTGCGAATGGGATCTGTATCGCAATTTGCGATTCAGTAATAGCATTTGCGATTTTTAAGAAATCGCTATTACTGAATCGCAAATATGATACATACCATTTTGCAAATCAGAAATAGCAATTTCTTAAAAATCGCTATTACCGATTCGCAAAAGGGTTAGATGATACATCTGGCCCCAAGATCCTGGAGGTTGTAGCGTTATTGTGGGAGTCCGATCACCATTCTCATAATCTTCCAGACTGCTGAGGATACAACCTTCAGACCACCACCACAGGTACAGGAGTCCCAGTACAGCTGTGCTCATAATTGGGCCCTTAGTAATTGCTTTCCATTCTAGGATGTTACATATTTGGCATGCCGTGCCATCGTATCTGAAAGTAGTTTAAGGCGCTCCTAAGGTAGGCCCTAGGTAGCCCCCTGGGCAGGGTGAAGTGTATGTTAAAGGTGGGACATGTACTAATGTGTATTACATGTCCTGACAGTGAAATATTGCTAAATTCAGTCCTCACCGTTGCAAGGCCCCTCTCTCTCATAGGTTAACATGGGGGCTGCCTCTATATATTATTAACATGCAGATTCTCTTAAAGAGCAGATAGAAATATGGAGTCTGGGATCTCTGAACTCACAATTTAAAAATACATCTTTTAGTGAAGTTGTTTTTAGATGGTTAGTTCGAAAATGCCACTTTTAGAAAGTAGGCTTTTTCTTGCTTAAACCATTCTGTGACCGCCTGTTTGTGGATTGTCTGTCTGGGTCAATTTGACAGTTGGGCCATTTGTGAATCCCCTTTAGAAAGTGAGACAAAGGGAGCTGGGGTGTATCCTGCATATCTTGATGCGCCACCTGTGCTAGAGTGGAGGGAGGAGTGGTCACTTACGCCTGAATGGGCTGTGACTGCTCTTTCACAATGCAGTCTCCAATCCCCTGCTGTGTCTGTGTCTGGGGCCTGCCCTGGGTAAGGCAGGATCTTGTGAACAACAGAGACTTTTCTTTGAAGTAGGCCTACTTCAAAGGCAGAAAGGGGTATAAGAGGGGTGTAGCTTTGGGCCCAAAATCAATGAAAATTAGATCAATTATGGAATCAAGAGGAACCTCTGCTAAGGAGAAGAGCTGAAGAGCTGAGGAGGAGTGCTGCCCCTGCCTGTCACTGTGCTTTGTTGGGCTAACTTGCAATTGCTGCTTCTGCCTGTGAAAGGGGACAAAGACTGGACTTTGTTGTGCATTCCTGCTTGTGAAGAAATCTTCAAGGGCTTGTCCTTAGCTTGCCTCCTGTTGTTGAAGTCTCAGGGCAATCAAAGACTTCTCCTGCCAGCACCAGGACTCTCTGTTGAGACTCCTACCCTGCCAAGTGGTGCCCTATCCAGTTCCTAGGGCCTTGGAAGGTGAAGCTGGCAGACCAAGACTGAAAATCCACGCACAGACCATCGTGCGGGAAAATATAGATGCACCTTCTGAAACGTGGCTGAAAAAAACGATGCTCTGCCGGCTTCGCAACAGAAATCAACGCTCCACCGGCATCGCGGCTGGAAGATCGGCACACGCAGCTGGAGAAACAACGTGCAAAACCCGCTGACAGAGGCTGATAATGTTGCAACCCACATTGCACAGTTTTGCTGATACCGTGTGTAGGAAGGTAACCTCTTTCCAGCTTCGTTACCCCCACTTTAGGCCTGTTTGTGAGTATTTGTCAGGGTGTTTTTACTGTCTTACTGGGATCTTGCTAGCCAGGGCTTCAGTGCTCATAGTGGAAACCCTATTTGTCAGTGTGTTTGATAGGTTTCACTGGGATCCTGCTAGCCAGAACCCCGGTGCTCATAGTTTGTGGCCTATATGTATTCCCTGTGTGGTGCCTAACTGTATCACTGAGGCTCTGCTAACCAGAACCTCAGTGTTTATGCTCTCTCTGCTTTTAAAATTGTCACTGCAGGCTAGTGACCATTTTTACAAATTCTGATTGGCACACTAAACACCCTTATAATTCCCTAGTATATGGTACCTAGGTACCCATGGTATTGGGGTTCCAGGAGATCCCTATGGGCTGCAGCATTTCTTTTGCCACCCATAGGGAGCTCAGACAATTCTTACACAGGACTGCCACTTCAGCCTGAGTGAAATAACATCCACGTTATTTCACAGCCATTTTGCACTGCACCTAAGTAACTCATAAGTCACCTATATGTATAACTCTCACTTGGTGAAGGTTAGGTGCAAAGTTACTAAGTGTGAGGGCACCCTGGCACTAGCCAAGGTGCCCCCACATTGTTCAGGGCAATTTCCCTGGACTTTGTGAGTGCACTACATATAGGTCAATACCTATATGTAGCTTCACAATGGTAACTCAGAATATGGCCATGAAACATGTCTAAGATCATGGCATCGTCCCCCCATGCCAAATATGGTATTGGGGTGCCAATCCATTGCATCCCCGGGGCTCCAGCATAGACCCCGGGTACTGCCAAACTAGCTCTCTGGTGTTTTCACTGCAGCTACCACTGCTGCCAACCCTCAAACAGGTTTCTGCCTTCCTGGGGTCTGGGCAGCCCAGTCACAGGGAGGCAGAACAAAGGATTTCCTCTGAGAGAGAGTGTTACAACCTCTCACTTTGGAAATAGGTGTTATGGGCCTGAGAGGAGTAGCCTCTCCTGGCCTCTGGGAATGCTTTGAAGGGCACAGATGGTGCCCTACTTGCATAAACCAGTCTACACTGATTCGGGAATCCCCCAGACCCTGCACTTGCGTGAAACTGGACAAAAGAAAGGGGAGTGACCACTCCCCTGTCCATCACCACCCCAGGGGTGGTGCCCAGAGCTCATCCAGTGTGTCCCAGACCTCTGCCATCTTGAATGCAGAGGTGTGAGGGCCTCTGAGTGGTTAGTGCCAGCAGGTGACGTCAGAGACCCCTCCTGATAGGTAGCCAATCCTCCTCTGAGGGCTATTTAGCGTGTCTCCTGTGGGTTTCTCTTCAGATAATGAATGCAAGAGCTCACCAGAGTTCCTCTGCATCTCTCTCTTCAACTTCTGCCAAGGATTGACCTCTGACTGCTCCAGGACCCCTGCAAAACCGCAACAAAGTAGCAAGAAGTCGACCAGCAACATTGTAGCGCCTAATCCTGCTGGCTTTCTCAACTGTTTCCTGGTGGTGCATGCTCTGAGGGCTGTCTGCTTTCACCCTGCACTGGAAGCCAAGAAAAAATCTCCTGTGGGTCAATGGAATCTTCCCCCTGCTAACGCAGGCACCAAACTTCTGCATCACCTGTCCTCTGGGTCCCCTCTCATCTTGACGAGCGTGGTCCCTGCAACACAGGAGCTGGATCCAAGTGACCCCGACAGTCCAGAGGTCCTTCTGTCCAAATTTGGTGGAGGTAAGTCCTTGCCTCCAAACGCCAGACAGTAATCCTGTGTACTGCATGATCTGCAGCTGCTAGGACTTCTGTACACTCTTGCAAGGAATCCTTCTTGCACAGCGTAGCCCAGGTCCCCAGCACTCTGTCCTGCATTGCTCAACTTGCTGAGTTGACCACCGGCTTCGTGGGACCCTCTTTTGTTGTGTTGAGACGACTGCTGTGCTCAGATTTCTTAAACACCTGTTCAAGAGCTTCTACGGGTGCTGCCTGCTTCTGCATGGGCTCTCTGTACTGCTGCACCCATTTTCTTCAACTGCGACTCTTGCAGCTAGCAAGACTTGTTTGTGGTCTTTCTGCGTGGAAACAACTCTGCATCCTCCAGCACACCGTAGGGCACCTTCTGTGCAATGGAGAAGTTCCTGGCACCTTTTGTTGTTGCAGAATCTTCAGCTTCTTCCACCCATAGGCAGCCCTTTTGCATCTTCATCTGGGGTTTAGTGGGCTGCTGCCCCCCCCCCGGACACTTGCGTGACTCTTGGACTTGGTCCCCTTCCTTTACAGGTCCAGGAATCCATCTTCAGTGCCTTGCCGTCAGTTGTTGCCTTTGCAGAATCTCCTATCTCGACTTTACTGTCTTTCTGGGGTAGTATGGTAACTTTACTCCTACTTTTCAGGGTCTTCGGGGGGGTATCTTGGACACCCTTAGTGTTTTCTTACACTCCCAGTGACCCTCTACACACTACACTAGGCCTCGGGTCCATTCGCGGTTCGCATTCCACTTTTGGAGTATATGGTTTGTGTTGTCCCTAGGCCTATTGTCTCGTATTGCATCCTATTGTATTCTACAGCGTTTGCACTACTTTTCTAACTTTTTACTTACCTGATTTTGGTTTGTGTGTATATTTTGTGTATATTACTTACCTCCTAAGGGAGTATATCCTCTGAGATTCTTTTGGCATATTGTCACTAAAATAAAGTACCTTTATTTTTAGTAACTCTTGAGTATTGTGTTTCTTGTGATATAGTGCTATATGATATAAGTGGTATAGTAGGATCTTTGCATGTCTCCTAGTTCAGCCTAAACTGCTCTGCTATAGCTACCTCTATCAGCCTAAGCTGCTAGAACACTACTGATCTACTAATAAGGGATACCTGGACCTGGCTCAAGGTATAAGTACCATCAGGTACCCATGATAAGCCAGGCCAGCCTCCTACACCGTGTGGCAGGATTTTCAATGAAAACCTTGCTGTGGAAAAACTACACACCGCCTGCTTGGACCTGAGTGTTTGCCCGGATTGACGCATCACTCTCCTGCAGAGAGGAAAAATGACGCACGCTGATCCGACCTGAGAAGGAGAAACAATGCACGGTCTCACTTGCAGGTAAGAAATCAACGCATCGCTGAATGTTTTCAACGCATACTTGCCCGTGCGTGTTATTTTGACGCTACCCAGGTACTTTGCAACGCTAACAGTGTTTTTACTGTTTACTAAAGGATTTAAGACTCTTTTTGCTTTTAAACTTAATAACTTGACTTGGGTATGTTGGATTTTGTCGCTTTGGTCTTGTTTTGTTTAGATAAATATTTCCTATTTTTCTAAACCTGTGTAGTGTCATTTTGCAGTGTTTCACTGAATTATTGTGTGTGTTGGTACAAATACTTGGGGGTATAGATGAGAGTGATTCTCCTTTATCCTGACTAGAGTGAGGGTCCTTGCTTGGACAGGGGGTAACCTGACTGCCAACCAAAGACTCAATTTCTAACAAATAGGAAAAACACCCTAGTTCAAACATCCTGACAATTACAGTTCCTGATACAGTCACAGTGAAAACATAACACAACTTGATGAGACCTGCCCCTGAGTCTTCACCTTCCTCCTCTGCACTGTCATCTTCACTTGGTATTTCAGTATTCTCACCCGGAGGCACTGCAAGCTTTCCCTCATCTGGAATATTCTTCTGCAGGGCAATTTTGAGAGGCATGCAGCAGTCCACAATGATCTTATATACTTATTTTGGTGAGTAGAGGAGGGCTTCACCTGTCTTGTCTAGATACCTAAATCTGGCCTTCAGGAGCACAAACCCCCACTCCACGATGAATGGGTACAGTTGTGGCATCAGTTGGGGGATTCTCCTGTTCCGCATAATGAAGGCATCATGGAGTGAACTCAGGAAATGGGCACAGACTTGAAAAATGTAGAGATCCCCCAAACAACCACCGAAGACATAGATGGAAGGTAGCTCCTTCTGTTGCAGTACATTTGTTCAATGCAATACGGTGGGACCAAGGCAACATGTGTACCATCAATCCCTCCCACCACATGTCGGATGTGTTCCACTCCATAGACATCAGCCTTCACATGGGTTAAATCCTGATGTTGAGGAAAGTGGATATAGCTGTACAAATGTTTCAACATTGCTGACGGTACATCCTTCAAAACAAGACTGAACATATGCTGGGACTTCCCAGCAGACAGGGACATTATGGCCCTCATTCTGACCCTGGCGGTTTGAAATCGCCAGGGCAGAGGGCAGAGGAAGCACCGCCAACAGGCTGGCGGTGCTTCTGGGGCCATTCTGACCGCAGCGGTAAAGCCGCGGTCAGAAAAGGGGAACCAGCGGTTTCCCGCTGGTTTACCCCTGGCCCAGAGAATCCTCCATGGCGGCGCTGCTTGCAGCGCCGCCATGGGGATTCCGACCCCCTTCCCGCCATTCTGTTCCTGGCGGTTTTAACCGCCAGGAACAGGATGGCGGGAACGGGTGTCGTGGGGCCCCTGGGGGCCCCTGCACTGCCCATGCCACTGGCATGGGCAGTGCAGGGGCCCCCTAACAGGGCCCCATAATGATTTTCAGTGTCTGCTTTGGAGACACTGAAAATCGCGACGGGTGCCACTGCACCCGTCGCACCCCTACAACTCCGCCGGCTCCATTCGGAGCCGGCTTCATTGTTGAGGGGGGTTTCCCGCTGGGCCGGCGGGCGGCCTTCTGGCGGTCGCCCGCCGGCCCAGCGGGAAAGCCAGAATGGCCGCCATAGTCTTTTGACCGCGGTGCGGTCATTCGGCGGTTCCCTCCAGGCGGGCGGCTCCCGCCGCCCGCCGGGGTCAGAATGACCCCCTATATTTTGGAAGGACCATGTGGCCATGAAGTTCAACACTGTCATGACTTTTACCATTTGTGGTATGCTTGTTTGATAACGAATGGCAGGCGTTGGATCTGGCTCCAACTGACGATATAGGTTCACAATTGTTAGCAATTCAGACAGTAGATCTGGATGATGTGACTTTCTTCCATAGTCTGAAGGTCTGGCAGTGGACTATAGACAGGAGATTGTCTGATCCTTTTTCCTCCCTGGGTACCTAGACATGACAAGAGATGAGTATTGGCATGATTCAATGTGTCCCTAGCAACATACAGCATGCATGCCAATGTTAAAATGAAACAATGCATGTACTGAGATTTGGACATGATACTTAGTACCCATCACAATTGATAATCACATAGCAGTCACATGTCATCCCCTTGCTTTGCCATACATGATCACACATCATGGCACTGCTCTTCAACAATTGTGCAACAAAACATGCCTTTCTGGCTGTGACTTAATGACCCAAGCATTAAAATGACCTTCATCAGGGGAGGGGGCTGCACTTCCATGAAAATCACCATATATGCCTAGCAATGTACAAGAACGGTGTCTGAGTAGTAGGTGCCGCATGACAGGAAAAGACATGCAGTTAATGATGCAAAACCCAAATATTTCAGAGATGTGACGCATTTGTCAGAGCCATTTAACACATTACAGGCCTCTAAAATGGCAGATGCCTGACCTACTCCAAAGGACATTGGGGACCACCCATGACTACTAACCCAAAGTAATTATGGTGGTAGGCAGTTGCAACCGTGGCGGACACAGCCATTGGCTAACGTTGATGCCAGTGGCGGTCTTAGGCCAATGGCTCTGTCTGTTGGTGGAAATGGCTGCATATGTGGCGGACATTACTGCCATGTTCTTTTCCCTCACTTGACTCCTGACACTGCTACTAGAAAGACCTCCACTACCTGAGCTGCTGTGTACTTCCTCTGGGACCAATTATGCCACATTCAGCAGGTGATAGGCCCCTAGCGTTCTCACCAAAGCAGCTGGATACGCTGGTGTCTGAGGTCCTACCGAGGTTGGCACAAAAACACCACATGTCAATTGGCTATTAGATACATGATATACTGTCATGCATGGAAGGGTTCAGAATGGAGTGTGATGTAAGTCTGTCTGCTCAGCCGACAGAGACCAGGCTCTGTCAAATATATCTGACTGTATTAGTCCAAGTCTGGGCTGATGTTGAATCACTTTTGTTATGCAACTGTTGCACTGTGCCCAATCCCTGAATGTCAGCACATCATGTTATGAGGCCAAATCTTGCCTCAGAGCTAATATGCAGCTTATTGAGGCTCTATCCTCTGATAAAAAAGTACATTGTATTAAGGGAGAGCTTATGATCTGTGACTGATGTGCACTTGGCCTCTCTGTTAATGTGTGTTTTAGGGCACTGAGAGTTTCCTTGATCCCACAGACTTGTTGTCACCTTCACATAGGTCACATATGTCCTTTGCAGGCTCATTGCATGTCTGACTTTGCATAAGTGCAAACTATGTGCTGTTCAATGAAGACCTGTGGTATGTGACTCAGTTATGTAGTCACATTGCAGAAAATTTACAATGCATGCCTATGTTTTTCTGTGGGTAATCTATGTATCATCGACACATATGTCAAAATGTGTGCTTTGCATTGATGATGAGACACACATACCCCCTGAAGTGACATATATACAAATCGAGGGACACTGTCCAGTCCTCAATGCCCATGGGCCACAGGGCCACATCACATAGGCCAAGGCCCCACTTGACTCCTGCAACAACACGTAGAGAACACTGCTGGGGCATCAGGTTGAAAATACACTGGCACCTCAGGAGGATGGGGAACGGGGTGCACCTCAGCCGGAAGATGGTACAACACCGCTGGTCCTGGAGGGGGCTACATGTTCTGTGTAATTTCCTGCGGAGTGCAAAGCCACAGTCTCTCAAGTGAGTGGTTTGCCCACTGCTTGGTCCTGGGGAGTGCAAAGCCACAGTCTCTCAAGTGGGTGGTTTGCACATTGCTTGTTCCTAGGGAGTGAAAAGCCACAGTCTCTCAAATGGGTGGTTTGCCCACTGCTTGGTCCTGGGGAGTGCAAAGCCTCAGTCTCTCAAGTGGGTGGTTTGCCCACTGCTTGGTCCTGGGGAGTGCAAAGACACAGTCTCTCAAGTGGGTGGTTTGCCCACTGCTTGGTCCTGGGGAGTGCAAAGCCACAGTCTCTCAAGTGGGTGGTTTGCCCACTGCTTGGTCCTGGGGAGTGCAAAGTCACATTCTCTCTTGTGGGTGGTTTGCCCACTGCTTGGTCCTGTGGAGTGCAAAGCCACATTCTCTCAAGTGGGTGGTTTGTCCACTGGTTCTGGAGGGGGGCTTGTGCCCATTGTGCTTCATCCTGGCAAGGAGTGGGTGAGTGGATGGCTTCTCCACTGGTTCTGGAGGGGGCCTTGTGCCCAGTGTGCTTCATCCTGGCAAGGAGTGGGTTGAGTGGATGGTTTCTCCACTGCTTCTGGAGGGGGCCTTGTGCCCCGTGATGCAGCACTTGGGGAGTGCAATGTCACAGTCTCTCACCTGGTGTCACACCTACAGGATTTGCAGGGTCGTGATGCACTACAGTCCATGGAAGCAGGACTACACACTGCCCACCGGCAGTGACGGCTGCTCAGTAGTGGCAGTGGTGGTGCTGGTGTCGGGGATGGCAGTGGTACTGGTGGCAGTGGTGGTGGCAGTGCAGTGGTGGTGCTGGTGGTGGGGATGCCAGTGATGGGTGGAGGCTCCAGCCCTTCCTCTGCAACCTCAGATGGCTACCCACTGGGGCTTCTTCTGCTGGCAGTGGTGCTGGTGGTGGTGTCAGGGATGCCAGTGGTGGGGTGAGGCTCCAGCCCTTCCTCTGCAGCCTCAGACACTGCCCACTGGGGCTGCTGCTGCTGGCAGTGGTGCTGGTGACGGTGCAGGCAGTGGTGGGCGGAGGCTCCAGCCCTTCCCCTGCCACCTCGGACAGCTGAACCACCATAGTTGGTGGTGGGGGCTCAGAATCAGTCCCATCACCAGGACTCCTGTCCTTGCTGCCTGCAGGTGCAGGCCCCTTGCCCTTCGCTTTGGCAGCTGGTGGTGCCTCCGTGCCCTTCCCCATGGGAGCTGATGGTGCCTCCTTGCCCTTCCCCTTGGCAGCTGGTGGTGCCTCCTTGCCCTTCCCCTTGGCAGCTGGTGGTGCCTCCTTGCCCTTCCCCTTGGCAGCTGGTGGTGCCTCCTTGTCCTTCCCCTTGGCAGCTGGTGGTGCATCCTTGCCCTTTCCCTTGGAAGCTGGTGCAGACACACTGTCAGTGCTGATGGCTAGTTCCCTGAAGCCTCTCACATCTGCAGTAGTGACAACACTACTGTGGCCGTGGACTGGGTGGCTGAGGTGCTCGCCTGGGTTCTGACAACCCTGACCCAACGTGAAGGACAGGAGGGAGGGGTTAGGAAGAGGTCAATGGCGGAGAGGAAAAGCTTCTTAGGGACATTGGGGCGGGAAGGTTTGGGAGTGGAGGAAGAGGGGGTGGTTGTAGGAGGTGTCTGTCTAATGTGTTTGGGTGCAGGAGCCTGGGCTGGATGCTGTTGTGATGTGGATGGCTGTTGGGTGTCTGAGTGCTTGCGTTTGTGTACTTTTGGAGGAGGGGGCACAGTGGAAGAGGACACAGGGGACGTGTGCATGGATGTGGGGATGGTGACTGCAGTGACGCGTGTGTAGTGATAAGCGTGATGGTGATGGGGTAGTGGATGAGGATGTAGTACATGCAGGTGAGAGTGGAGACGCTACTGTGAGGGTGGTGTACGAGGAGGAGGAGGGAGCAGTGGATGTTGGTATGTCTGCATCTGGATGGTGTTTGTGTGAGTGTCTGTGGGATGATGTGTGGTGCTTTTGTTTGCCTGAGCTACTCCTGTGTGTTGTCTTGGGTGCATGCTGGTCTGAATGTGTGCTTGGGATAGGTTGGGGTTGAGAGGAATGGGACTGGGTAGAGGAGGTTGGAAGGGGAAGACTAGAGACAGGGACAATGGCTGCCATCAGGGAGGAGGCCAGAGCCTGGATGGATCTCTGTCGGGGCGCCATACCAGAGTGAATGCCCTCCAGGAATGCATTTGTTTGTTGCAAATGGCCTGCCAGCCCCTCGATCACTTTCACTATGGTTGACTGCCCAACAGAGATGGATCGTGGGAGGTCAATAGCCTCCTCACTCAGGGCAGCAGGGCTGACTAGGGCAGGGCCTGAGGTGCCTGGGGAGAAGGAGATGCCCACCCTCTGGGGTGAGCGGGCACGGGAAGCTCGCTGAGGGGCTGTTGGGAGGGCGTTGCTGGTAGGGGTGTGGCGGCTGTACCTGTAGTTGGGGTGGGCACAAATGTGTCCGCCACCAGCAGGGAACTTCCATTGGTGGAAGTATCACTGTCAGAACTGTCCCCTACTGTCTCCGCCGTGGTGCTCCCCTCGCCCTCTGTCCCACTGGTGCCCTCCCTGTTGGTGGATTTGCCCTCATGGGCCCTGTGAATGCAGCTCCCTCCATCACCCGTGCTTCTGCTCCTCCGCCAGATGATGCTAATGCACATAACGACAGGGTGACAAAACAAAAAGGTGGGGGAAAGACAAAGGATACACTTGGTCTGTGGCAGCAACAACACCACCATTTGGCGTACATGACACACACACACACAGGGAACAGCCCTATGCACTAGGCAATGTACTATCAGTCACAATGATAGTCACCAGCCCATGAACAGGAATATTTAACGCCAATAGCAGTATACCTGACACTCACAGACCCCTGCCCAGTAGTGGATGCCTACTAGCTTGGTTGGAGGTTGTTCACATCATACCCTGCCCAACATGGGACCTACCCTGCAATGTCCGGCCTGGCCTAGGGGCACCCACAGGCCCACATCCCCCACCCGGAGACCACCCCACCACGTGCAAGTAGTATATTGGGAAACTATACTCACCCCGTTGTGGCTGCTGTGATGCCCTCAAGCGCCCATCTAGCTTCGGATAGCCCACCGCCAGTATGTGGGCCATCAAGGGGGTCAGGATTTGACAACCACCCCTTCCTCCTTGGGAGACCATCCCCAGCTGGGCCTCTGCCGTCTTCCTTGCCCAGCGTCTCAGGTCCTCCCACCGTTTCCGACAGTGGGTGCTGCGCCTGCCATAGACCCCCAGGGTCTGCACATCCTTGGTGATTGCATGCCAAATACACCTTTTTCTGATGGGGGCTGACCTGCAGAAAAAGAAACATAGAAAAAGATATCAATCATACTGTCTGGCCTGTAACACTCATGGCCCACCATAGCCGTTGCATCCCCTTATGCACAGACATTGCCCACCATACATGCAGCATGCTGCCCAGAACCCTTCCACCTATCACCCCCACATGAGGCCCTCACACACAGCATTCCATGCATCCATGCCCCTTGCATCAGGACTATTCATTTGAATTATATGAATTATATACACACACACTGTGTATAATAAGAGGGAAAGAGTGCTATTTTAGCATACATTTGTAAATATATTTTTACTGTAACTTCCACTACTTTGGACCATACAGAATACTTACACATGCATTGACCATCTTGAAAGGGAAAGAACGATAATTTACTATCAATTCACTTTGTGTATTGGAAATAATATTTGTTAGAGTATTAATCACTATAAGTAGATGTGTTGGTATGAACCTTTACATTCAGTTGATATACGAGTGAAACTAGTCATGACTAATACTGTTTTTTGGGTAAGGTACCTATTACTATTTCCACTGGCCTGTTCTGGCTCTGGTATTTGATAAGCACTTTACTTTGAAAAAGGAACACATTAAGTATATTGGAGATATAAGGGGACTACATAGGATTAGACATTTCATGAATCACATGTACATATTTTTGTAGGTGCTGTTAATATTTGACATAATTGGCATTTGAGTAATATGTCTTAGGTGGTTAATTAGATTGAATGGGTAATTGATGTGTGTGAGTAGAATCGATAGTCGTATTATACATCAGAAGGAAATGGTATTCGAGTCCTCTTTCTACTCTCATATTGGATAGACAGATAGAGAAAATGATGTAGGACTAAGTGAGAGGTAATATGAATCGCAGCGTGGCAGACGCGGAAGAGCCGTATTCAAAGAACGGATGTCGAACGCATCCGCATTACAGAGCGTACTCGCTTGATGGTCGGAAGCAAGTAAGCGGTTTGTCTGGACCGCATGATACATCTCGTAACTGGAAAGTGGTACTGATGTACCATGTTATCGTAGAGTCCAGTTGATTATACTTCTGATTTTGGGCAGATGGAGTGGCATTATGTTTATCCATAGCTCCATGAGGAGCCCCAGGAAGATATGTAGTGAAATTGCTGAACACAATTTGTGTAATATGTTGGCATAACAATTAGAGGCTTGAAAAGTTATTTTATATCGTTTATGAATATCTTAACGGCTTTTCCTCTTTTTTTACATATATATAAGAGAAATAGTGATTGGTATAAACTAGTTTTACCTACGTTGATATATAAGCTGACTGATATATATATATACACGCGTATGCTTAAAATGTGTAGTCAGGAATTAGAAATTGCTCGTGATGTGTTAAACTTTACTTGTTTATTGTATTGCTTATTGGTGTTTTTAGACATGTGAGCAAAACCTTTTGGCTAGATATGGAGGCCAATTAATCAGGAAATATGAACTATGAACATTAATGAGTCTAATTTGGAAACAAAGGTTCTTATTAACATTGAAGGTTAGTGTATGTTTATAATATTAACATACTCACAGGTGTGCATGTAGGTATAGGGGGAGCACATATTATGACATCAATACATTGCAACATTTGGAGATTATTAGTTTCACAAGTATGATCAGATTCACAGACTTAATTGATGTGGCACTTATTTGTTCATTGTTTTATATTCTCTTGTGGAGACTCCAATTAATAGGCAACAACTCACAGATGTATTCATTCACTGAGAAGGAAGTGTATGTCACCCGTAGAACATCACATGGTTTCTGTAATTATTAATAAGATCAATTGGCAATAATAACTGATATTTCTGTTATACGTTGTCACAGTCCTGATGAAGTCGAGTGGGAGATTTCCCTGGCGAAACACGTGTTGGCTGTTCTGAGGACTATAAGGATGATGTAACGTGGAGACTAGACTCCAATGGACACTCTAAGTACTGATATTGGATTGTAAAATATTTACTACAAGGACCAAAACGTTTGTCATATGGACATGTGTATGGACTATAGGAATCTGCAAATAAAATTCCTCTAAATTGAACTTTGGATAATATTGGTGTTAAAGTAGTGATTCAACATTATACATTGCTAAGGAGGTTGGAACTATGTTATGTTGTATAATAAGAAAAGACAAGGTATAACATACATTGTGAACTAATATCATTACTAACTGGATGAGTGCCTGTAAGTAAATGTGTCCCTGAACCAGTCAGAACTGTGGATGGCTCAGAATTGTCCTCCGGGCTTATCATTTATCAAACAACACCCTTGTCCATGCTTTGTGCAAACAACCATACAGAACAAATTCAGTTTGACCTCATAGATACTCCAGTATTTGGAGCCATTTTGGGGATACCCTGGCTTCAGTTACACAATCCCAAAATTGACTGGGCACCAAGTACAGTGACATTAGACACTAAACATTGCTGGCACTCCTGTTACCAAGACAAACCATCACTAGTGACACCTTTGCATTGTGGGTCCACACATAGGGCCTGATTCTAACTTTGGAGGACGGTGTTAAACCGTCCCAAAAGTGGCGGATATACCACCTACCGTATTACGAGTCCATTATATCCTATGGAACTCGTAATACGGTAGGTGGTATATCCGCCACTTTTGGGACGGTTTAACACCGTCCTCCAAAGTTAGAATCAGGCCCATAGTACGGCTATCAAGCCGGACAACAACACTTGCCATTCCTGCACTGAATAATAATGTCTTTAGTGAACAGAACGCCACCCAGCTGCCACCACATAGGTCATATGATTGTCGTATAACCTTGATTCCAGGGGCAACGCTACCATGTAGTAAGGTGTATGCTCTTTCTGAGCCTGTGAATCGATACCTGCAAGACTACCTGGATGATGTACTGGCTAAGGGTTTCATTCGTCATTCAATGTCACCAGTATCATCGTCTTTGTTCCTAGTGCCCAAGAAGCTTCGCGAGCTGCGCACCTTAATAGATTATCATGCAGTGCCCTCTTGCAACTCCTCCTTTTTGGATGAGCTCTTAATGGGACAGTCAAAACTTTTACAGAACTGCTTCAACTGAACCTTGGTATAGCTTTCCAATTTCTCTAGGTCAAAAGCAGCTCCAACTGATGCATCTCCAGCTTGGAAGATTTAAAAGAAGTGGAAAGTTCCAAAGGCAGAAAAACAAGTTCCCAAATGAAGTTTAAAAAAAAATCAATCAAGGGATCAGCAAGAAGTAGAACAAAAAGAAATCCCAAAGAGAAAAGCAAAAATCACAAGATAAGAAATATGTGGTCACGTAGTGGTCTGAGAACTCAAACAGTAGTGTGCACTTAATCACTGTATGTGAAGTACAAATACAAGTCCAATCCCAACTGCTGATCACTATTGTTAGAAATGGGGTCTTTGGTTGGCAGTCAGGTTACCCCCTGTCCAAGCAGAGACCCTCACTCTAGTCAGGGTAAAAAAGAATCACCCACAGCTAGCCCCTACTTACCCCCTTGGTAGCTTGACATGGGCAGTAGGCTTAACTTCAGAGTGCTAGGTGTAAAGTATTTGTACCAACACACACAGTAAGTTAATGAAAACACTACAAAATAACACAACACCGGTTTAGAAAAATAGAAAATATTTATCTAAACAAAACAAGACCAAAACGACAAAAATTCACAAGACACAAGTCAAGTTATCACTAAGAATTCAAAAAGAGTCTTCATGTAATTTTAAACACAACGCTAACGTTGTTAGCATGAAAATGTACCTTGGGTGTTTCAAAAATAACCCCGCATGAGTGAGTGTGCGTCAAAAAGGGCTTTCGATGTGTCGATTTCACTCACGAGGGAGACCTTGCATTGTTTCTCCTTTAGTCGGGTTGGCTTGTGGCATTTCTTCTCTCTGCAGGAGAGCGATGCGTTGATCCGGTCAGCACTCTTGGGTCCGGGCAGGCCTTGTGTTGTTTTTTCATGCCCAGCGGTGTTTGCATAGGAAATCCAGCCGCACGATGGTCCGAAAACCACGCAGCGCAGGTTGCGATCTCACCAGCCTCCGTCAGTGATGCTGCACGTTGTTTCTCCAGCCACAGGCGTCGATCTTTCGGTCGCGTTGCAGGCTAGTGTCGATTTTCAGCCGCGAAGCCAGCAGCACCTCAATTTTTCAGCCACACATCAGACTTGCGTCAATCTTTCCCACGCAAGGCAGTGTGTGCGTGGATTTCTCACTCTTGGGCTTCCAGCTTTTACTTTCAGGTTCCCAGGAACTGGATGGGCACCACTTGGCAGAGTAGGAGTCTCTCCAGCGACTCCAGGTGCTGGCAGAGAGAAGTCTTTTCTGTCCCTGACACTTCAAACAACAGGAGGCAAGCTCTAAATCAAGCCCTTGGAGATCTCCACAAGAAGGAAGGCAACACAAAGTCCAGTTTTTGTCCTCTAGCACAGGCAGAAGCAGCAACTGGAGGATAGCTCCACAAATCACAGTCACAGGCAGGGCAGCTCTTCTTCCTCAGCTCTTCAGCTCTTCTCCAGGCAGATGTTCCTCTTGGTTTCCAGAAGTGTTCTAAAGTCTGTGGTTTTTGGTTCCCTTCTTATACCCATTTTGCCCTTTGATGTAGGCTTACTTCAAAGGAAATCCTGCCTTGCCAAGGCCAGGCCACAGACACACACCAGGGGGTAGGAGACTACATTGTGTGAGGGCAGGCACAGCCCTTTCAGGTGTGAGTGACCTCTCCTCCCCTCCCTCCTAGCACAGATGGCTCATCAGGAAATGCAGACTGCACCCCAGCTCCCTTTGTGTCACTGTCTAGTGAGAGGTGCAACCAGCCCAACTGTCAAACTGATCAGACAGGGAATCCACAAACAGCAGAGTCACTTTCTAAAAGTGGCATTATCAAACACACAGGTGGTCATTACAACCTCTGCAGTCTTTTAACAAGACAGCGGAGGGACCGCCGTGCGGAAGACCGGCAGTAGTGGCGGTTTGCCGCTCGGCGTATTATAACCGTTGGCTGCCCTCCGTCGTTTTTCCGACAGAGAGCCGCCAACAGCCATACTTGCGGGTGGCGGGGAAGTGGAGGTTGCTCCAACGCCACGCCAACAGAACACCGCCCAGCTAATCACGTCCTGTGATTCTGCGCGGCGGTGTTCTTTTAGCGGTGTGGTGTCGGCGGAGCTGCCCCCATGGCTCCCGTCCCCTCCCGGCGGATTGATGGAACAGGTAAGTCGATCGTCCGTTAAGGGAGGGGTGTGGGGGGCTGTTGTGTGTTGTGTGGGTGCATGGGGGTGTGTATGTAGGGGGGTGTGAGTGCGAGTATGCTTGCGGGAGTGTTGCGTGTTTTGGGAATGAGTGCTTGTATGTCTGTAGGTATGTCTGTGTGGATGTGTGCATGAATGTGTGAATGTGGGTGTACGTGTCTGACTGTGTGTGTGGATTTTGGCATGTATGTCGGTGTGTGTGCATGTATGTGTGTTGATGGTGCCTGCGTGTGTGTCGGGTGTGTATGTGTAAGGTAATGTCGGGGGTCGGGGTGGGGAGGGGGGCCCTGCCACCTTTGGGGGGTGGCAGGGGTGGTGGGGGGTATAGGGGAGGGAGTCGGAGTGGGGGTGGGGGAGACCCCTATCAGTGCCAGGGAAGGAATTCCCTGGCACTGATAGTGCTTACCGCCATGGATTTCATGGCGGTTCCTACCGTTGGAAATCCACGGCAGTAAGCCGGGTCAAAATACCGGCTGCGGTATTGTCACGGCCGCCGGGCTGGAGACCCAGGTCTCCAGCCCAGCGGTCGTCTCCACCCTGGCGGGCGGAACGGAGAAGCGGCGGATGACCATGGCGGTAACCGCCATGGTCATAATACTCAAAAAAAGACCGCCAGCCTGTTGGCGGTCTTACCGCCGCTTTAACACCGTCCGCCAGGGATGTAATGACCCCCACAATCTTAAAATCAACTTTACTAAAAGATGTATTTTTAAATTGTGAGCTCAGAGACCCCAAACTTCACATGTCTATCGCTCCCAAAGGGAATCTACACTTTAATCATATTTAAAGGTAGCCCCCATATTGACCTATGAGAGGGACAGGCCTTGCAACAGTGTAAAACAAATTTAACAATAATTCACTGCCAGGACATATAAAACACATTCCTATGTGTCCTACCTTACCCATACACTGCACCCTACCCTTTGGGCTACCTAAGGGCTACCTTAGGGGTGTCTTACATGCATGAAAAGGGAAGGTTTAGGCCTGGCAAGTGGGTACACTTGCCAAGTCGAATTTACAGTAAAAACTGCACACAGACACTGCAGTGGCAGGTCTGAGACATGATTACAGGGCTACTTAGGTGGGTGGCATAACCAGTGCTGCAGACCCACTAGTAGCATTTCATTTACAGGCCCTGGGCACCTCTAGTCCACCGTAATAGGGACTTACTAGTAAATCAAATATACCAATCATGGATGAACCAATTACATATACATTTTGTATAGGAGCATTTGCACTTTAGCACAGGTTAGCAGTAGTAAAGTGCCCAGAGTAACAAAAACAGCAAAAACAGAATCCAGCACACATCAACAACCTGGGAAACAGAGGAAAAAAGTCAAGGGAGACCACGCCAAGGATGAAAAGTCTAACACTGTCAATACAATTAGCCAGCCCACTGTTCTCTGATCAAATGGGCCTTGACCCTGAACTCACCAATGAAGTATACTCACCTGGGTGGATTATGGCCCTCATTATGACTCCGGCGGGCAGCGGAGGCCGCCCGCCAGAATTCCGCCCTCCGTAATACCGCTCCGCGGTCAGAAGACCGCGGAGGGTATTATGAGTTTTTCCCTGGGCTGGCGGGCGGTCTCCAAAAGACCGCCCGCCAGCCCAGGGAAAAACTCCCTTCCCACGAGGATGCCGGCTCGTAATAGAGCCGGCGGAGTGGGAAGGTGCGACGGGTGCTGTTGCACCCGTCGCGTATTTCACTGTCTGCAAGGCAGACAGTGAAATACATTTTGGGGCCCTCAGGGGCCCCGCGACTCCCCCTCCCGCCATCCGGTTCCCGGCGGGAGAACCGCCAGGAACTGGATGGCGGGAGGGGGAGTCGGAATCCCCAAGCCGGCGCAGCAAGCTGCGCCGGCTTGGAGGATTCCTTGGGGGCAGCGGGAAACCGGCGGGAGACCGCCGGTTTCCCTTCTCTGACCGCGGCTAAGCCGCCGCGGTCAGAATGCCCCGCGGGGCACCGCCGGCCTGTCGGCGGTGCCTCCGCGTCCAGCGGCCCTGGCGGTTACAAACCGCCAGGGTCGTAATGAGGGCCTATATCTGTATAGTATATGTAGTAAAGGGACTGACAGGACTCATAAGGCCAAAAGGATATGTCACTGTTACTCCACTAGGTCAGCCCTCTATTCTCTGCTTTAATAAGCCTTGTTTCTGAACTCACCATTGACGTTTACTCACCTGGAAGCAAGACATTTGTATAGTGTGTATGGTACAGGACTGCTAAGGCCTGGAGGCAATGGTACTGTCACTACAAACACTAGAAAAGTGTACAATACTTTTAAAACTCATATGATGCATACTCATTGGGGGAGTAGGCATGTGTAAGGTATTGGGGAGCAATGAGAGTGACAGGACTGCAACTCACAGTATGCACTGTTCTCCCAGCTCCAAACACCAAACAGTGTCTCCCCTAAAATACTCCTGTACACCGAATCATCATTGAAGTGTTCTCACCTGGAAGGAAACCTTAAGTATAGTGTGTGTAATCCAGCGAGGTACACGGCTGCAACTAATAGGAGGCTTCTTTATAGTCACTCCAACCGCTGGTCCAGTGTACATTTGCAAATACACCCTTCTTTGGGAACTTACACATGAAGTCCACTTACCAGGTGTGCATCTGTTCAAATATCCTTGTTTGGTAACTCGTTATGGAAGTGAACTCACCTGGGAGAATGACTTATGTATACTGTGTGTAGTACATGGAGTAACATGACTGTAAATCCCAGGAGGGCCAGTCCATGTAACTCTAATCAAAAAGCCTGTGTCCATATGTCATAATGCATTTGTCCATTTACCATTTACCATTTATTTAATTGTTGTCAGCCTATACGGCCATAACAATAACACACAATAAATACCAATCCATCATATTCGATAAAAATCACATTAAATAAAACGTCTCAATAAAAGAAAAAACTGTACTTGAATTTTTGATTTAACATGTGCCAAAATGTATCCAATTTGCCCTGCATTATCATAAAACTTGGTCTATAACCATAATTTACATAAAACTCTTGACTTATTCTAGAAAAGCGTTATAAATCTAAAATTTTAATATCTTATTCTGTAACTGATCATTTGGGACCTTACGGTGCTTACCAACAGTTTAATAGTAACCCAGGACCTGGCCCCGTTTCACAACAACCTGCACCGGTTTCCCAAGCTAATAATAGCTATGGGACGACACAAGCAATTATACTTGTGCCAGCTGTGGGTGCATTGATAGACGTAACTTCCATGCTTCCAGTATGTAAGTTGAGACCTTTGTCACAATATGTTTCTCGTCTGATCGCATACATAACGCTTCCGCCTCTTTGCACTTCCTAACTCTGTGTGATCTCAAAAGTGGACGTAAATACAATTTACGGAGTTTGAGCGTGAAGTGACATAATAGAAGAAAGTGGGATAGTGTTTCTTGGCCACCATGAAGACATGGACAACATTCTATTCTACCCGGAGGGACGGATTGCCATCTATTGGTCACCGCCATCACTGGTAGTGTGCCCATACGGAACTTAAAATAGAGAGCCCTTTTTTCTTCCGGATAAATACTGTCTATGTAAATTGCTGGTTTAAGCTCTTGATTAAACAAAATGTAACGCTTAAATAGAGAGCGTCTGTTAACTCACAAGTTAAGTTTACTCACCAAAATACAGATCATGGTGCTGCCTGTGATGTGGCTAACCTCCTAGATCCATCTTGAGCAGCTAAGCCTTGATGAAAATAATGGGGAACGGAAGGATAGCTTGACCTGTGTGAAAAAACACAAGAACCAAAGGTCTTAAGATGCATCACCTGGCCCACGAGATAACCCATTAGAGAGAGATGAAATTTGATATTTAGGGGTTAAGGTCGTCAAGAACCTGACAGAGATGGCCCAAGTGAACGTCGTGCAGCACCTTAGGGAAACCAAGAAGTTACTCATCCAATGGTCACATTTACGTCTTTCTATACTCGGCAGAACAAATCTAATAAAAATTGTGGTACTGCCAAAATTCTCATTTATCTTTAATGCTATTCCACTATCTTTTAAAACTGAATGGCTAAGGAAACTGCAGGGTGAATTAGTCAGTTTTATCTGGGCAGTTTTATCTGGTCATATAAAAACCACATAATAGCTTGGAAAAAATTGAGGAAGAAAAAGCTAGATAGGGGAATTGCCCTTCCAGATTTCCAGCTTTACTAATGGGCATTTCAGCTGAAAAATATCAGATCACTCCTCTCTAAGGAAAATTTAGTCCTCGACTTAAGGCACTGACAGGGTGTTTCTGGGACCAGGGTTCACAGTTTCTTCCTAAATTTGGTTATCCCAGATACTACAAAAAAGTCAGGCTAAAAGTTCTCTATAATACTTGCAGCATCTGGTATGCAATAAGAATGAGACTGGGCATTCCGTATTATAGTGAACTAGCCCCAATTTGGAACTCCCCCGTTACCCCTGTATGCCTCCAGAATGTATGAGCCAAGCCATTGATAGAGGGAGGAATTATGTAGTGGGGACAGCTAGCTAGTTCGGGCTCTGTTAGCTCTTGGGAATCTCTATCTGAAGCAACTAATTCTAAATTGTCCAGATTTAAATATGCGCAGATTAAAGCCTGGGCACATGGGGAACAGCGGCCAGGTGTTCCACTGCTTGAGAGAGGGACATCACTGGCCCACAGTGTAAAAAAAAAAGAGGTCTCAAAGTGGTACTGGGCACTCTTACAAGCTGAAGATGCATCCTCTCCACCCTCTACTGAGGGATGGGATCTCGTTTTTCCTGCCCTAGACCTTCTTTATCACTGGCGAGCCTCTATGAAGATTCTTTGGTCTGTGGTTAAACCTGCCCCATTGCGGCGGAGCCACCTGTTCACTGTGTATCGGGCATACTGGACTCCCAAAAGGTTTACTAAAACACCCATCCAAGGAAAGAGCAACTGCCCGAATTGTGACTTAGAGGGAGCTGATGACATTCACCTTTGGTGGCAGTGTCCAGGGATACGCACTTTATGGGAACAAGTGGAATTGATCCTGTCTATTATAAATAGGCATAAGGAGATAACACCACCAATGGTTATATTTGGGCTATACGAGGTTGCTGAGAGGAGTTTACCTGATACATTGGAGAGACCTTTGAGGCATCTCTTTTTTTATTTGGTTTTGATAGCACGGTGAGAAATATCCATTAAGCGTATTTCTAGCCCTCCCCCCACTCATAGAGACTGGCTCTTGCCAGTGAAGAGAATCTCTGACTTAGATTGTAGTAAGGGTTCGGATAGGTGTCTTAGAATTTGGGAACCCTTTTTGGCTTTCTATAGAACCACCTCCTCCAGGTACCAAGATATTGTGAATGAATCAGACTTCATCTGTTCTGACACCTGAGATCTGATTCTGGTAAGAGTCAAATGATTAAGTCTTAAGATTGAACAGCTAGGAGGATGGGAGCAGACTAGTGCTAAGGCTGACGGGGGCCGTTCGTCCCTTTAGTGACACTGGAGCACTAGAGCCATGATCAAGGCTGTGGCACGCTGTGGTCTATTGTTTGTCTCTTGTTACATATGAGGACTCAAAAAAAAAATTCATCACCTGAATGGTATTAGCCGCAGACACATTGACAATGGAGAAACCACATGATGACTCCAATCACATTTACTACAAAGTGCAGTCAACTAGGCCTTAAAAGGATCAAAGCCACATCCTGTCCAGCCACTGGTTTGCCTGCACTGGAGCCAAGATGTAAGTCTATGCCCATTGTCCCAAGTGCTAGTGAATTCATACATCCTGCAGCTGGTTTGCTGACATGGAATGGGTCTGTTTCAGAAATGTTAGGTCACTAAAATGTTTACCATATGTACCTGTCAAATAAGGGAAACATGCTAATGCAATGTGTACACTGCCTTTGCTAAATGTCACTGTTAACTACTGGAGGTAGATGTCAAAATATAATCTGTAACATTCTATCCCTCACATCAACAGGTCAAGCTGCCACTGGGGACACCAAGACCACTGAAGAGACTGCCACTACCCCCATGGATGAAGGCCTCAGTGAGGAAAGCACTCTGGGATGTCTGGACATTGAGTACAGTTCTGTCCCATCAGGGCAACCTGGTCAGACGGCACCAGTGAGCCTCACCGTGACCACATTGACTTCTCCCAGCCCGGTTGAATTAACATCGCAGGCACCCATTCGCCCCACAACCTGTGTCCCTGGGACAGTGACAACAATATTGTGCCCTTCAGTCCAGGATCCTGAGTCACAGCAACATACCTCTGACAATCATGATCCTGGAATGAGTGCTAGGGGGCAATCTGTGGCAAAGGCGCAAACACGTGGGGGTAGGGTGCGTGAGAGGGATATTGTGGGCCAGCAGCATGAGATCACTGGGGATGGTCCTGACCAGGACACCATCAGCCAAGGCTTAGGAGCCTATCAAGAATCCAAAGGCTTGATGTGCCAGTTACTTATTGAACTCAAAGAAATGAAGCAGCTGCAGAAGGACTGTAAAAGTAGGAGGCCACAAATACAATCCTGTCCTCCCTATCAGGAGTGTTCAGGGAGATACGCAGTACACTGATCAGGGACCGTGAACAACACTACACTCCTTCATTTGGCCAAGTAACACCAGCCCCTTCAACATCAGTGGCAGTCACTGGAAGGGAGGCCCTGCCAGGGGAAGGACCCACCTCAGACACCCCTGCCTCTGTAGGAGAAGAACTTCCTGCATGCAGGAACGTCCAGCCAAGAATCTAGGAGCATCGGATGGCAAGTGTAGGAGGCTGGCCTGGTTTGTAGTGGGTACCTAAGGTACTTCCACCTTATACGAGGTCCAGTTATCCCCTATTAGTAAAATGTAGGCATTGTCTAGAAGCCAGGATGTCTAGAGGTAGCTGTAGGCAGAGCAGCCAAAGCTGAACTATGAGACATGCAAACCTCTTGCAATACCACTGTAGCAACACAGTACTCACACATAAGAAAGACAATACCCAGGGTCACCAAAAATAAAGGCATTTTATTTTAGTGACACAAGGCCAAAAATATCTTAGAGGCTATACTTGCTAAGGAGGTATGTAGTACACATAGAATATACACTAGTAGCCTAAACCAAGTAAATAAAGAGTCATAAAATAGTGCAAATAGTGAAAATCACCATAGGCTAGAATGGGCCTAGGGGCAACACAAACCATATACTAAAATAGTGGAATGCGAAATTCAGTTTCCCACCTAGGCAAGAGTAGTGTGTAGAGGGGCGCTGCGAGTGAAAGAAAACACCAAAGGTAAATAAAAAAAAAACATCCAGAGCCCAGGAAAACAGGAGCAAAGTACATCAAGTTTCCTCAGAACACACTGGGAGTCGTGATGAAGGATTATGCAAAAACCAAGCAAGACTGCAGGACACCAGTGATGGATTCCTGGACAGGGAAACCTGTGAAGAGAGGAGACCAAGTCCTAGAACAGATGAGGAGTCCGGGAAGAAAAGGAGCCCCTGCTAACCTGGATGAAGGTGAAAAAGTGGATTCTCCGGTAGGAAGAAATAGTCAGAAATGCACCAAAAAAGACAGCTGAGGGCTCCTGTGCAAAAGATGTCCCACGTTGAGTCATTAGATGGAAGCTGGTTTTCATCATTGGATTCCACCAACAAGCCTTGGCTCACACAAATATCGCGTTGGCGGGAAAAGGTGCTACCTGGGCCCAGGAGGGACCTGGAGGTCTCAACTCAGACTGAGGAGACAGAGGGGGCTCTCAGCACTTCACAGAGCCCTCAAAACACCAGGCAGCACCCACAGGAGTCCCAGGACATGGGGACAAAGGAGTTGAAAATTGCAGTCGTTGTAGCACTACACAAAGGGATCCCATGCTGCCGGAGAACAACTCAGGGAGCTGAGCATAACAGGATAGTGTGCTGGGGCCCTGGGCTACACTGTGTGTGAAGTATTTCTTGGAGAAGCACACAGAAGCCGTAGGAGCTACAAAACACACAGTGCAGAGTGGTACTGTTTGGCTCGGGGAGGAAAGCCCTTACTTCCACTAAGTTTGACAGCTGGACCTTTGGACAGTCAGAATCACTTTGATCCACCACCTGTGTTCCAGGGATCACACTCACTGACAGGAGAGGAGTCCTAGAGAACCGGTTGTTGCTGTAGAGAGGTGCCTGCTGAAGCAGAGAATTGACTCCGTCACTCCACAGGATGTTCCTTCGTTCCTTCTGGTGCAGGATGAAGACAGACAGTCCTCGGAGCGTGCACAACCTGGAAACTGTTGCAGTTGCTGGCAGGAGCTGAAATTACATGATTGCAGTAGCCTTCTTGGATACTTTGTCGCAGTTGTAGAATTCCTGGAGCAGTTCTGCGGTTCATCCGATGGTAGAAGGTGAAGCAGAAGTTGCAGAGGATTCCTGCTGGAGTCTGGCAAAACCGAATCTGAGGAAACACCCAGAGGAGAGACCCTAAATAGCCCTGAGAAGGGGATTGGTCACCTAACCAGGTAAGCACCTATCAGGATGAGTCTCTGACGTCAACAGCTGGCACTGGCCACTCAGATGCTGCCAGAGTTCCCTGACCATCCTGAAAACAAGATGGCAGAACCCAGGAACATTCTAGAGGAGCTCTGGCCCCCACCCGTGGGGTGGTGATGGACAGGTGAGTGGTCACTCCCCTTTCCTTTGTTCATTTTCACACCAGCGCAGGGACTGGTGGTCCCTGAACTGGTGTAGACTGGATTATGCAAGGAGGGCACCATTTGTGCCCTCGAAAGCATTTCCAGGGGCTTTGGAACGATACCCCGCCCATGCCTGTAACAGCTATTTCCAATGGGAGGGGGTGTAACAAGCCTCTCCTAAAGGAAATGCATTGTTCTGCCTTCCTGGGATTGAGCTGCTCAAGTCTGTCTGTGAGGTGGCAGCAGCTGGGGCTTCAGTGGGAACCTCAGAAGGCTGGTTTGGCAGTACTGGGGGTCCATGGTGGAGCACCCAGGGTACATGGAATTGCCCCATACCAGAATCGGATTGGGG
This sequence comes from Pleurodeles waltl, assembly GCF_031143425.1. NCBI lineage: Eukaryota > Metazoa > Chordata > Amphibia > Caudata > Salamandridae > Pleurodeles > Pleurodeles waltl. The sequence goes on along the minus strand of NC_090437.1, from coordinate 559,352,041 downwards.
GTACAATTTCACAATCTTAGACACCTCACATGGCCACATTCGGGGTTAACATTGTGAAGCTACATATATGTATTGATCTATATGTAGTGCAGACTTATAATAGCATCCCCGCACTCACGAGGTCTGGGAAATTGGTCTTGCTAGTGCACCTAGCCTTCAGGAACTGAAGGTTAGACATATAGGTGACTTATCAGTTATCTGGTGCAGTGAACAATTTCATTCAGGCTGTGGTGGCAGACCTGAAGAAGTGTTTGTATGAGATCCTTATGGGTGGCAAAATAAATGTTGCAGCCCATAAAGACTTCCTGGGTACCTAGGTACCATATACTAGGGACTTATAAGGGGGGTCCATTATGCCAATCTGGAGTAAATACGTGGTCACTAGACTATAGTGACAATTTTGGAAACAGAGATAGCATAAACACTGGAGGTCTGATTAGCATGACTCCAGTGACACAGTCAAGCATACTGACATAACAGTAAAATATACTGACATGTAGGCCACAAACTATGAACACTGGGATCCTGACTAGCTGGATCCTACTGAGACAGTAAAAACACACTGACAAACACTGAGAAACAGGCCCAAAAATGGGGGTACCCATGGTAGAAAGAGGCTACTTTCTCACAGCAAGACACCAACCAATGCCGGCAAGTGAACTCTTACTGAAGGAAATCCTTTGTGTACCACGTATTCACTCTGTTGTACTACAACCACCTTCTATTTTCATGGCAGTAGGAGACTGGACTTTGGATTTCAAATATTGTAGCATCTACTAAAATGATTATATCCAAGACTTATCCCTTCACATTCCTTTTGTGCTGCTTGACAATATTATTTCCTGCACCTATGTCAATAAACTCACATATCAGAAAATCATTGCCTGCTTGCTTCTGTTCCACATTCGGAAATGTTGAGGTGTAAGCTGATGTGATGCACATGAGGAAGACACAAGATGATAATGAAATGACTTATATGTCACAGGTAGTGCCATGCTGAGGATTACTAGCAACACACTGATACAAGTGACTGGTCACACCAAACATGTTATTGCACTGTACAGCGCATATGCTGTCAAAATGTCTGCACTGTCATGGCCAAGAATAGATGAACCATAGTGAATCAGGCTAGATGCACCAATATAAAGTCCCTAAGACCACAGAGGAAAGGGCTTTGTCAGACCCCATCTTTTAGAACTCGCTCACAAAATTGTGGATGTTGACACTAGCTTGAGTCTTACACATACCAAAACCATGTCTGAACACATAACATAAGCCATGGCACAGACCGAGAGCAGTACTACAGTTGCTAATCATAGGTCCATCCCATAGTAATAATCAAGCATCTGGTGGTATTACACTAACATATGTCAGTGTTGTGGCACAAACACTGTGGCGTGCAAGGAATAAATACATATACAGCTACATACAGGTCATACAAGATCATTGTCTACACAATGTGAAATGAGAATGCATGGGTTGCACTCAATGTCAACATATCTTAATGCCATATGATCACACACATGAGACAATTCACCCAAAACACCACATAAAACCTGTGGATTGTGCACTTCAGACTTCCACCCACCCAATGTGCAAGCAGGTTTGTCAGCGGACTCATACACACTTTGTAGCTCATTACGACTTTGGAGGGTGCCAAAGTCCAGTGCTGGGATGACCACCTATGCGGCTTTCCCTCCGTGGGCTCTATTATGAGTTTCCTGCTTGGCCGGTGCGTATAAAAAGTTTCTTCTCAGCCAAGTCTCTTTCAGCTGCTTTTGCTTCTCTCTCTACCCTCCTTTCCTCCTATTGAGCCTCAATTTTCAACCTTGCCATTCGCAATTTAAATTCCCTCTCCTCTCTCCTTTCCTCTGCAGTCAGGCCCTGAACAGAGGCACTGCTCCCTGGTTTGGCAGGGGACACAATTGCAGTGGTAACTTCATCCACTGATAGAAAAAAGTCCTCTGGGGGCCCGTCCTCTGGCCCCTCCTCCTCAGCATCCTCTTCTGAATGGGCTTCTGCCCAAGCCCTAAGCGCCATTTGAAATTGCTCCTTTCTGGAGGCACCTTGGGTGAGTACTCATATTCCTATAGAACCCTTTCAGCTATTTGACAGTATAGCCCACATTGCAACCCTGGCGGTTAATCCCGCTTTCTGCCGTGCTGACGACCGCCAACATACCGTTGCGGCGGTGGAATTCCGTTACAGCTATTAAAACCCACATCTCGGAATCCGCCACAATACAGGCACCCACACAAGTCCACCACCCCAAAGGTCAGTGACAAACTGGCGATACCAAAACCACCACCGTCACGCCAACAAGAATACCCCCACACTATCATGAACCACAAATCAACGCAGCGGTATTACAACCGTGGTAATTCATTGGCGGTACACACCGCCGCGCTCAAAATACACACACGTTTACAAAATACAACCACATTGGATAATTCAAAATACACACACCTGATATACATCCACACACCACACCCACACACTCACACCACTATAAAATACACACCCACATTACCCACAAACCCTTACAACGAAATTTTTTGTAAATGCTGTGAGAGAGAGAATAGCAAACACAACACCAGCATCCACAGGCACACAACACCATCACTAATACAACATCCAAACACCTCAACCAACACACACCAACACAACACATCACACAGCACAATAAACAGCACCTCACACATCACCCACACAACATCATGGCACCTCAAAGACACCCCAGGTTTTCAAAGGAGGAGCTCAGGGTCATGGTGGAGGAAATCATCCGGGTAGAGCCACAGCTTTTCGGGTCACAGGTGCAGCACACTTCCATTGCTAGGAAGATGGAGCTATGGGGAGAATTGTCTACAGGGTCAACGCAGTGGGACAGCATCCAAGAATACGAGATGACATCAGGAAGAGGTGGAACAACCTACGTGGGAAGATGCATTCAGTGGTATCCAGACATCAGATTGCTGTACTGAGGACTGGTGATGGACCCCCATCTCCTCCCTCACAACTAACAACATGGGAGGAACAAGTATTGGCAATACTGCATCATGAGGGCCTGACCGGAGTAGCAGGAGGACTGGACTCTAGTAAGTCATATCTTATTTTCCAAATCCCCCACCCCACCTGCATGCCAAAACATACCCCCACCCTCACTCTCATCCCCATCACTTCAACACCTCACATATGTCCCAATATCACAACCCACACATCCCAATACCAAGGCCCTGCATGCAACACCTATGCATGGACCACCATCACCAAAGCATGTCCAGTACAGACACCCACACAGACCCCAAACCAACTATCACAAAAGGGCAAACACAATTATGCAAGCACAGGAGTGGAGGGTACCTCACCCAATGCACAAGATGGCACACACAGATACTAAAACTATGCATTTATATCGCAACAGGACCCATACCCAACTTCACTTGACAGGAGGTGCCAAACATATCCAGTCCCCCCACAGAAGAGGCCCACAGTGATGACAGCAGCTCTGCATGCCTGCATCAAGATGACCAACCTGGCCCATCAGGGACCTCTGGACAGTCGGTTCCCCTGCCACTGTCACAAGCCACCACAGAACCTCCCCCCTCAGGAAACACCTGCACAGCACCCACCCAGCAGGCCCATCCCTCTGACCCCAGGACACATTAATCAGCAGTGTGTCCACCACTACAGGGAACCCAGGCAAACCCACCAACCCATGAAAATCAGGGACCTGGGGTCAGTGGCAGTGGGCACACGGTTCAGGGGACAGAGGCACAGGATAACAGGGAAGCTGGGAGGACTGCTGTGCGACAGGGGGAGGACAGGCCCAGGGAACTGACACTCCACGAGGCACTCTCCAACATCATGGGAGCATACCACCATTCCCAGGAGACCATGGGCACGGTACTGGCCAAGTTTCAGGAAACTCAGCGGATGCAGGAAGAACACTACCTTGGGATCAGGGAGGACTTAAAGTCCATTAACAACACCCTGGTCACCATTGCAGGGGTGTTGGCAGACCTTGTCAACACCATGAGGGACAAATGGGCCCCTGACACTAGCCTGGATGATGAACAGCCCTCCACCTCCACCAGCGCTAGTGGACAGGAGGCACCTGCACAGGACCAACAGGCCACCAGCACCCCACCCCCTGAAGAAGGAGAACCACCCCGCAAATGGTCCTTTGATCCAGGAACGAGACAGAGAACATTTCCAAGACCCCCGCCAGGAAATAAGACCTTCCTGAATGTCCCACTTTGTCACGCTGTCCACCTTAAACTGCCATTGCTCCCCTTCCAGTGCCCCATTGGACAATTCACCTGTGAGACCAAGAGACTGGTCTCTACCATTGACATTCCTCCACCATCACCCCAGCCCATTTCACACCCCCGCCACTTATTAGCAAAGGAATAAACACCCTTGAATCACAAAACAATCTGGAGTCAGTCTGTACTTTCACAAATGTGTAATTGCAACCTCTATGAAATATAGCAATGTCAATGTACTCGTTCACATACCAATGTTACACAGTTGTAGGCCAGCAGTAACTATAGCAGAGGGCACAAACTGGGACCCAGATCTGTGAAATTGAAAGCGAAAGTGAAAAGTCAGGGTCCATACACAGAGGTAAAAAGGCAGATTTATAGTAGGTCCTACAATAGTATGAGATGTGGGAAGCAGTTCCATCCTCTTACCTGTGTCTCACTGGAAGTATTGCATGATGATGTTGTTCCGGTTGTTTATATCTTCTTCTTCTGCCTCCTCTTCTTCACTGTCCACAGGCTCCACAGCTGCCAGGCCCATCCTCCTGCAGAAAAGGCACCTGGCATCTCAAAGCCAGGTTGTGCAACATACAGCATGCCACGATGATCTGGCACACCTTCTTCGGTGAGTAGTATAGGGATCCACCTGTCAGATGGAGGCACCGGAACCTGGCCTTCAGGAGGCCAAAGGTGCGCTCTATTATCCTCCTAGTTCGCCCATGTGCCTCATTGTAGCGTTCCTCTGCCTTTGTCCTGGGATTCCTCACTGGGGTTAGTAGCTATTATAGGTTGGGTTAACCAGAGTGACCTGCAAATATCGAGGGACAACTGTTAGACATCCTCCAAACATTAGGGAATGTCCCATACCCAGACAGCTAATGAAGCTGTGTGGGGACCTTGTTGCTCACCTATTAGCCACACATGGTGCCTCTGGAGTTGCCCCATCACATAAGGGATGCTGCTATTCCTCAAACTGTAAGCGTCATGCACTGAGCCAGGATACTTGGCATTCACATGGGAGATGTACTGGTCTGCCAAACACACCATCTGCACATTCATTGAATAGTAGTTTTTCCGGTTTCTGTACACCTGTTCATTCCTGCGGGGAAGGACAAATGCCACATGAGTCCCATCAATGGCACCAGTTATGTTGGGGATATGTCCCAGGGCACTTGAACATTGGCTGTGACATCCCTGATGCCATGGCTACTGTTGTTTCAAAAGACACACTTGCCAGGAAATGGAGCACTGACAGGACCTGCACTAGAGGGGGGATTCCTGTGGGATGGGGGATAGCTGACATCAGGTCTGGCTCCAACTGGGCACACAGTTCCTGGATTGTTGCACGATCAAGTCTGTAAGTGATAGTGATGTGTCTGTCTTCCATTGTCGACAGGTCCACCAGAGGTCTGTACACCAGAGGATGCTGCTATCTCATCACCTGCCCCAGCGGACGTACCCCATGGAGGAGAGGGGTGAGCAGAGGGTCATGCATCACATAGGTTTCAGAAGGCTGTTTAGCACAATCGTTACATTTTCTCTATGTGCCTTTGTCTGTCTGTATTCCTGGCCTAAGTAGGTGTGACACAGTTAGTTGGCCTGCCATGTGGCCCCCTGAAATGGCAGCTGCCTGACCTGTAAGGTGGAACAAGGGGAAATGAGGTAACTGTGCTGGTGTTGTGCTATTTTGCTGTAGGCGGTCAAAGCTACGGAATTCAGCATTGGTTATCATTGGGCCCAATGGGTTGCAGGAGCCAATGACGATGTACGCCGGCAGTGACGGTACACACCGCCGCGGACGTGACCGCCATTTTCTATCTGCTCCCTCACTTGATACCTGACAGGAGAGGACCTACACTACAAGTGCTGCTGTGACCTGCGTCTGGAAGCGACAATGGCTACAGTGTCTGGGGAAAGGGCCCCTGCCTTCACTGTGGAGGAGTTGGAGAAACTGGTGGATGGGGTCCTCCCCCCGTGTACATGCAACTGTAGGGTCCTCCAGACAAACATGTGAGTTAACTGGGTGCATGGTGGATGGCAAAGATTGTATGGAGTGTCGTGAATGGAAGAGACGGGTGGGGTGATAGGCCAGCAGGTGAGGATGGTGTGAGCATGTTTTTATTGGCCAGTGTGGGAGGTTTGTGGCCAATGTGTGAGAAATAATGTATAGGGGAGTAACATCCATTCTTACTTCACTTTTCCTCTATGTCAGCGCCCACCAGAAGAAGGGGATTTGGCGTGCCATCGCCAAGGAAGTGCAGACCCTGGGGGTCTACCATAGACGGAGCACCCACTGCTGGAAAAGATGGGAGGGCCTGCGCCGCTGGACCAAGAAGATGGTGGAGGCCCAGCTGGGGATGGCCTCCCAACGTGGAAGGGGTGCCCGTCGCACCATGATCCCCCTGATGTACCAGATCCTGGTGGTGGCATACCCTGAGTTGGATGGGCGCTTGATGGCATCACAGCAGCCACAAGGGGGTGAGTACACTTTCATTCAGCTGACCCATTCAGCTGATTTGCAGCCTCATTCCCAGTCCAACCCCAAAGGTGGTATTTGCCCTCTACACCTAGTCAGGCTCCTATGGGTTTCAGCTGGGCATGAAATGGTTCTCAACAGAGTCCCCCATGGGAATGTGCTTTTCCCCTGCCCTGTTAGTGCATGGCTTAGTGAAAAGGGCTGGTCCCTGTGTGTTGTGTCCGCCAATGGTAGTGATGTTGCACGCATTGACCATGTGTCTCTTGTGACTTTCCCCCCTTTTTGTTTTGTCCCCCTGTCCTTGTGTGCATTAGCATCATCTGGCGGAGGAGCAGTGGCACCGGAGCAGGAGGGAGCTGCATCCCACATGGCCCTGGAGGGTGAAGTAATGGAGTCCGAGGGCACCAGTGGGACAGAGGGCGAGGGGAGCTCCATGACGGGGACCGGAGCAGACACCAGCGACAGCGACTCCTCCTCTGATGGGAGCTCCCTTGCGGTGACGGGCACCTCTGTGCCCACCGCATCAAAAGGTACAGCCGCCACCCCCCCACCAGCACCACCCTCCCAGCAGCCCCTCAGCGTGTTTCCCGTGCCCGCTCAAACAGGAGGGTGGGCATCTCCTTCGCCCCAGGAACCTCAGGCCCTGCCCCAGTCAGCCCTGCTGCCCTCAGTGAGGAGGCTATTGACCTCCTGAGATCCCTCACTGTTGGGCAATTAACCATTTTGAATGCCATCCAGGGTGTTGAGAGGCATTTGCAGCAAACAAATGCATACCTGGAGGGCATTCATTCTGGCGTGGTGGCCCAACAGAGAGCATTTCAGGTTCTGGCCTCAGCAGTGATGGCAGCCATTGTCCCTGTGTCCAGCCTCCCCCCTCCAACTTTCTCTACCCAGACCCAATCCCCTGTACCTCAGCCTATCCCAAGCACACCATCAGGCCAGCATGCACACTCATCAACACACAAGAGTGAACATGGCAAACATAAGAACCACACATCCCACAGGCACTCACACAAGCACCATCCCCATGCAGACACACCAACATCCACTGCCTCCACTGTGTCTCCCTCCTCCACATCCTCCTCCTCCCTCCCTGTCTCATCTCCACTCACACCTGCATGCACTACATCTTCATCCACTACCTCCATCACCAGCACGCCCATAACCACACACCTCTCACGTGCAATCACCACCCCCACTTCTGTGCACACATCCCCTGTGTCCTCTCCCAGTGTGTCTGTGATCCCTCCTCCCAAAGTACACAAATGAAGGCACACACCCACCCAACAGCCATCCACCCCACAACAGCCTCCGTCCCATGCATCTTCACCCAAATCCAGCAGACGTACACCTCCTACAACACTACCTCTTCCTCCTCTTCCAAACTCCCTCGATCTTCCCTCCCCAGTGTGTCTACGAAACTCTTCCTGGCTAACATTGACCTCTTCCCTACACCTCCCCCCGTCCTTCCCATAGGGCCAGGCTGTCCAGGTCCCAGCCCAGCACCTCAGCCACCAAATCATCCAGCATGGTGGTCTCAGCAAGTCCGGTCACATCGCGGGCGGCACTCATCAGGGCTGCCAGTGTGCCACCTAGCGAGGCCAAGGAGCAGGCCATTCTGCCACCTGCCAAGGTGAAGAAGGTGCCCACATGTCGGAGAGAGAAGACGCACCTACCACCAAGCAAGGGCTCCTCCAAGCCAAAAGGGGACAGTGGCAAGGGACCATCAGCGACATCAAAGGTGGGGAAGGGACACCAGGCAAAGAGCAGGTCAGGACATGGCACGGAAGCTCCGGCTGAGGGACCAGAGTCACCCCTTCTGTCAACCAGAACATCAACCTATAGGCGGTGGACACCGCCACCTGCACCGCCACCTGCACGTCTGCTGCCTCAGCAACAGTCCCCAGCATCATCCCCAGTGGCAGCCGTCCGAGGATGCAGGAGACGTCCTGCTGTGTCCCTCCACAGGTGCAGACACATGCACCACCGCCAGCTCCTCTGCCACAGACACCGCCGCAACCACCGCCACCAGCCCTGCGGAGACATCCTGGACCCTGCACAGCGTACATGAGGCACGACACCCAGCACTGTTTGTACCTGCAGGTGGCAGGCGAAGTCGCAGCAGGGTGGAGTGTGTCTCTGCCTCCATGGAGTATCATGCCACCTGTTCCCAGGCAATCTCATGGCACACACACTCAGGTGAGGGAATGGGACCTGCCACACTGCATGTGAAGCATTCTGGGCACAATGCCCCTTCCAGAACCAGTGGAGATTCACATCCACTACCTCAGTCCTTGGGAGGATGAAGCACCCTGGGCACAAAGCCCCCTCCACAACCAGTGGAGATTCACATCCACTACCTCAGTCCTTGGCAGGATGAAGCACTCTGGGCACAAAGCCCCCTCCAGAACCAGTGGAGATTCACATCCACTACCTCAGTCCTTGGCAGGATAAAGCACTCTGGGCACAATGCCCCCTCCAGAACCAGTGGAGATTCACACCAGTGGAGATTCACATCCACTACCTCTGTCCTTGGAAGGATGAAACACTCTGGTCACAAAGCCCCCTCCAGAACCAATGGAGATTCACATCCACTACTTCAGTCCTTGGCAGGATGAAGCACTCTGGGCACAAAGCCCTGGGCACAATGCCCCCCCAGAACCAGTGGAGATTCACATCCACTACCTCAGTCCTTGGCAGGATGAATCACTCTGGGCACAATGCCCCCTCCAGAACCAGTGGAGACTGACATCCACTTGAGAGACTGTGGCTTTGCACTCCCGAGGATAGATCAGTGGCCAAACCACCCACTGGAGAGACTTGTGAGACTGTGGCTTTAAACTCCCCAGGATAAAGCAGTGGGCAAACCACCCACTGGAGAGACTTGTGAGACTGTGGCTTTGCAATCCCCAGGACCAATCAGTGGGCATGGAGCCCCATCATGGAGCAGTAGCATTGTCCGTTCATCCGGCTGAGGTGCACCCCCTCCCCCTGATTTGCCTGTTTATTTTCCATCTGATGCCCCTGCAGTGTTCTCTCCGTTTCGAGTCAGGTATCTTGTGTGGGCTTCGCCCTTGCATTTTGGGACGCTGATCCACGGACAATGATTTCATTCATATCCAGACTTGTGTAGTTGGTGTACATATTTGTATATATTCTGATATTTGAATTTGTCCTATCTGATATTTCAATGATTACCCTTGTTACAATCATTTACTTTTGTCCTTGCGTTCTTCCAGGGGGTGACAGGGTGTATATGTAATGTTTCTGCATGTATTTGTGTGTATCGTGTTGTGGGTGAGGGTGGGGTTGGGGGTGTTGCGTGTTGCGTGTCACTCTCTTCTCCCTCCTCCCTCCCCTGTGTGCTAGGTGCAGTACTCACCGTGGTTGTCGCCAGCGTTTTTGCTGCTCCTGATACAAGAGGAGGTAGACCAGCATCGGCAGGACCTGTAACTCGGGCTCCATGGCGTCCTGGTTGTTCCTAAAGTGCTGAAAGGTGAGTGGTTTCTTTTCCAAGTACTGTTTCCGCCGTGCTTTTATTGGCGTTGGGACTCCCCCCGAAAAGGTGGCGGATAGGCGTGTCGTAATACAGTGGGCGGAACATTGTCTTCCACCTGTATGTTGCTGTTACCGCCGCAGTGTTTGTTTCTACCGCTGTGGCGGTTGGAGTGTTAAAGTGGCTGTCTATGTTGGCGGTTTCCGCCATGGTCGTGATTCCATTTTTTTTTACCACCGGCCTGTTGGCGGCATTACCGCCGCTTTAACACCGACCGCCAGGGTTGTAATGAGGGCCTATATGTCTCCAACAGGGCTAGGTCAAAATCTTAATTTCCAGCTAGAAACCCAGCCTGAGACATGTTGAGTGAGGATTTTAGTTAGAAAATTGTCAGGAAAAATGAAATTGCAGAAAAAAGATAAAAAATCAAGTTGATCTTCAAATGTGGGAAGGTAGTGAAAACGTAGCTAATGCATGTCACTGCAGAAATATAAGTCCTATCCTCACCGCTGATCACCAATGTTAGACATGGGGTGTTTGGTTGGCAGTCAGGTTACCCCCTGTCCAAGCAAGGGCCCTCACTCTAGTCCAGGTAAGTCACATACAATCCAAATTATCCTGTGCCCACCCTCTGGTAGCTTGGCACTGGGCAGTCAGGCTTAACTTAGAAGGCAATGTGTAATGTCTTTGTGCAATAAATCATACAACAACACAGTTTAGCACCAAAAACAATACACCACACAGTGTTTAGAAAAATATATAATATTTATCTGGATAAATGCAGGTCAAAACGATTAAAATGCAATCAGTATATGTTGAGATATCACTAAGAGTGATATAAAGTGTCTTAAGTCTTTTAAAAGCAATCAAAGTCTCTTTCAAGCACAGAGTACCTGGTTCACGTGCAAAGATCGGGAGAGGAGGAGATGCGTCACACGACGATGTGTCGTTTAGTTTACATGCAGGGACGGCTGTGGATCGATATTCAGTGCTCGGTCATGAATCCTCTCTGGGTTGCAGGGTTTTCGGACGCCCCAGGGACGATGCGTGGATTTCCTGCGCTCGGAGGACGAAGTCACAGAAGCTGCATTGATTCGATGTGCTTTGTGTCTAATTTTCTACTGCACGGCAGGCGCTGCATCGATTCATTTCTGCAAGTCAGCCTGCATCGTTCCGGCTCAGCTGTGCAGCGATCCGGTGGGCCATGTCTCGCATTTCCGGTTGCTATGCTGGTGCTGCTTTGATCTTCTTGATGTGAAGTTGGGCTGCGTCATTCCAAACAGCATGCAGTGAATTTTTCACCGCGGTGCAGGCTGTGCATCGTTTCTGGCAGGCTGTGCATCAAATTTCACCACACAAGGAGTCCTTCTTGAAGAGATGAAGGGGGTGATTCTCAACCTGGCGGGCGGCGGAGGCCGCCCGCCAGAGTTCCCCCCTCCAAAATACCGCTCCGCGGTCGCAAGACCGCTGAGGGTATTTTGGGTTTTGCACTGGGCTGGCGGGCGACCGCCAAAAGGCCGCCCACCAGCCCAGTGCAAAACGGCCTTCCCACTAGGACGCCGGCTCAGAATTGAGCCGGCGGAGTGGGAAGGTGCGACGGGTGCAGTGGCACCCGTCGCGTATTTCAGTGTCTGCATAGCAGACACTGAAATACAAAGTGGGGCCCTCTTACGGGGGCCCCTGCAGTGCCCATGCCATTGGCATGGGCACTGCAGGGGCCCTCAGGGGCCCCGCGGCACCCCCTACCGCCATCCTGTTCCTGGCGGGAGACCTGCCAGGAACAGGATGGCGGTAGGGGGTGTCAGAATCCCCATGGCGCGCTCCGCCGCCATGGAGGATTCATAAGGGCAGCGGAAAACCGGCGGGAGACCGCCGGTTTTCCGCATCTGACCGCGGCCGAAGCGCCGCGGTCAGAATGCCCTGCGGGGCACCGCCGGCCTGTCGGCGGTGCTCCTGCCGACCCTGCCGCCGGGGTCAGAATGACCCCCGAAGTCTTTTTGGTCCTGAGACTTCAGGAAACAGGAGGCAAGCTCTATCCAAGCCCTTGGAGAGCACTTCTTCATCACAGCCAAAGAGCAGCAAGGCAGCAGGGCAACAGCAGGGCAGCAGTCCGTCATAGAAAGCAGACAGGTGAGTCCTTTGGGCAGCCGGGCAGTTCTTTTTGGCAGGATGCAGATTTTGGTACAGGTTTCTTCTCCAGCAAGTGTCTGAGTTGGTAGGGGCAGAGGCCCTGTTTAAATGCCCAAATGTGCCTTTGAAGTGGGGGAGACTTCAACGAGTGGCTTAGAAGTGCACAATGTCCCTTTTCAGTTCAATCCTGTCGGCCAGGGTCCCAGTAGGGCTTGTGGCAGTCCTTTGTGTGAGGCCAGGCTACAGTCCTTTGCCATGTAAGTGTCAGGCCCTCCACCTTCCCAGTCCAGGAAGACCCATTCAAAATGAAGATCTATGCAAGTGAGGCTGAGTATTCTGTGTTTGGGGTGTATCTCAGTGAATGCTCAAGGGAGCTGTCAACTAAACCCAGCCAGACGTGGATTGTAAGCACAGAAGGATTAAGTGCAGAGAAATGCTCACTAAATATGACCTTCCTACTCCTTTCATATCAGCAGCTACCACTCAAACAATGTATGAGGACAGCCCCAATGTTAGCCTATGAAGGAAGCAGGCCTCACAGCTGTGTAAAACAGAATTTAGGAGTTTCACACTACCAGGACATATAAACTACATAGGTACATGTCCTGCCTTTTGCCTACACAGCACCCTGCCCTAGGGGTTACCCAGGGCACAACTTAGGAGTGGCTTATATGTAAAAAAGGGGAGCTTTAGGCTTGGCAAGTACTTTTAAATGCCAAGTCGAATAGGTAGTGAAACTGCACACACAGGCCTTGCAGTGGCAGGCCCGAGAGAAGGTTAAGGGGCTACTTAAGTGGGTTGCACAACCAGTGCTGCAAGTCCACTAGTAGCATTTAATCTACAGGTCCTGGGCACATATAGTGCACTCTACTAGGTTTCTAAGTCTTGGGTGTGAACTTTAATTCATGACTATTAGTTCTCCCCTAGGCTTGCACCCATTGAGACAGTACGGAGTTGATACACTAGGGAGTTGAAGGAGGGGAGTGTGCCTCCCCATGCATGTTCAACTCCTTCACCCATCAGAGTCCCTAGCAGTCTTTCTCCTTCTTGGGGCTGGCCCATTTTGCCATTAAACTGATGGCTGGTGTATTTTTATATTCTTATGTTGGAAGATCTGTGTTGCAAAAGGGGATGTGTGTAAAATGTGACACTGCAGATTCAGGCTAGGTTTTCATAAAGGAGACTTTGAGCTCTGCATTCCTTGGTCCCTGGACATTAAAGTTGAGTTTGTTATTCTATTATTACTCTGAATTAGCATTGTATCTTTTTGAATTTGATAGCTGTAAAAACTTACTGAGTTTCAAATTGTAGTTTTTTTGGTTAATATATCTAATGTTTAATGCCAATCAATGCATATGTTGTCCATCTTAAATTCTCTGTCATGACAAAACAACTATGCCCAGATTTACAGGAATCTGGAGCATCAGTACTGATGCGCCATATTTCCTGCGCCCTCCGACTGCCACCTAACGACACCATGGGTGCGCCATATTTACAATACGGTGCGCCATGGCACACATTAGGCCAATAGCATCAAAAGTTTAGAAGCAAAATGCAAGGAAGTCCGTTGACTTCAATGGGTGTGTCCTTTTAACATCTGCCTGAAGCAGGCATTATAATGACACCAAAGATCTTGTAGATTTTATTGAGCCATTTTTGGGGACCTCCTAATGCATACATTATGCCTGACGTAGGTGTGATGTGGTGCAAGGGGTCACAATGTGGCACAATGCATGCTTTGAGTCACTTTGTAAATGTGGCATTCTTATTTTTGCCTTGTTGAAACACATTATTGTAAAACAAATCACACTAATGTGGCACAAGGAGGTGCTAGAGCCTTGTAAATCTGTCCCTTAGTGTCTCTCCATGAAAAGAATAGGTGGTGCTGCATAGATTGGTAAAAGGGCATAGACTCATCAGCAGTAATTAAGGCCAAAGAATCACTCTTATTAGTTAAACCTCCAACTAACATGTTCACTATAAACCAATGGTGGCTCATTTCTGTGAATGATGAGTGTCTTTCAGGTTGAGCAAAGGGTCAGCCTGACAGAGACTCATCATATCAGCATCACATTGGCAACTAGATGCTTTGTATGTAATGATGTGAATACATCACACAGCAGAGGCTTGTCAGGCTCAAGATCTGACATCCATGATATCATCAGCCAGATAAAGACTTGTGAAGATCCTTCCAATGATGACACAGAAGCATCAACAATGAAGTCATGTTTGGTGCTTTAGGTTTCTCTCATGAGTTGCATGGGGACTGACTGTCAATCTAGGTAGCATCACACCACCATTTCCCAATGAATTAATGAGAGAGATGGGTCCTATATCTTCCTCTTGCCCTTATACAAAGCTTCTAGGTCCCTTCTCCTGTGCAGCCATTTACTGCAGCAGCAGATCTTTCCTCTGCCACCTACATATCCTGACATCAATATGGAGCAGAGTCCTAATAGCCACTGCAGCCCAAAAGATCAGTGGGGCATTGAATGACTGTTTGAGTACAGGTGTGTATGCACGAAAGGATGGATGTGCCTAGGTGTGAGTATTAATGGCTTCACAATCAACAACAGTTTGATTCCATCTTCTGTAATCTAATACTGTTGGATTTGTTTAGTTCTGCCTTTTACAACATGTGACTGAAATGAAGAACTCTCTCACAAGAGCCCACAAAAAATGATAGCATCACCCCACCATTTTAAAAGTTTACCACCACTTTGATAAACTTGTTACTGTTTTCTGAAATCTTTATTTTACATACTGGGTTTTAAAGTTTGCCCCTCTGAGAGATGTTTGCAATGCATTTGCTTCAAAATACCATTAATCAGTTCTACTAAATGGGCATTGCTATTGGGCACCCAATCTCTCATCTGCAATACATGCTACTTTTCTATGGCAGATACTTTTCTATTTCAGGGTTTCAATAACACTTTTAAAATGTAAACTTTTCTTGTCTTAAAATCTTTTTTGACAAACTAAAAACAATTTGGGAATGGTGCTATATTTGTGATCACAAGACTCTTTCTTCAGATAGCCCTAAAGTAGTTTTCTGGAGGATGCAAAGGGGCATTGTGTATGTCTTTCTTACCAGGTGAACCAAAATTGAAAGCAACTGCATTTTCCCTACGAATCTGTGCATGGTAACATTTAAAAAAAAGAATTGTCGATAACGTCAGACCTGTCAGCCTTAGAGTGGTATTCCCCCCAGTCTTTTTTGCATTCCTGTCCTTATTTTTGCTGATCTCATTTTTGCTGTACTTAGCACTCTGTGCACTTTACCACTGATAACCAGTACCAAAGTGCTTGTGTACTCTTCCGTCAACATATTAGAATTGGTTTATGCCCAATTTGCATATTTAATTTACTTGTTAGTCCCTTGTGAAGTGGCACTACCGGTGCCCAGGGCCTATGAATTAAATGGTTTTAGAAAGCCTACTGCACTGAGTGTGCGACTCACTTAAGTAGCATTTTAAACATATCTTTGGCCTGCAATTGCAGCCTGTAGGTGCAGCTTTAATCTACCATTTCGACCTGACAAAATATACCCAGCTGGCTAGGTGCAGTGTATTTCAAATGTATGTACTTCTAAGTTTTACATGTCCTGATAGTAAAAGAACACTTACATTTGTTTTTCACTACTGAAAGGCCTGCCTCTCTTTCAGGGACTGCCCAATCGCCAGGAGAATGAGATCTTAATACGTCCCTCTTCTCCCCTGCAGGACGAATGCCATCCCTTTAAGGGAAGTATACATTCTGAAGAGGAGGACCTGCTAGAGGATAACTTCCGGGTATTGACCCTGGTGTCAAGAAGGAAAGAGGGGCCAGACTTGGAGACTGCATCTCTACAGTGGCAACAGGAGGTGCAGCCAGGAGAGAACAGTGCCAAACGACTGGAACAAGAACAGATGCTCGGACATCTTCAAGGGTCGACTGGAGTTGAACAAGACAGTGGGAGCCTCCCCCTTCAATGTGAACCATAGCAGGAGATGATGAAAAGGGAGCAACTTCAAGCAGACCAGGAAATGACTCAGGAGGCTGTTTGCCCTGGAGCTGCATCTTCCCGCCACACTTCAGGAGGAGCGTGGCCGGGTACGGGGACTTGAAAAATGATTGTGGCTATACGAACGCCCCAGTAGTTCTAACAAAGAGAAATCATGAGGTGGGGGGCTCTGTCTTGCATGTCGGGGAAGAGGCTGAGTTTAAGTCTTACTATCCTATTGGGACAAGTTATACGTTTCTTTATATTCTTCTTTTTCCTCCCATATCTAAAAGGAAAAGAAACCTTTTTTTCCCCCATAACACTCCTTTGAGTTTCAGTGCACATTCAAGGTGTTTATGGTGATTATATCAGACTAAAAAGGAGAATCAAATACTTACTATTACTTACTGTGCTTCTCTTGAGGGAACGACGGACACACCTCCTCTTTGGACCATAGAAGAGAGACAGAAAAGAACAAGCCTTAATCTTCATCTGATGTTTATGTTGAAATATCTTGAGAAGAATAAATATGACAAGTGCAAGCCCTCTAAGAGTGCAACTATTTCTTAAGAAGCTCTGCACTAGCATTATCACATTTAGTAAGTGATAATTTCAAATTGGAGCAGGTGACTAACTAGTTCATATTTAGTGCCTTTGGAATTGTAATAAAACATCCTCTGCCTTGGTAATGTAGATTTTAAATTACAATTTTCAAAATCACACTTTTATAAAGTTGGCATTTTCCTGCCTTAGCTATACAGGCCCTCATTACATCCCTGGTGGTCAGTGATAAAGCAGCGGTAATACCGCCAACAGGCCAGCGGTAAAAAAAATGGAATTATGACCACGGTGGAAACTGCCAACACAGACAGCCACTTTAACACACCGACCACCACGGCGGTATCAACAAGCACCGTGGCAGTAACTGCCAACAGCCAGGAGGAAGACAATGTAACGCCTACAGTATTACAACAGGCCTATTCGCCACCTTTTCCGGGGCGCTACCAACGCCATCAAAAGCACGACGGAAACAGTACACAGAAGGGAAACAACTCACCTCTGGAGACTCAAGGAAGAATCACAATGCCATGGAGCCTGAACTGCAGGTGTTCCCCATGCTGGTATACCTCCTCCTACACCAGGAATACCAACGCCGGCAACGACGACCACAGTGAGTACTGCTGCCTAGCACATAGGGGAGAGGGGAGGAAAAAGAAAGTGACACACACATGCAACACGCAAGAACCCTACCCCCAACAACATACATACAACCACATGCAACAACATTACATATTCACCTCCCACCCCCACCCCTCAGGAATAATGCAAGGACAAAATGATTTTAGGAAAGTGAGTGTATTTAGAAAAAATACTAGAAGTACGTCCTCAAAAATCCAAACAGTATTTACAGATATGCAAATGAAGGGACACTGCCTAGTCCATAATGTCCGTGGGTCACAGGGCCATATCACATAGGCCAAGGCCCCACTTGAATCCTGCCTCAACACGGACAGAACACTGCTGGGGCATCAGGTTGAAAATACACAGGTACCTCAGGGGGAAGGGAAAGGGGGCACCTCAGCCAGAAGATGGTACAACGCCACTGCTCCAGGAGGGGGCTACATGCCCTCTGCGATGTCCTGGGGAGTGCAAAGTCACAGTCTCTCAAGTGGGTGGTTTGCCCACTGCTTGGTCCTGGGGAGTGCAAGGCCACAGTCTCTCAAGTGGGTGACTTCTTCCACTGTTTCTGGAGAGGGCTCTGTGCTCAGTGTGCTTCTTCCTGGCAAGGATGTGGTGAGTGGATGCCTTCTTCCACTGGTTCTGGAGGGGGCTTTGTGCCCAGTGTGCTTCATCCTGGCAAGGATGCGGTGAGTGGATGCTTTCTTCCACTGGTTCTGGAGGAGGCCTTGTGCCCTGTGATACATCACATGGGGAGTGCAAGGTCACAGTCCCTCACCTGGGTGTCAAATCCATGAGATTTGCGGTGGGCAGGAAGTATGACACTCCATGGAGGCAGGACTCAAGTCCATCAGCCGGCGGCGACGGTTGTACAGTAGTGGCAGTGCTGTTGCTGGTAGCGGTGCTGCCAGTGGTGGGGGGAGGCTCCAGCCCTTCCCCTCCAGCCTCAGACGGCTGCCCACTAGGGCTGCTGCTGCTGTCAGTGGTGCCGGTGACGGTGCTACTGGCGGTGCTGGTTGCGGTGCTGCCAGTGGTGGGGGGAGGCCCCAGCCCTTCCCCTGCAGCCTCGGACAGCTGCCCACTGGGGCTGCTGCCAGTGGTGCTGGTGGCGGTGCTGTTGGCGGTGCTGGTGGCGGTGCTGCCAGTGGTGGGGGGAGGCTCCAGCCCTTCCCCTGTAGCCTCAGATGGCTGCCCACTGGGGCTGCTGCTATTGCCATTTGTGCTGGTGGCGGTGCTGCCAGTGGTGGGTGGAGGCTCCAGCCCTTCCCCTGCAGCCTCGGACGGCTGAAATGGCATGGTTTGTGGTGGGGGGTCAGATCCTGTCACTGCACCAGGCCTCCTGTCCCTCCTGCCTGCAGCCCCTTTGCCCGTGCCTTTGGCAGCGAGTGGTGCCTTCTTGACCTTGGCAGCTGGTAGTACATCCTTACCTTTGGCAGCTGGTGGTGCATCCTTGCCCTTGGCAGCCGGTGGTGCATCCTTGTCCTTGGCAGCTGGTGGTGCCTTCTTGCCCTTGGCAGCTGGTGGTGCTTCCTTGGTCTTGGCAGCTGGTGGTCCCTTCTTGCCCTTGGCAGCTGGTGGTTTTTTCTTGGCCTTGCCCTTGGCTGCTGGTGCAGGCACACTGTCAGTGCTGATGGAGCCGCTCACACCTGCAGTAGCTGCAGAAACTACAGTGGCTGTGGACTGGGTGGCTGAGGTGCTGGCCTGGGTTCTGCCCACCCTGGCCCGAAGTGAAGGATGGGGGGAGGTGCAGGGAAGAAGTCAATGGTGGAGAGGAAAAGCTTTTTATGGACACTCGGGTGGGAGGAGGGTGAAGGTTTGGGAATGGAGGAAGAGGGAGAGGAGGTTGGAGGTGTCTGTCTGCTGTGTTTTGATGCAGGTGCATGGGATGGATGCTGTTGTGAGGTGGATGGCTGTTGGGTGTCTGAGTGCTTGCGTTTGTGTACCTTGGGAGGAGGGGGCACAGACACAGTGGGAGAGGACACAGGGGATGTGTGCATGGATGTGGGGGTGGTGACTGCCAGTGCGGGGTGTGTAGTGATAGGCGTGATGGTGATGGAGGTAGTGGATGAGGATGTAGTGCATGCAGGTGTGAGTGGAGACGCAACTGGGAGGGAAGTGGATGAGGAGGAGGAGGGGTACCCAGTGGAGGCAGTGGATGTTGGCCTGTCTGATTCTGGATGGTGTTTGTGTGAGTGCCTGTGGGATGACATGTGGTGTTTGTGTTTGCCTGAGCCACTCCTTCCTGTATGTTGTCTTGGGTGCATGCTGGTCTGATGGTGTGATTGGGATAGGCTGGGGTTGAGGGGAATGGGACTGGGTAAAGGAAGTTGGAGGGGGGAGGCTAGAGACAGGAAAAATGGCTTCCAGATCCTGGAATGATCACTGTTGGGCCACTACGCAAGAGTGAATGCCCTCCAGGAATGCATTTGTTTGCTGCAAATGCCCTGCCAGTCCCTGGATGGCATTCACTAGGGTTGACTGCCCAACAGAGATGGATCGCAGGAGGTCAATCGACTCCTTGCTCAGGGCAGCAGACCTGAGGTGCCTGGGGTGAAGGAGATGCCCACCTTCTTGGGTGAGTGGGCACGGGAAACACGCTGAGGGGCTGCTGGGAGGGCAGTGCTGGTACGGGAGGTGGCAGCTGTATCTGTAGTTGGGGTGGGCACCAAGGTGTCTGCCACCAGCAGGGAGCTTCCACCAGAGGAAGTATCACTGTCAGAACTGTCCCCTCCAGGCTCCGCAGTGGTGCTCCACTCGCTCTCTGTCCAACTGGTGCCCTCACTGTCGGTGGATTCGGCCTCATGGGCCCTGTGGGATGCAGCTCCCTCTGTTGCCGGTGCCTCTGCTCCTCTGCCAGATGATGCTAATGCACAGAAGGACAGGGTGACAAAACAAAAAGGGGGGGGAGGAGACAGAGGATACACTTGGTCAATGCCAGCAGCAACACCAATGTTGGCATACACAACACAGAGGGAACAGCCCTATGCACTAGGCGATGCACTACCAGTCACAATGCTAGTCCCCAGGCCATGGAGAATAATGCCTAACACCAATAGCAGCATACCTGAGACCCACATAACCCTGACCAGTAGTAGATGACCACTAACATGTTTTGGGGTGGAGTGCAACAGACCCTGCCCAACATGTGACCTAACCTGCAATGTTCGAACTGGCCTAGGAGCACCCACAGGCCCACATCCCCCATCCAGATAACACCCCACCACGTGCAGTTTGCAGCTTTTAAACCTGTACTCACCCCCTTGTGGCTGCTGTAATGCCCTTAAGTGCCCATCCAACTCCGGATTGGCCACCACCAGTACGCAGAAAATCAGGGGGGTCAGGGTTCGACAGGAACCCCTTCCTCCTTGGGAGGCCATCCCCAGCAGGGCCTTCGCAGTCTTCCTTGCCCAGCATCTCAGGTCCTCCCACCGTTTACGACAGTGGGTGCTCTGCCTGTCGTAGACCCCCAGTGTCTGCACATCCTTGGCGATTGCACACCATATACCCTTTTTCTGATGGGCGCTGACCTGCAGACAAATAAACATAGAAAAAAAGGTATCACTCATACCGTCCGACCTGTTACACCCACTGCCCACCATATCCCTCCCATCCCCTTACGCACATACATTGACCACCATACATGCAGCACTCTGCTCAGGACCCCTCAACCAGCCCCCCTTACACGAAGCCTTCGCATACAGCACTCCATGCATTCATGCCCCATGCATCATGCCCACAGTGTACTCACCTGTTGGTCTGGAGGCCCAGAAAGCAATCGGTACTGGAGTGGGACCACATCCACCAACTCATCTGAAGTGAAGGCTGGGGCCCTTTCCCCAGAGACTTGAGCCATGGCCGGTTCCAGACACAGGTCACAGCAGCACTTGCAGTGTGGGTCCTCTCCTGTTGAAGGTCAGGTAGCAAGTGAGGGAACAGATAGAAAATGGCAGTCACGTCCGCAGTGGTGCGTACTGTCACTGCCGGTGTACATCACCATTGGCTACTGTACCCCATAGGGTCCAATGATATCCAACGAGGAGTTGCACGGCGGTTCTCGACCGCGTCCCGCAATAGTGCACAACGTCAGTGGAATTACCTCATTTCCACCTGTCCCTCCACACAGGACAGGTGTCTGCCATTTCAGGGGAGGCAGGCCATGCCACATAACTGTGTCACAGAAGACATAAACACATTTAGGACTACATGTGTACATACTGTTTCTGTCACAACATGCAATGCATTTTACTCTAAGGATATGTTTGAAAATGACCTGCTACTCACCGGTTTGCCCTCCAGATTAAAACCACTGTGGATGATTACAGGCCCCTGGTGGACTTGGCAACAATGGAGGACAGGCATATAATCCTCACCTACAGACTTAATAGGGCCACAATCCAAGAGCTGTGTGCCCGATTGGAGACAGACCTGATCTCAGCTATCCGTCAGCCCACTGGTATATCCCCTCTTGTGCAAGTCCTATCAGTGCTGCATTTCTTGGCAAGTGACTCCTTCCAAGTGACAGTGGCCATGGCAGCAGGGATGTCACAGCCAATGTTCTCAATAGTGCTGACCAGGGTGTTGTTGGCCCTGATGAAACACATGAGCAGCTATATTGTTTTCTCCCAGGTGGAGGATTTGGCCATAGTGAAGACTGACTTCTATGCAATGGGACATATCCCCAACATCATTGGAGCAATTGCCTTTGTCCCCCCCCAGAGAAATGAACAGGTGTTCAGAAATCGAAAGAACTTTCACTCCATGAATGTGCAGATAGTGTGCCTGGCAGACCAGTACATCTCCCATGTAAATGCAAAGTATCCTAGGTATGTGCATGATGCCTTTATCCTGAGGAATGGCAGCATCCATATGTGATGGCTCAACTCCAGAGGCACAGGGGGTGGCTAATAGGTGAGCCCTAGTCCTCACTCAGTTGATAGGTATATGGGTGTGGGGTTGGCCCTAAGGGTGAGTGTCTGGCTAACATTTTCCCTCGATATTTGCAGGTGACTCTGGTTACCTCTCATGGCTACTGACCCCAGTGAGGAATGCTAGGACAAGGGCAGAGGAACATTACAATGAGGTACATGGGGGTACAAGAAGAATTATTGAGCGCACATTTGGCCTCCTGAAGGCCAGGTTCAGGGGCCTCCATCTGACAGGTGGATCCCTGTGCTACTCACCAAAGAAGGTGTGCCAGATCATCGTGGCATGTTGCATGTTGCACAACCTTGTCTTGAGACGCCAGGTGCCTTTTCTACAGGAGGATGGGGCTGGTGATGGGCGTGTGGCAGCATTGGAGCCTGTTGACAGTGATGAAGAGGAGGCAGAGGATGAAGATTTGGACAACAGAACAACTATCATACAACAGTACTTCCAGTGACACAGAGGTAGGACACTGTAACTTCACCTTCCATTTCAGTTTTGTGCAGTGATTTTTCTCTTGCAGGCTGATGTTCCCACAACTATGGCCACTTACTATACCCTTTAACATGTCTATTCACAGATATTTGTGCCCTACTCTGGCTCCTGGTGTATTGACTGCAGCACATTACAGGTCATACCTATGTATACATAACTGTACAGTCTAATTGCAGTGTCTACGGAGTGTTAAACGCATACATCCTTAAATCATTTGACAAACTCCATACTTTGTTTTTTAAGAGGGTGTTTATTTCAGTGCTGAGAAGTAAATGGGGATGTGCAATGGGCTGGGGTGATGATGGAGGAAAGTCCAGGATTGAGTTCATTCTATTTGTATCACATGTGCATTGTCCAATGGGGCATAGGAAGGGGAGCAATGGCAGTTCAAGGTGGACAGGGTAACAGAGAGGGACACAAGGTTGACAATCAGGAGAGTCTTATTTCCTGGCGGGGATCTTTGCAATGTTCTCTGGCTTCTGGCTGGATCACAGGGACCGTTTGCATGGTGGTTCTCCTTCTGCAGGGTGTGGGGTGCTGGTGGCCTGTTGTTCCTGTGGAATGGCCTCCTGTCCAGTAGCGTTTGTGGAGGTGGAGGGCTGTTCATCCGTGTGGCTAGTGACAGGGGCCCGTTGGTGTACCACTGCCTCCCTCATGCCGTTGGCCATGTCTGCAAGCACCCCTTCAATGGTAACCAGGGTGGTGTGGATGTCCCTCAGGTCCTCCCTGTAGGAGGCTGGCCTGGCTTATAGTGGGGACCTGATGGTACTGACACCTTGTGCCAGATCCAGTTATCCCTTATTAGTAGATTAGTAGTGTTCCAGCAGCTTAGGCTGATAGAGGTAGCTATAGCAGAGCAGCTTAGGCTAAACTAGGAGACATGCAAAGTTCCTACTACACCAGTTATATTATAGGTACTATATCATAAGAAAGACAATACTCAGAGTTATTAAAAATATAGGCACTTTATTTTAGTGACTGTAGGAAAGTACCATCTTCCCTGGCATGTTACCCCCATTTTTACTTGTGTGTCAGTTTGTTTTTGCCTGTCTCACTGGGATCCTGCTAGCCAGGACCCCAGTGCTCATAGTTTGAGGCCTAAATGTATTCCCTGTGTAGTGCCTAACTGTGTCACTGAGGCTCTGCTAACCAGAACCTCAGTGCGTATACTCTCTCTGCTTTTAAAATTGTCACTACAGGCTAGTGACCATTTTTACCAATTCTAATTGGCACACTGGAACACCCTTATACTTCCCTAGTATATGGTACCTAGGTACCCAGGGTATTGGGGTTCCAGGAGATCCCTATGGGTTGCAGCATTTATTTTGCCACCTATAGGGAGCTCAGACAATTCTTACACAGGACTGCCACTGCAGACTGAGTGAAATAACATCCATGTTATTTCACAGCCATTTTACTCTGCACTTAAGTAACTTATAAGTCACCTATATGTCTAACCCTCACTTGGTGAAGGTTAGCTGCAACATTACTAAGTGTGAGGGCACCATGGCACTAGCCAAGGTGCCCCCACATTGTTCAGGGAAATTTCCATGGACTTTGTGAGTGCGGGGACACCATTACACATGTGCACTACATATAGGTCAATACCTATATGTAGCTTCACAATGCTAACTCCGAATATGGCCATGTAACATGTCTAAGATCATGGAATTGTCCCCCCATGCCAAATCTCGTATTGGGGTGCCAATCCCATGAATCCCCGGGGCTCCAGCATGGACCCCGGGTACTGCCAAACTAGCTCACTGGGGTTTTCACTGCAGCTACCGCTGCTGCCAACCCTCAGACAGGTTTCTGCCCCCCTGGGGTCTGAGCAGCCCAGTCCGAGGAAGGCAGAACAAAGGATTTCCTCTGAGAGAGAGTTTTACACCCTCTCCCTTTGGAAATAGGTGTTAAGGGCCTGAGAGGAGTAGCCTCTCCTGGCCTCTGGAAATGCTTTGAAGGGCACAGATGGTGCCCTCCTTGCATAAACCAGTCTACACCGGTTCAGGGATCCCCCAGCTCCTGCTCTTGCATGAAACTGGACAAAGGCAAGGGGAGTGACCACTCCCCTGTCCATCACCACCCCAGGGGTGGTGCCCAGAGCGCCCCCAGTGTGTCCCAGACCTCTGTCATCTTGAATGCAGAGGTGTGAGGGCACAATGGAGGCCTCTGAGTGGCCAGTGCCAGCAGGTGACGTCAGAGACCCCTCCTGAAAGGTTCTTACCTGATTAGGTAGCCAATCCTCCTCTGAGGGATATTTAGGGTCTCTCTTGTGGGTTTCTCCTCAGATAATGAACGCAACAGCTCACCAGAGTTCCTCTGCATCTCTCTCTTCAACTTCTGCCAAGGATCGATCGCTGACTGTTCCAGAACACCTGCAAAACCACAATAAAGTAGCAAGATGACTACCAGCAACATTGTAGCGCCCAATCCTGCCGACCTTCTTGACTGTTTTCTGGAGGTGCATGCTCTGAGGGCTGTCTGCCTTCACCCTGCACTGGAAGCCAAGAAGAAATCTCCAGTGGATCGACGGAATCTTCCCCTTGCTAACGCAGGCACCAAACTTCTGCATCACCGGTCCACTGGGTCCCCTCTCATCTTGGCGATCCTGGTCCCTGGAACACAGGAGCTGGATCCAAGAGACCCCGAGAGCTCAGTGGTCCTTCTGTCCAAATTTGGTGGAGGTAAGTCCTTGCCTTCCCACGCCAGACAGTAATCCTTTTTACTGCTTGAACTGCAGCTGCAAGGGCTTCTGTGCACTCTGTTGCAAGGAATCCAACGTGCACAGCATAGCCCAGGTCCCCAGCACTATGTCCTGCATTGCTCGACTCGCTGAGCTGACCACCGACTTCGTGGGACCCTCTTTTGTAGTGTTGAGACAACCGCAGTGCTCAGATTTCTTGAACACTTGTTCAAGTGCTTCTACAGGTGCTGCCTGCTTCTGCTTGGGCTTCTGTGCTGCTGAGTGCCCCCTCTGTGTCCTCCTCCAAGGGGTGACCTCCTGGTCCTTCCTGGGCCCGGGCAGCACCCATTTGCTTCAACTGCAACTCTTGCAGCTAGCAAGGCTTGCTTGCAGTCTTTCTGCATGGAAACAACTCTGCATCCTCCAGCACGCCGTGGGACATCTTCTGTGCAAAGGAGAAGTTCCTGGCACCTTCTGTTGTTGCAGAATCTTCAGCTTCTTCCACCCAGAGGCAGCCCTTTTGCACCTTCATCCGGGGTTTAGTTGGCTCCTTCCCCCCGGACACTTGCATGACTCTTGGACTGGGTCCCCTTCCTTTACAGGTCCTCAGGTCCAGGAATCTGTCTTCAATGCTTTGGAGTCAGTTGTTGTCCTTGCAGAATCTCCTATCACAGCTTTAGTGATCATTCCATAGACCCACAGGAGATTTCTTTATGGCTTCCAGTGCAAGATGAAGGCAGGCAGCCCCCAAAGCATGCACCACCAGGAAACAGTCAAGAAATCTGGCAGGATTAGGCGCTGCAATGTCCCTGGTAGTATTCTTGCTACTTTGTTGCAGTTTTGCAGGCATCATAGAGCAGTCAGCGGTCGATCCTTGGCAGAAGTCGAAGAGAGAGGTGCAGAGGAACTCTTGTGAATTCAGGGAAATTGCCCTGAACAATGTGGGGACACCTTGGCAAGTGCCAGGGTGCCCTCACACTTAGTAACTTTGCACCTAACCTCCCAGCTTCCCTGTTGTCCTGTGCATCTGTCCCCTGAACCGTGTGCCCACTGCCACTGACCCCAGGTCCCTGATTTTCCTGTGTTTGCGGGGTGTCCTGGGGTCCCTGTAGTGGTGGACACACTGTTGATTGATGTGCCCTGGGGACAGAGGTATTGGCCTGCTGGGTGGGTGCTGTGCTGTTGTCTCCAGAGGGGGGAGACTCTGTGGTGGTATGGTTCTGTGGCTGGGTAACCGACTGTCCGGAGGTCCCTGATGGGCCAGGGTGGTCATCCAGATCCACGCGTGCAGAGTTGCTGTCATCACTCTGAGCCTCTTCTGTGGGGGGACTGGATGTTGCTGACACCTCCTCTCCGGTGACGTTGTGTGGGGGACCTGTGGGGATATAAATGCGTTGCGGTTTCTGCATCTGTCATCTTGTGAATGGGTATGTTGCCCTCTATGATTGTTATTGCCCTGGCAGATTGGCCGTAGTGAGAGTTGTGATTTGGTGGGCTAGGTGATTGTCGCTAGTGGGCATGCAGTGGTAATGGTTGTCCATGCAGGTCTGTGATGGGTGTCCATGCATTGGTGGGGTATGCAGGGCTTGGCATTGGGATGAGTGGGTTGTGGTGGTGGGGTGTATGTGAGGTGGTGGAGTTATGGTGGTGAGGGTAGGGTTGGGGGTTTGTGATGGCATGCATGTACGGGGGGTGAAAGTAGTAAAGATTTGACTTACCAGAGCCAATCCTCCTGCTACTCCTGCCAAGCGCTCACAATGCAGTATTGTCAAGACTTGCTCCTCCCATGTTGTTAGTTGTGGGGGAGGCGGTGGGGATCCACCCCCAGTCCTCTGTATAGCTATCTGGTATCTTGCAACCACGGAACACACCTTCCCCCGTAGGTTGTTCCACCTCTTTGTGATGTCATCCCTTGTTCTTGGGTCCTGTCCCACGGCATTGACCCTGTCCACAATTCTCCGCCATAGCTCCATCTGCCTAGCAATGGATGTCTGCTGCACCTGTGATCTGAATAGCTGTGGCTCTACCCGGATGATTTCCTCCACCATGACCCTTAGCTCCTCCTCTGAGAACCTGGGGTGTCATTGTGGTGCCATGGGTGTAGTGTGAGTGGTGTATGTGAGGGTGTGTTGGGTGATGTGTGGGGGAGTGTGCTGTAAGGTGCGTGGCTGGTGTATGGGTGATGGTGTTCTGTGGCTCTGGTTCTGTGGGTGCTCTTGGTGGCTCTCTCTCTCTCAGCTGTAATTTTTTTGTAGTCGTTAAAGGGTTGTGGGTAGTGTGTTTGTGTGTTTTATATTGGTGTGGGTGTATGGGTGTGGTGTGTGTTTGTATGGGTGTCAGGTGTGTGTAGTTTGAATAGTCCAATGTGGTGTTGTTTTGTATGTGTCTGTGTATTT
Source organism: Pleurodeles waltl (assembly GCF_031143425.1). Lineage (NCBI taxonomy): Eukaryota > Metazoa > Chordata > Amphibia > Caudata > Salamandridae > Pleurodeles > Pleurodeles waltl. The sequence continues at coordinate 559,324,019 of NC_090437.1, read as the reverse complement.
TGAGTGCAGCGGTATGTACCGCGGTAGAATGTCCGCTGCGGTGACTCATGGGTCATGATGCTGTGGACGTGGTTCTGTTGACGCAACGGTGTGGGTATTGGTACTGCCATTTTATCACTGACCTTTGGGCTAGCGGACTTGTGTGTGTGTCTGTCTAGTGACAGATTTCTATGTGTGGGTTATAATATGGGTAGCGATATACCACCGCAGTCACGGTATGTTGGCGGCAGTCGCCATGGCAGTAAGCGGGACTTACAGCCAATGTCATAATGAGGGCCTTAGTGTCTTTAGCCTGTCTCTGGGTCACATGAGTGGGTGTAATTGACAGTTGGGCTTTGTGACAGCCACACACAATACAGAATGTAGGTGTTCCTGGAGAGGCCATCACTGGCAGGATGGTGTTGTAGTTGGACTCTCAATCCTAGGCGAGAATGCTGGTTCAGGGATGACAGCACTTTTGTTTGTAGGTGACTGGGCCAATCCTACAGCAAGTTTCAACTGTCAGCCCAACCCTTCTGGCTCACAAGTAGTACCTAACCAAAAACTCAAATGGTAAAAGGTGATTTCTGGCAGGCTTTCCTCATGGACTCAGGAGTGAGACTTCTCAGGGGAGTTGTGGTTAAATGGAGAGTGCCCCTTTCTTACATGAGCAATGAGTCTCAGTCACACACTGGCAATGAAGGAGATACAGTGAAGTCTTCAATAGGTTTTATTAACAAGACTGCAATCTACTGTAAAGTGCATGAATAACAGTCACTGCAAGAATCAGAATTGTTCAAACGAGAGTCATGCATATAAAGACCCCCACCATCTTGCAATAAGATGATATGTAAAATATCCCTAGAACCCTTGCATTGACAACCTCATCTCTAACCTAAAGAGAGCTAGGTGTGATAAACCTAATCTGCCAGTACTGTTTCCAAAAGAAGAACCCTCACCCCTTGTTACTTTGGAATAAGGTCTCTAGATCAGACTCCATGGGGACACGAAGGCTGGGTCTGCATCAAGGTGACGTGTAGCTTAGATAGCACTGGTAGGAATCCATCTCATAACCTTGTCAGCATGATATGTATTCATACAGATCTTGTAGGAACCCTGATGCAGGTATGTTCCCAAACAATTGATAAGAAGGCATGCTTGGGGTGGAAATTATAAAAACAATTCCCTCCAAAAGTGCATTATGTTCCTGTCACTTGTAAGTGGGAAAGAAACACAATGATAATACCTACGTATATTATGTATTTGTAGTTGATAGTGATGCCTTCACAGAGTGGCACTGATAATGTGAAATCAAAACATCTTCCTAACTATAAACATAGCAGGCATCGTGGAAAAAAAATGCGCTAAAACAGAGGAGGTTAAGTAGGTTAAAAGTCATTAGGTGACAGGGGCACAGGCCTGCAAGCCAGAAGGCTAAGTGAACTCCTGATTGCCAATAAAACTAAATAGGATCATGTCTCATATCTCTGGGTCACATGAGTAGGTGTAGCTGACAGGTGGGCTTTGTGTATTACTCTTAGATAGCCACACACAATAAAGAGCTTAGGTGTGCCTAGAAAGGCCACCACTGGTAGGATGGGAGGGACAGCCCTACTTACAGTTGATTAGGCTGTGTTCTGCTTCCACGCAAAGGTCTGCATACCCCCTGTAGTTAGTCTGTAGCTACGACAGGGAAGATAGGATGTCTGAGGACTTCAAATGAAATTTCTAGAAGCTTCTTTCACCTTCCAGAGGAAGCACCCTAAGCATAATTATTGGACCTCAGACACCACCTCTTCAGTACACTACAGGACCTGTGGATACTCTGCCTTAAGGATGGACTGCTGTACTGCTGTACTGCTGTACTGCTATTAAGTCTGTCACTAAGCATGAGTGCTGCTCTTAAGGACTGCTTCTCTGCTGTGATGATCTGCTTGGTGACCTCCTTCATGAGTGAGAACGACTAGAACTACATCTGTTTGAACTCAGGCTCCCAAGGTGACTTCAAGGGCTAGTTGGCAGGCCTCCTGATTGAGCTTCAGTGACAGAAGGCTCCAACAACCTCAACCCCAGCACTTGGATTCACCATCTACCCTACTGGGACAATGTATAAGTTTATTTTTCTTCTTCTTTTCCCTCACATATCTAAAAGGAAAATAAACCTTTCTTTTCTCCCCCATTGCGCCCCTTCGAGTTTCAGTGCACATTCATGGTGTTTTCGGTGATGGTATCAGACTAAGGGGGTCATTACGACCCTGGCGGCCAGCAGAACACTGGCAGTAACACTGACAACAGGCTAGCGGTGTTCCGCCAGTGTGTTATGACCATAGCACATTAGCCACGCCATAGCGCCGGCCCCTCCACTATACCGCCAGGCTTCACCCAGGCGGTCATAATCCCCAGGGCAGCCCTGCAATCCCCACTGCCAGCCTGTCCATGGCGGTAAACACCGCCATGGAGAGGCTGGTGGTAAGGGAGACTCGGGTTGCTGCTGGGTTCATGTGCAGTGCAGGGGCCCCCAGGCACAGCCCCATCACACATTTCACTGCCTGAATTTCGGGCAGTGAAATGCGCAACGGGTGCTGCTGTACCCGCTGCACATCAACATTGCCGATGGCTCTATTATGAGCCGGCTTCAATGGTGATGTGACTTTTCGGCTGGGCCAGGGAACGGAAACGCTGTTTCCATCCAGTGGCCCAGCAGAAATGTCAAAATAGGGTGCCACCAATACCGCCATTACTGGCGGTATTGTGCAAACCGCGGCTTCGGCGGTCTTTTTTCAAGACTGCCGAAGTAGTAAAAAGGGGAAAGAAGGAGAATCGAATACTTATTATTACTTACTGTGCTTCTCTCCAGGGAATGGCAGACGGACCTCGTCCTTGGACCATAGAAGAGAGATGGAAAAGAGCAAGCCTTAATATCATCTAATGTTTATGTTGAAATATCTTGAGAAGAATAAATATGACAAGTGCAATCCTTCCTTAGAGTGTAACTAATTCTTAAGAAGCTCTGAGCAAGCATCACACTCTCACATAGGCTAACATTGGTATTACCTTATTACATTTAGTAAGTGATAATTTCTAATTTGAACAGGTAACTAACTAGTTCATGTTTAGTGCCATTGGAATTGTAATAAAACATCCTCTCTCATGGTAATGTGGATTTTAAATTACAATTTACAAAATCTCACTTTTAGAATTTTGGCATTTTACTGCCTTAGCCATTTAGGCCCTCATTCTGACCTTGGCGGGCGGCGGAGGCCGCCCGCCAAAGTCCCGCCGTCAGGTTACCGTTCCGCGGTCGAAAGACCGCGGCGGTAATTCTGACTTTCCCGCTGGGCTGGCGGGCGGTCGCCTTCAGACCGCCCGCCAGCCCAGCGGGAAAGAGGCTTCCACGATGAAGCCGGCTCGGAATCGAGCCGGCGGAGTGGAAGCTGTGCGACGGGTGCAGTTGCACCCGTCGCGTATTTCACTGTCTGCGCAGCAGACAGTGAAATACATGTAGGGGCCCTCTTACGGGGGCCCCTGCAATGCCCATGCCAGTGGCATGGGCACTGCAGGGGCCCCCAGGGGCCCCGCGACCCCCCCTACCGCCATCCGGATCCCGGCGGTCGGACCGCCGGGATCTGGATGGCGGTAGGGGGGGTCGGAATCCCCTCGGCGGCGCAGCAAGCTGCGCCGCCTTGGAGGATTCAATGGGGCGGCGGTACACTGGCGGGAGCCCGCCAGTGGTGCCGGTCCGACCGCGGCTTTACCGCCGCGGTCGGAATCCCCATTGGAGCACCGCCGGCCTGTCGGCGGTGCTCCCGCGGTCCTCCGCCCTGGCGGTCTTTGACCGCCAGGGTCAGAATGAACGCCTTAGTGTCTGTAGCCACCCCAGTTCTGGACATTAATGGAAGTGGGCCTCAGGTTCTCTACCAGCCTCTGTAAACTTAGTGGAACTGATGCATTTTCTCAGCTGTGTGGCGCAACCCCCAGCAGAATCCAATGCATTGCCACTGCTGCGTAGATTGGAACCACATCAAAGACCTGCATCGCATCTCAACTTCTTGGAGCATGCCCTCACATCCCTTGTCGATGGCTACCTCGATGTCAAAGAAAGGCTCTGCAACTCAGCTCTTCAGAACCGATGCATCGCAAGCTCTTGTCAATGGGAGACTCACCTACGATGCAGAACCTCCTACTGCTACCTTGCTGTATCTCAGAACTGACACATCTCTTGATCTGCACGAAACATCTTTGAAATGGATCCTGGCAAAGCTCTGCAAACCAGGATTTGAGGTACTTTGTTCAGCAGGCATAATTGTATACTTATAGCTGTCCTGTGCTCAATCACGGTAGGCCTGAATTGGTAACTTTGTCCTGAGAAGGTGCAACCAGATATCTGCAGTTGGAATTTTTTGTTTTTGGTGGTATTTTTACTGAAAGCTTTTAACCTACATATCTCCAGTTCTACTGATTGGATTTTTGCTATTGTGGTCTTCTTTATTTATTCTTATTAAAACTCTATTTTTAAACTGGTCTGAGACACTTTTATTGACATATTTTCACTTTATTATTATTTGAAGTGTTGCACAAATACTTTACATGTTGCCCCTAAGTTAAGCCTGCCTGCCCTATGCAAAGCTACAAGGTGGATAAGGCCAGGTCATTTTGGGGTTTGCTTGTGCCTTACCCTGACAAGAACTGTGGTTGCTGCTTGACCAGGGCTCACACCCCTGTTGACCAAAAACCACATTTGTTCAGATGAATTTATCACCACATTAACAACATATTCATTTTAGGGAAGAAATGTGTTTAAGAAATAATGTTTTTTTAAACTTTGACTTTGTCAACAAGCAGTGTGCTGTACTCTGTAAACACTTAAATGAAAAGTGTTTGCTGATAGAACCTGCATGAGAAAAAAATGAATTAGGCTATGTTCCCAAATGCACCATGTGTTTGTATTAAGCTGCTGTAACCACACTTTATTAAATGGGTGAAAGTTCACTTGTGAATCCATTAAGACATTCTTGAAAGATTCATTGTGCTGGGCAAAAACAATACAGAAATGTGTATCAATGTTATGATTTATCCAGTCATGTAAACAGTCTCTAGAAAATATAACAACAAGATGGAAGCAATTCAGTCCTACAATATATTCATTGATGTCGCCCTCTGACATGTATTGTTTTGATAACTGCAGAGTGAATCGCAAATTGATAGTCACATCTTCGGTGGGCTCCATATAAACTACAAGCAATTGGAGCACTGAAGTTTATGTAAAAAATGTCAACCAAATTGCCTGCTTTTACTAGTGACTCCAGAGCATAATGCAAAAATCACCACTTGGCTGTCCTGTAAAATTGGACTACATCAAATTGGCACATTTCATTTACTTGTAAGTCTCTAGTATATGGAGTTAAATATATACCCAGGGCCTCTATATTAAATGCTACTAATGTGCCTGCAGCACTGTTTGCCACGCACTAAAAGTAACCTTTGAAAACGTGTCTCAGGCCTGCCACTGCAGTCTGCAGTGCAGTTTTAAACTGTCATTTCCATTTCAAAATGGCAAGATAAACCTTTTGCAAAGTCTAAATCTTCGTATTCAATACTTTTAAGTCACCCCTTGGGTCCTTCAAGGGTGTATTGCATTTAAAATGTAGGACACATGGGTTTATGTTTTAATGTCCTGGCAGTGAAAAACTCAAAGTTGTTTTTCACTATTGTAAGGCACATCTCTCTCACTAACTTACACTGGGTCCTTATTACATTCAGTACGTACACTGTTTAGACTCTAATGCATTGCAATAAAAAATCCCAAGTCACAATCCTGAAAATGCCACTTTCAGAGCAGGTGTTTTCTTGTTCCAAACATTTGTGGTTTCTGCCAGTGTCCCAAATCACATGACTGTGAATGGCTCTGCTGATGAGGTTTGTATATTGCTTCCAGGCAGTGACACACAGGGTGCTTAGGTGTGGTACATGGGCCATCTTGACAGGATGGTTGGGGGAGTAGCTGTAGCCTGCATCATTAAACCTTCAAAGGCTTAGTTTGCTGCACCCACAAAGGAATCTGACTCCAGGTGTGCCTGCGTTTTCTCAACCCCAGGCAGTCCATAGCCTTGACAGGTAAGAGGAAGAACTTTCATGAACCAGATGTGGGGATATTACAGGGAGTCCTCCCCACATAAAGAGTGGCACTAGGTATAAATATTAGACCACCGGAGCCAATCTTCAGAATAATACTGTGTAGGAGGCTGGCCTGGCTTATAGTGGGTACCTTGTGGTACTTACACCTTGTGCCAGGTCCAGTTATCCCTTATTAGTAGGATAGAGGTGTTTCGAGCAGCTTAGGCTGTTAGAGATAGCTTGGCAAGGAAGCTTAGGCTGAACTAGGAGACATGCAAAGCTCCTACTATACCACTTATATCATATAGCACAATAACAGAAGAAAACACAATACTCAGAGTTACTAAAAATAAAGGTACTTTATTTTAATGACAATATGCAAGAAGTATCTCAGATGATACCCTCACTTAGGAGGTAAGTAAGAATACACAAATTATATGTACACAAACCCAAAACAGGTAAGTAACAGTAAGAAAAGTAGTGCAAACAATGTAGAATCACAATAGGATGCAATAGGTAGACATAGGCCTAGGGGCAACACAAACCATATACTCCAAAAGTGGAATGCGAATCACGAATGGACCCCAGGCCTATGGGAGGTTGTAGAGGGTTGTTGGGACTATGCGAAAACAGTAAGGGTGTCCAAAATACCTCACCCCAAGATGCTGAAAAGTAGGAGTAAAGTTACCCTACTACCCCAGAAAGACACAATAGTCTTGATAGGGGATTCTGCAAGAACCACAAGCACCAGCAAAACACTGAAGATGGATTCCTGGACCTGAGAACCTGTAAAGGAAGGGGACCAAGTCCAAGAGTCACAAAAATGTCCAGGGGGTGCAGGAGCCCACTACACCCCAGATGAAGGTGAAAAAGTGCTGCCTATGGGTGGAAGAAGCCAAAGATTCTGCAACAACGAAAAGGGGTAGGAGCTTCTCCTTTGGAAGAAAGATGTCCCACAGTGGGTTGGAGGTTGCAGAAGTGTTTCCAGGCAGAAATACCACAAACAAGCCTTGTTAGCAGCAAGAGTAATGCTTGAGGATTGTGGGTACTGCTGGGGACCAGGAAGGACCAGGATGTCACCTCTTGGAGGAGGAGACAGAGGGGGCGCTCAGCAACTCAGAGAGCCCCCGCAGAAGCAGGCAGCACCCACAGAAGTACCGGAACTGGCAGTTAGAAGATCTGAGGACAGCGGTCGATACAGAGTCGCAAAGGAGGGTCCCACGACGTCGGAGTCCAACTCAGTGAGTTGTGCAATGCAGGACGGTGTGCTGGGGATGCAGGCTAGGCTGTGCACAAAGGGATCCTTGGAGAAGTGCACAGAAGCTGGAGCAGCTGCAAATCACTCAGTACACAGGTTTGCTGTCTGGCGTGTGGAGGCAAGGAATTACCTCCACCAACTTTGGACAGAAGGGCCACTGGACTGTGGGAGACACTTGGACCCAGCTTCTGTGCTCCAGGGACTACGCTCGTCAGGATGAGAGGGGACCCAGAGGACCGGTGATGCAGAAGTTTGGTGCCTGCGTTGGCAGGGGGAAGATTCCGTCAACCCACAGGAGATTTCTTCTTGGCTTCCAGTGCAGGGTGAATGCAGACAGCCCTGAGAGCATGCGCCACCAGGAAACAGTCAAGAAAGCTGGCAGGATGAGACGCTACAATGTTGCTGGTAGTCGTCTTGCTACTTTGTTGCGGTTTTGCAGGCGTCCTGGAGCAGTCGGAGGTCGATCCTTGGCAGAAGTCGAAGAGGGAAGTGCGGAGGAACTCTGGTGAGCTCTTGCATTTGTTGTCTGAGGAATAGCCCAGAGGAGAGACCCTAAATAGCAAAAAAAAGGAGGTTTGGCTACTAAGAAAGGAGGCTTGGCTACTGAAAGAGGTAAGCACCTATCAGGAGGGTTCTCTGACGTCACCTGCTGGCACTGGCCATTCAGAGCAGTCCATTGTTCCCCAACACCTCTGAATCCAAGATGGCAGAGGTCTGGGATGCACTGGAGGAGCTCAGGGCACCTCCCCTGGGAGGTGCAGGTCAGGGGAGTGGTCACTCCCCTTCCCTTTGTCCAGTTTCACACCAGAGCAGGGCTGGGGGATCCCTGAACCGGTGTAGGCTGGCTTATGCAGAGAGGGCACCATCTGTGCCCATCAAAGCATTTCCAGAGGCTAGGGGAGGCTACTCCTCCCCAGTCCTTCACACCTATTTCCAAAGGGAGAGGGTGTAACACCCTCTCTCAGAGGAAATCCTTTGTTCTGCCTTCCTGAGACCAAGCTCCCCAGGCTCCAGGGGGGAAGAAACCTGTCTGAGGGGTTGGCAGCAGCAGTAGCTGCAGTGGAAACCCTGGAACGTTAGTTTGCCAGTACCCGGGCTCTGTGCTGGAGACCTGGGGATGCATGGAATTGTCCCCCCAATACCAGGATGATATTGGGGTGACAATTCCATGATCCTAGACATGTTACATGGCCATGTTCGGAGTTACCATGGTGACGCCACATATAGGTATTGACCTATATGTAGTGCATGCGTGTAATGGTGTCCCCGCACTCACAAAGTCCGGGGAATTCGCCCTGAACAATGTGAGAGCACCTTGGCTAGTGCCAGGATGCCCACACACTAAGGGGGTGATTCTGAGCTTGGCGGGTGGCGGGAGCCGCCTGCCAAGCGGGAACCGCCAGAAGACCGTACTGCGGTCAAAAGACCGCGGCGGTCATTCTGGGTTTCCCACTGGGCTGGCGGGCGACCGCCAAAGCTGCCCGCCAGCCCAGCGGGAAACACCCTTCCACGAGGAAGCCGGCTCCGAATGGAGCCGGCGGAGTGGAAGGGGTGCGACGGGTGCAGTAGCACCCGTCGCGAATTTCAGTGTCTGCTAAGCAGACACTGAAATTCTAAGTGGGGCCCTCTTACGGGGGCCCCTGCAGTGCCCATGCCATTGGCATGGGCACTGCAGGGGCCCCCAGGGGCCCCACGACACCCCATACCTCCATCCTGTTCCTGGCGGCCGAAACCACCAGGAACAGGATGGCGGTATGGGGGTCGGAATCCCCATGGCGGCGCAGCAAGCTGCGCCGCCATGGAGGATTCCCCTGGGCAGCGGAAAGCCGTCGGGAGACCACCGACTTTCCGTTTCTGGCCGCGGCTGTACCGCCGCGGTCAGAATGCCCAAAGGAACACCGCCAGCCTGTTGGCGGTGCTCCCGTGGACCACGGCCCTGGCGGTTTTTACCACCAGGGTCAGAATGACCGCCTAAGTAACTTGGTACCTAACCTTCACCAAGTGAGGGTTAGACATATAGGTGACTTACAAGTTACTTATGTGCAGTGAAAAATGGCTGTGAAATAACGTGGACGTTATTTCACTCAGGCTGCAGTGGCAGTCCTGTGTAGGAATTGTCTGAGCTCCCTCTGGGTGGCAAAAGAAATGCTGCAGACCATAGGGATCTCCTGGAACCCTAATACCCTGGGTACCTAGGTACCATATACAAGGGAATTATAAGGGTGTTCCAGTGTGCCAGTGAGAATTGGTGAAGATAGTCCCTAGCCTGCAGTGACAATTGTGAAAAGCAGAGAGAGCATAAACACTGAGGTTCTGGTTACAGTTAGGCATCACACAGGGAACACATACAGGGCATACATTATGAGCACTGGGGTCCTGCCTGGCAAGATCCCAGTGACACATGGGCAAAAACAAATATACATACGGTGAAAATGGGGGTAACATGCCAGGCAAGATGGTACTTTCCTACATACTGCACCTCTGTAACTTAAAGAAGAAGTACTGCCAAGCTGCCAGAGTACTGCCCTGCTGCTTGAAGACTGCGTTGCTGTCTGAGTAGGGATACTGACCTGCTTACCTCTATCACAGGCTAAACAAGAGTGACTCCAATGGCCAGTTGGCTGATCTTCTGAGTGAGTTACAGGGACTCAGCAAGCTTCAGAGGGTTTCCTGCAACTGCCCTGCTGACCTTCTGCAGTTTAACTTGGCTGGACTTGCAAACTGACCTGTCTGAACCTTGGTGGACTCTGTTGGAGCAAGTATTTCTTTCGGTCCATGAATTGGCTTGTTTGTGACCAGGCTCATCCGCCTGTTACGACCACCAACACAAAACTCTAGTGAGACCTGGTCTTCGCTCCAACAATGCGAATGACAACAAATAACACAAGAGCCTACACTTCTCCTTACAGCTGTGGTCACTCCCAGCGTCTGCGATGCCATGTTTACACTTTGTGCTACAGCGATAACCATCCATGACCCTCTCCGTGTACCTTGCAGCCTCTTCTACCACAAGCTGAACTGTTCGAGTCAGACTTTAAAGTTAACCTTTTAGCTGGACTAATCTGGTCCTTGTGACCCACTCCGCTCCACCGCAGTCAGCCAGAACTTGTGACTTACACAGTTTAGTGTGAACAGATGACCATGCGTGATGCTTTGTGATTTTAGGTGCTACTTACACTGAAAAAATGAATATCTTAAGTTCTACTGACTGGAGTTTTCTTATTGTAGTATCATTTTATTTATTCAAATGTACTATATTTTCCTAACATTTCTTGGAATTTTTCTTCAGTGTGTTTTCACTATATTGCCATCTGGGAGCTCCAGAAATATTTACACGTTGCCTCTAATTTAAGCATGACTGATTTTATAGCAAGGAACCAGTCTGTTAATCATAGGTTCATTTAGTGATATTTGTCTCTCATCCTGACACTATGACCCAATTCCTTACAATATTTTATATATAAAACAAGGTTAATGATATTTCATTGTTCGGAAAATGATATTTATTGTTTTTAAACAAATCCAACTTAAGCTAACCCATCCCAGGGACTGTGCTCTGTTTAAAATGGAAATGGCAATTAAGCTAATTACAATTGGCTGTATAAACCTACCTATAAATCCCTACTATGTGGTAGGGCATGGAGGTTTAGGAAACCCAGCATAGGTGGTACACCCATAGGTGCACTGCTGGGGTGCCCAGTGTCATTTTAAAGTCAGGCCTGCCTTGCTGGCTCCTTTTAAGTTAAAGTTAGCCCCACATTCGACTTTGGAATTAAAAGTACTTCCACAGTCTTAAACTACCTTAAGTTGTGCCCTAGGTCCCTCCCGGGTTGGGTGCAGTGTAACTATAGGCAGGGACTTTATAAAAGATGTTTTATAAGCCCTGGTGAGGTATTAATAGCTACATTTGTTTCCTCCATATTGTAATAGGCCAATTATAATAGGGAGAATTTATTTTTAATTCACCCATTGGTTGCCCAGGACGAAGTGGTCTCGATCTCGGCCACGGTTACCTGGTACCGGCTGTCGGGGAAGTACTACCGCACACAATAAGGGCCTCACAGCCCCTCCCATGGGCAGGGATGGAAGGGGAATCGCTTTCCCTTCAAACACCACCGCCCTGACCCCTCTGGCCCCCACAGTGATGTCTGATGACATCAGCGTGCATCAGAGGCCACCCTCACCGCTCTCTTACAATCATGTGCTGGGAGCGGGAGAGGCATCAAAGAAAAGAAAAGGAGTTTCCTTTTCTTTTATGTGTCTCTGAGCATTTCTGCAGCCCGATTGTGAAGCGATCCGGCTGCAGAAATGTCCACTACGCACCAGGGATTTTGTTTTTTGTTTTGTTTACATATGAGGGGAACAATTAATTATTAGGCCTTTTCTGCCCTTCCTGGGGGCAGATCGGCCTATTTTAATTAGGCCGATCTGCCCTCAGGTGGGGCAGAACCCATAAGACACCAGGGATGATATTTTTTTGTTTTTTACATCTGGGGAGTGACTCCTTAGACAAGGGTTGCTCCCCTGGGGGGACATCGTTTTTTGGCCATTTCTGCCCCCCAGTAGCAGATTGGCCTTTTTCTTTTTTAGGCCAATCTGCCCCCAAGGGGGTGGGGTAGAAACCAATACATGCCAGGGATTTTTTTATTTTTATCATCAGTTTCACACTCAATTTACTTAAGCAAGGGTTTCTACTCTGGGGGAGGCAAATTAATTTTAGGCTATTTCTGTCCCCCTAATTAAAATAGACTGATCTGCCCTCAAGGGGGCCAGAAACCACTAGGTACCAGGGATTTTTTTATTTTTTACAGATGGTAGCGACCCTTCAGGCAAGGGTCGGTCCCTTGGTGGGAAAATGTATTATGCCCTTGGGGACAGATCAGCATATTTCTATAAGGCCAATCAGCCCCCCTGGGGGTAGAAACCACTTAGGAAATAGGGATTGGTGTGTGTGTTTTTTCTTTGTGAGGGGCAGCCCCCATGGGGGCACATTACTGTTGGCCATTTCTGCCCCCCTTGGGAGCAGATTGAGCTATTTTTGTAAGGCCTATCTTCCCCCAAGGAGGGCAGACCGCCCACCAGAGACCAGCGAAGGTTTTGTTTTTTAAAAGAGGGTGGGGTTATGGTCATACCCCCACCCCAAATAAATGAGGACAAAGTGGTTCTGCCCCCCCGGGGGGAGGGGGAAAAAAAGCCTAATAGATGCCAGGGAATTTTAAAAAAAATAAAAAAATAGTGAGGTGGTGACTATCAACCAGTTTGGGCATGATTATGACCCGTCCCCCACTGAAGGGAGTAACAGTCTTTCAGCTCTCCCCCGCACACTAAAACATCATATCCCATGACAAGCAAGAGGACATTTGATTATTTGGGGTTTTGGTTTTACATTTGGGCCTTGAGAGCTTGTCTAACTCTCAAATTCGTCCCACTTGGAATGGCGAGGTCTGCACTTCTTTTGACTTTGGTTTGCTGCATGTAGAAAAATCAACGAGACCTAGACACATCTGAAAACTAAACATCTGGGTGAGTCCAGGGTGGTGTGCTTCACATGCACCCTGCACCATTTCTTACCCACAATGCCCGGCAAACCTTCAACTTTGCTTGAAATCAAACATTTTTCCCACATTTTTGTGAGAGAACTTTCCTGAATCTGTGTGGAATCCACAAAATTCCTACCACCCAGCAAATTTCGAATCTATAACGATAAAAATTCTGCACAACTTGTCAGCCTAACAATGTTTTTTTTCAAACTACCCTTTTGGACCCGCTTTGGTTCTCCCTCATTTTCGACATATTTTTGGCTCTTCCCTGTCACAGGCACTCGGCCCACCTACAGAAGTAAGATATCATTTTTACTGGGAGACTGAGGGGAACATTAGGTGGTGGGAGTTTCGTCACAGTGTTGTGATCCCACACAGAAATGTAGGAAAAATGAGTTTTTTTTAGCTAAATTTGAGGTTTGCCGAAGATTCTGGGTAAGAAAACACTGGAAAACCATGCAAGTCACACCTCCCTGGATTCCCTCGGGTGTCTAGTTTTCAGAAATGTTTGGGTTTGGTAGGTTTCTCTAGATGGCTTCTGAGCCCAGGACCAAAAAAACAGGTGCCCCCCCACTGCAAAAACAGCTAGTTTTGTATTTGATAATTGTTAATGTGTCTACATAGTGTTTTGGGGCATTTCCTGTCATGGGCATTAAGCCTACCCACCCAAGTGAGGTACCATTTTTATCGGGGAGCTGGGGAAACACTTGGTAGAAAGACGTTTTCGGCTCCCCTCAGACTCAAGAGCTTTGCAGCACCGGAATATGAGAAAAATATTTTTTTTCTTCCAAATTTTTTGATTTATTAGGGATTCTGGGTTACCCCATCTTGGGTTCCCCTAGATGTCTAGTTTTCAGAAATGTGCAGGTTTGCTAGATTTTCCTAGGTGCTGGATGAGCTAGAGGCCAAAATCTACAGCTAGGCAGTTTGCAAAAAACAGGTCAGTTTTCTTTGGAAAAATGTGATGAGTCCACGTTGCATTTTGGGGCATTTCCTTTTGTGGGCACTAGGCCTACCCACACAAGTGAGGTACCACAGGGGACTTGGGGGAATGCTGGATGGAAGGAAATTTGTGGCTCCTCTCAGATTCCAGATCTTTCTATCACTGAAATGGAAGGAAAAAGTGTTTTTTTTCTCAAATATTGAGGTTTGCAAAGAATTCTGGGTAACAGAACTTGGTGAAAGCCCCACAAGTCACCCCATCCTGGATTACCCTAGGTGTCTAGCTTTAAAAAATGCAAACCTTTTCCAGGTTTCCTTAGGTGCCATCTGAGCTAGAGGCCAAAATGTAAAGCTAGACACTTCCCAAAAACATGTCAGATTTCAATGTAAAAATGTGATGTGTCCATGTTGCGTTTCCTGTCACGGACATTAGGTCTATCAACGCAAGTGAGGTACCATTTGTATCGGGAGACTTGTGGAAACAGAAATTGCCCCTTGTCTTTCTCTGCATTTTTTTGTTTCAAATGTAAGACAGTGTGTAAAAATGAAGCCTATTTGTGAAATACCCTGTAATTCACAAGCTGTTATGGGGACGCCAAAATTCAGATATGTGTAAATAACCACTGCGTCACAGCACCTTATCTTGTGTAAAGGTTTCCTTGATTACTATTTTTCACTTTTTATATTTCAGCAAATTAATTGCTGTGTGCCCGGTATACAATCAAAACCCATTGCACGGTGCAGCTCCTTTATTAGCTCTGGGTACCTAGGGGTCTTGATGAACCTACAAGCCCTATATATCCCCACAACCGAAAGAGTCCAGAAGACGTAAGGGTATATTGCTTTTGAAAATCTGACATTGCAGGAAAATGTTACAGAGTAAAATGTGGAGAGAAATAGCTGTTTTTTCACCTCAATTCTTTTAATTTTTATTTCCGCTGTTATTTTCTGTAGGTAGGAAAACCTTGTAAAATCTACACAATGACCCATTGCTGAATTCAGAATGTTGTCTACTTTTCAGAAATGTTTAGCTGTCCGGGATTCAGCATTGGTTTTACACCCATTTCTGTCACTAACTGGAATGAGGATGAAAGCACCAGAATAGTAAAAATTGAGTATGTTCCATTAAAATGCCAAAATTGTGTTGAAAAAATTTGTTTTTCTAATTGGGGTCTGGCTGTTCCCGAAAGCTGGGAAGATGCTGATTTTAGCACCGCAAACTCTTTGTTGATGCCATTTTCAGGGGAAAAAACACAAGCTTTCTTCTGCAGCTTTTTTTTTTTTTAAATAAAAATGTTGCTGTATTTTGGCTAATTTCTTTGTCTTCTCTAGGGGAACCCAAAAAACTCTGGGTACCTCTAGAATCCCTAGGATGTTGGAAAAAAGCACAGAAATTTGGAGTTGGTAGCTTATGTGGACAAAAGGTTATGAGGGTCTAAGCGCAAACTGCCACAAATAGGCAAAAAAATCCTGGCACTTGAGGGGGAAAAGGCCTGTCAGCGAAGGGGTCAATAAAGTCTCAAAAGGAGAAAATATAGCTAGATATTTTTGAATTTGGAATAAAACTTATTGTTATAATACATCCAACAACTTGCCATTGTTTAATTTAATATAACTAACTCAGGGAAAGAGTTTTAGAACTGCCTTGATGAGTTGTGAAGTGGCCTGGGCTGAACACAAAGGAAGTGCCTGTGGGAGGAAAACTGCCTCAGCAGATGGTGAAATAGGATAGAGCAGCTAAACTGGACTTCAAAGGAGGAAAGGACATTTGGGCCAGCAAGTGGACCTCCCCCTTTTTCTACAAAACCATATATATATATATATATATATATATATATATATATATATTTTAGCCCTGATAGCCTTGGGTGTTCATCCCCCAACTTTTTGCGTGCCTCCCTCCACTTTTTCTGACACTGTTTTTGCTAGTTTTACGACCCTGTGCACTTTACCACTGCTAACCAGTGCTGAAGTGCATATGCTTTCTCCCTTGAACATGGTCACATTCGTTCATTCCCAATTAGCATATTTGATTTACTTAGAAGTCCCTAGTACAGTGCACTACATGTGCTGAGGGCCTGTAAATGAAATCCTACTAGTGGTTCTGTAGCTCTGATTGTGCCACCCACATAAGTAGCCCTTAACTATGTTTCAGGCCTGCCATTGCAAGGCCTGTGTGTTCAGTTTTACTGCCCCTTCGACTTGGCTTTTAAAAGTACTTGCTAAGCCTTAAACTCCCCTTTTTCTACATATAAGTCACCCCTAAGGTAAGCCCTAGGTAACCCTTAGGGCAGGGTGTTATGTAGACAAAAGGCAGGACATATACCTGTGTGTTTTATGTGTCCTGGTAGTCGAAAACACCTACATTCATTTTCTACTACTGAGGGGCCTGCTCCTTTCATATGCTAGCATTAAGGCTACCCTCATATACTCTTTGAATGGTAGATTATGATCAGAAAAGGGTAAACAGGTCATATTTAGGATGGCCAGAATGGTAATAGAAAATTCTGCTTATTGATGAGGTTGACTTTTATATTACTATTCTAGAAATTACACTTTTAGAAAGTGAGCAATTCCCTCCACTTAAATTCATCTGTGCCTTGCAGCCTGTCTCCAATCCACGTTTGGGTTAGGTGGGTTGGTTGACAGCTCCCTTGTGCATTTCACCCAGACAACCACAAATACAGGACTCTAAGTTACACCTGCACTCATCTGCATACTGAATGGGTCTTCCTGGGCTGGAAGGAAAGAGGGCCCTGAAACTTACATTTCAAAGGCTAGTGGCCTGCCTTCACATAATGGACTGCCAAACCCTCTACTGGAACCCTGGCAGACAGGATTGTACTGTGAGGGGATCTAGTGTACTTCAAAACCAGTCTTTGAAGTCTCCCCCACTTCAAAGGCATCTTTGGGTATATAAACTGGGTCCCAGACCCCACCAACTCAGACACTTCTGGGCCTGAACCTGCAACCTGTCAAGAGGAACTGCCTGGCTGCCCAATGGACTCATTTAGACTGCTTTGCTATGAAGGACTGCTGCCATACTGTTGCCCTGCTGCCCTCTGACTTTGTTGAGAAGTGCTTTTCAAGGGCTTGGATTGAGCTTTCCTCCTGTTTTATGAAGTCTCAGGGCCAAAAAGGCTTTGAGACCGATTTATGAAACGTTAGCACTGCCTTCACGTCATTTTTTGATGAAAAAGCAGCGCAAACTTACAAAATAAAATTATATTTTGTAAGGTTCTGATGCTTTTACCTCAAAAAATGACATAAAGGTGGTGCTAACTTTTTATAATTCAGGCCCTTCATCTCTTCAAAGAACTCCTAGTGTGCCAAAAATCAACGCACAGCCTGCCAGGACCGACGCACAGCCTACCCTGCGATGAGAAAATCGCTGCACAGCCGAACCGGAACGACACAGCCTGACTTCCCAAGCGATGATCGACACAGCACCTGCGTTACGACCGGAAAATTCGACAGACAGCCCTACCGGATCAACGTACTGCTGAGACGGAATGATGCAGTCCGACTTCCTGATTGAAGAATCAATGCAGCGTCTGTCATGAGACAGAAACTCTGACGTGTCGCTCACCAGATCGACTCAGTGCCGGTGACTTCGTCCCACACTCCCAGGGTTTCCATGCATCGTGCCTGGGTGTCAAAGAGATCCCCAAATTGCAGTGAGGAGCCAAGACTGTGTGCTGGAAACTAACGCAAAGCCCCTTGCAGCATGGAAATGAAGCCTTATCTGTGCAGCGCCGAAAATTCTGACGCACATCTTATTTTGCCAAGCATCTCCTCCTCTGCGGTCTATGTACATATAGACACTCATTACAACATTGGCGTTAAAAGCCGCTTACCGCCGTGCAGAAGACCGCCAACACACCGCCGCGGCCGCGAAAATCCGCCACAGCTATTATCACCCACAGCTCGGAATCTGCCAAAATTCAGGCACCCACACAAGTCCGCCACACCAATGGTCAGTGAAAACAAATCCTCCATCGTCACGCCAACAGAAATACGCGCACACTATCACGACACACGGATCCACACTGCGGTATTTCAACCGCGGTATTCCATTGGCGGTACACACCGGCGCCCTCAAAATACACACACATATACAAAACACAGCCACATTGGACAATTCAAAATACACACACCTGATACACATACACACACCACTCCCACACACCCATTACAAAATAAAACACAGACCCACATCACCGACAAAATTACCGAGAAAAGGCCAGAGAGAGACACCACAAACAACTACCAAGCATCCACAGGCACACAATACCATCACCCACATAACTTCCACGCACCTCACACAACACACCACTAAATATCACCCCACTTATCACTACACACACCACCCCACACATCACCCACACCACCCCATGGCATGGCAAAGACACCCCAGGTTCTCTGAGGAGGAGCTCAGGGTCATGGTGGAGGAAAGCGTCCAGGTAGAGCCACAGCTATTCGGATCACAGGTGCAGCACACCTCCATAGCTAGGAAGATGGAGCTATGGCGAAGAATAGTGGACAGGGTCAACGCAGTGGGGCAGCACCCAAGAAATAGGGATGACATCAGGAAGAGGTGGAACGACCTACGGGGGAAGGTGCGTTCTGTGGTCTCAAGACACCACCTTGCGGTTCAGGGACTGTCGGCAGACCCCCACCTCCTCCCCAACAACTAACAACATGGGAGGAGCAAGTCTTGGTGATTCTGCATCCTGAGGGCCTCGCAGGAGTAGATGGAGGAATGGACTCTGGTAAGTCAAATCTTAACTATTACATCCTCCACCCTACTTGCATGCTATCACATACCCCCACCCTCACCCTCACCCCCATCACTCCAACTCCTCACAAATGTCCCAACATCACAAACCACACATCCTAACACCAAGCCCTGCATGCAACAACAAAGCATGGTCACCCATCACCAAAGCATGGCCACTGCACATACCCATACAACCCCCTAAACCAACATCACACAAGGTCCCACACAGGAATGCAAGCACTGGGGTACATGGTCACTCACCCATTGCACACCATGGCACACACAGATGTAATAAACAACCTTTTATACCCCTGCAGGACCCCTACCCAACATCACCGGACGGGAGAGTCCACACATGTCCACACCACCAACATAAGAGGCCCACAGTGATGACAGCAGCTCTGTCCAACTGGATCTAGATGACCAGCCCGGCCCATTGGGGACCTCTGGACAGTCGGTTCCCCTGACACAGTCACAGGCCACCACAGAGCTTTCCCCCTCTGGAAACACCAGCACAGCACCCACCCAGCGGGCCCATACCTCTGTCCCCAGGACACGTCAATCAGCAGTGTGTCCACCACTACAGGGAACCCAGGCTAACCCACCACCCCAACAACAACAGGGACCTGGGGTCAGTGGAAGTGGGAACACAGACCAGGGGACGGAGGCCCAGGAAAACAGGGGAACTGGGAGGGCTGCTGTGCGACAGGGGAAGGACAGGCCAAAGGAACCCACTCTCCACGAGGCCCTCTCCAACATCATGGGAGCCTACCACCACTCCCAGGAAACGATGGCAACGGTACTGGCCAAGTTTCAGGAGATCCAGCGCCTGCAGGAGGAACAGTATTTGGGCTTCAGGGAGGAACTCAGATCCATCAATTCCACCCTGGGCACCATCGTAGGGGTGCTGAAGGAAGTCCTCAACACCAGGAGGGACACTGTGGCACAACAAGGGGCCCCTGACACTAGCCTGGACGATGAACTGCCCACCACCTCAGCCGGCGCTAATGGACAGGAGGCACCGCCACAGGACCACCACACCAGCACCTCACTCCATGCAGAGGGAGAATCACCCCACAAATGGTCCCTGAGATCCAGGACAATGACAGAGAATGATGCCAAGACCCCCGCCAAGAAATGAGACCACCCTGAATGTCATCCTTCTGTCCCACTTTGTCACCCTGTCCATCCTCAAACTGCACCAGCTCCACTTCCTATGACCGTTTGGGCAATGCACCTGTGAGACTAATAGACTGGACTCTGCCATGGACATTCCTCCACCATCACCACTCACCATTTTACAACCCCCTCCAATATTGAGCACTTAAATAAACACCCTTGAAGCACAAAGCAATCTGGAGTCAGTCTGTGATTTCGAAATAGTGCATTAGCAATTACAGTGTCAAAATGTTCTTTCAAATGTAATGTCAACATACTTATGTCACACAGCTCTAGTCCATGAGGAAACAAAGCAGATGTCACACAGTGGGACCCGCATCTGGGAAATCGTAAGGGAAAGTGACAACTCAGTGACCATACACTGGGTGAAAACGAAAGACAGTAGAGAGGTAGTAGTGTTAAAGTACATGTAATAGGCATGTTTGTATTCTTACCTGTGTCTCACTGGAAATATTGCAGGATCACCGAGTTCCTGTTGTCGATGTCCTCTTCTTCTGCTTCCTCGTCTTCACTGTCCACAGGCACCACAGCTGCAACAACACCGCCATCTGGACCATCCTCCTGCAGAAAAGGCACCTGTCATCGCAAAGCTAAGTTGTGAAGCATACAGCAGGCCACGATGATCTGGCACACCTTCTTTGGTGAGTAGAATAGGGATCCATTTGTCATATGGAGGCACCTCAACCTGGCCTTCAGGAGGCCGAAGGTTCGTTCTATAATCCGCCGAGTTCGCCCATGGGCCTCATTGTAGCGTTCCTCTGCCCTTGTCCTGGGATTCCTCACTGGGGTCAGGAGCCATGACAGGTTGGGGTAACCAGAGTCACCTGCAAATGGCGAGGGACAACTGTTACACACACTAACCTGTAGGGATATCCCCAGACCCAGACAACCATTCCCAATTACTTGCTCACCTAATAGCCACACACGGTGCCTCTGGAGTTGACCCATCACATAAGAGATGTTGCTATTCTGCAGGATGTAAGCGTCATGCACTGAGCCAGGGAATTTGGCATTAACATGGGAGATGTGCTGGTCTGCCAAACACACCATCTGCACATTCATGGAATGATAACTCTTCCGGTTTCTGTACACCTGTTCACTCCTGCGGGGGGTACCAAAGTCACATGTGTCCCATCAATGGCACCTATGAGGTTGGGGATATGTCCCAGGGCATAGAAGTCACCTTTCACTGTAGGCAAATCCTCCACATGAGGGAAAACGATGTAGCTGCGATGTGTTTCAGCAAGGCAGTCAACACTCTGGACAACAAGTTGGAAAACATAGGCTGGGGCATCCCTGATGCTATGGACACTGTTGTTTGAAATGATCCACTTTCAAGGAAATGGAGTACTGACAGCACCTGCACTTGAGGGGGGATTCCTGTGGGATGGCGGATAGCTGACAGAAGGTCTGGCTCCAACTGGGCACACAGTTCCAGGATTGTGGCACGATCAAGCCTGTAGGTAATGATCACATGTCTTTCCTCCATTGTCGACAGGTCCACTAGCGGTCTGTACACCGGAGGATGTCGCCATCTCCTCACATGTCCCAGCGGACGGTGCTTATGAAGGACAACAGCGAGCACAGAGTCAACCAACTCAGAGGTACGTAGCCACAGCTTACACAGAACGCGAATCATAATCTGAAATTTGGCCTGTATGAGAGTTTAGGCAAGGCCTAGGTATGTGTGACACAATTTAAAATTAAGCCATGTGGGCCACTGAAATGGCGGCTGTCTGACCTGTAAAGTGGGACAGTGGGATGTGAGGTAACTGCGCTGGCGTTGTACACTGTCGCGGTAGGCTGTCGAAGACCGCGGCGCAATTCTGCATTGGTTAACATTGGACCCTATGGATCCCAGGAGCCAATGACGATGTACGCCGGCGGTGGCGGTATGCACTGCCGCGGACGTGACCACCATTTTCTATCTGTTCAATCACTCAATACCTGATCTTTGACAGGAGAGGACCTACACTGCAAGTGCTGCTGTGACCTCAGTCTGGAAGAGACAAGGGCCCCTGCCTTCACATCGGAGGAGTTGGAGAAACTCGTGGATGGGGTCCTCCCCCAGCACACGCTACTCTACGGTCCTCCAGACAAACAGGTACACTGGGAGCATGCTGAATGGGCTATGCCTGTGTGGAGTGGGGTGGATGAAAGATGGGGGGGGATATTGAGGCGTGCATGAAACGACGGTGAGTACATGTGCCACATTGCAAGGGTAGGGATGGCGGCCATTGACTGTGACGGTGCAGTTGGTAATAACTTTTCTTTTCCCCCTGTACAATTCATGTAGGTCAGCGCCAACCAGAAAAAGGTTATTTGGCGTACCATCTCCAAGGACGTCCTGACCCTGGGGGTCTACCACAGACGGAGCACCCACTGCCGTAAGAGATGGGAGGACATTTGCCGCTGGAGCAAGAAGACGGCAGAGGCACAGCTGGGGATGGCCTCCCAACATGGGAGGGCTGCCCGTCGCACCATGACTCCCCTGATGTTCAGGATCCTGGCGGTGGTGTACCCAGAGTTGGATGGGCGCTTGAGGGCATCACAGCAGCCACAAGGGGGTGAGTACACTCTCATTCTGCTGATTTTGCGCGCAGTGGAGGTGTCTGGGTGGGGGAGGTGGGCTGTGGGTTTCCCTAGGCCAGGGCGAGTGTGCTAGTTAAGTCCCCTTGTTCTGGCAGACCCTGTGGCACCCCATCCCACCTCTGTACAGTGCCAAGTACACCTAGTCAGGCTCCTGTGTCATCCATGTGTGCAGATGTCGGCCATGGTCTTGTAGGCCATGTCCTAGGGATTGAACAGTGGAGCCCAAGTGCGCGGCGTAGTGCAGGGGGCTTCTGTGTCTGTCGTGTCCGCCAACGGTAGCGGTAGTGCATGCACTCAACATGTCTTTCTTCTGTCGTCCCCCCCCTTTTTGTGGTCTCCCTGTTCTTGTGTGCATTGGCATCATCAGGCGGAGGAGCAGTGGCACTGGAGCAGGAGGGAGCTGCATCCCACATGGCCCTGGAGGGCAAGACAACGGACTCTGAGTTTCCCAGTGGGAAGGAGGGCGAGGGGAGCTCCACGGCGGGGACAGGAGCTGACACCAGTGATACGGACTCGTCCTCTGATGGGAGCTCCCTTGTGGTGGCGGCAACATCTGTGACCCCGCATCTACACGTACAGCGGCCACCCCCCCACCAGCTCTGCCCTCCCAGCAGCCCCTCAGCCTTTGCCCTGTGCCCGCTCACCCAGGAGGGTGGGCATCACCTTCTCCCCAGGCACCTCAGCCTCTGCCCCTGTCACCCCTGCTGCCCTCAGTGAGGAGGCCATTGACCTCCTCAGGTCCCTCACTGTTGGGCAGTCTACCATTTTGAATGCCATCCAGGGTGTAGAAAGGCAGTTGCAACAAACAAATGCATTCCTGGAGGGCATTCATTCTGGTCAGGCGGCCCTTCAGCGAGCTTTTCAGACTCTGGCCTCAGCACTGATGGCAGCCATTGTCCCTGTCTCTAGCCTCCCCTCTCCAACTTCCTCCACCCAGACCCAATCCCCTCTTCCTCAGCCTATCCCAAGCACACCTTCAGACCAGCATGCACACACGTCAACACCCAAGGGTAGCTCTGGCAAACATAAGCACCACACATCCCACAGGCACTCACGCAAACATCACACACATGCAGACACACCAACATCCACTGCCTCCACTGTGTCCCCCTCCTCCTCGTCTCCCTCCTCCCTCCCAGTCTTGTCTCCACTCACACCTGCATGCACTACATCTACAGCCACTACGTCCATCACCAGCACACACACCACCACACCCCGCTCACGTGCAGTCACCACCCCCACTGCCATTCACACGTCCCCTGTGTCCTCTCCCAGTGTGTCTGTGACGCCACCTCCCAAGATACACAAACGCAGGCACACACCCACCCAACAGCCATCCACCTCACAACAGCCTCCAGAGCATGCACCTTCACCCAAAGTCACCAAACGAACACCTCCTGCAACCACAGCGCCTTCCTCCATTCCCAAACCCCCTCCAGCTACCTGTCCCAGTGTTCCCAAGAAACTTTTCCTGTCCAACCTTGACCTCTTTCCCTCACCTCCCCCACCCTGTCAGTCTCCTAGGGCCCGACTCTCCAGGTCCCAACCTAGCACCTCAGCCACAACATCTCCAGGACCAGTGGTGCCTGTAGTCACTGGAATCTGGAGTGCACCGGCCACCAGGGCAGCCAGTGTGGCACGGAGCCATAGCACGGACAGTCCCCCACCTGTCAAGCATCAAAAGTTGGCCAGTGCCCGGCGGGAGAGGGGGAAGACTCCAGCCACCAAAGCCGCCCCCAGGGGTACAGGTTGGAGTGTGGCGTCAGCTGCAACACCTTCCAAGGTGGTGAAGGGCCACAAGAAAGTCAGCAAGTCTGGGAAGAGCAGCACGGCAGAGAAAACCGCCATCATCACCGCTGCCCAGGAGGCCACCTCCACAAGCCCTGCTGCCCAGGAGGCTACGGCCAGCACCAGCCCTGCTGCCCAGGAGGCCACCGCCATCATCCCCGCTGCCCAGGAGGCCCCCGCCATCATCCCCGCTGCCCAGGAGGCCACTGCCACCAGCCCTGCTGCCCAGGAGGCCACCGCCAGCACCAGCCCTGCTGCCCAGGAGGCCACCGCCATCATCCCCGCTGCCCAGGAGGCCACCGCGAGCACCAGCCCAGCTGCCCAGGAGGCCACCGCCAGCAACAGCCCTGCTGCCCAGGACAGGACCGCCATCATCCCTGCTGCCCAGGAGGCACTGCCACCAGCCCAGCTGCCCAGGATGCCTCCGACAGCACCAGCCCAGCTGCCCAGGACAGGACCGCGAGCACCAGCCCCACTGGGCCAGACAGGACCGCCAGCACCAGCCCCGCTGGGCCATGAAGGACCGCCAGCACCAGCCCCGCTGGGCCAGACAGGACCACCAGCACCAGCCCCGCTGGGCCAGACAGGACCGCCAGCAGCTGAGTCACTGCCAAGGACCCCAACGCCACAAGCAGTGCTGAACAGGACACCACCGCCACAAGCACTGCTGAACAGGGCACCGCCGCCACAAGCACCGCTGAACACACCGCTGAACAGGGCACCGCCGCAACAAGTACCGCTGCCAAGGACACCGCCGCAACAAGCACCGCTGGCCCTTGAGCGCCAAGGGCACTGACGCTACTGAGTCTGTCACAAGCAGGATGAAGCACTCTGGGCACAAAGCCCCCTCCACAACCAGTGGAGTATCCCATCCACTACCTCTGTCCTTAGCAGGATGAAGCACTCTAGACAAAAAAGCCCCCTCCAGAACCAGTGGAGTATCACATCCACTACCTCTGTCCTTGGCAGGATGAAGCACTCTGAGCACAAAGCCCCCTCCAGAACCAGTGGAGTATCACATCCACTACCTCTGTCCTTGGCAGGATGAAGCACTCTGAGCACAAAGCCCCCTCCAGAACCAGTGGAGATTCACATCCACTACCTCTGTCCTTGGCAGGATGAAGCACTCTGGGCACAAAGCCCCCTCCAGAACCAGTGGAGTATCACATCCACTACCTCTGTCTTTGGCAGGATGAAGCACTCTGGGCACAAAGCCCCCTCCGGAACCAATGGAGATTCACATCCACTACCTCTGTCCTTGGCAGGATGAAGCACTGTGGGCACAAAGCCCCCTCCAGAACCAGTGGAGACTGTTATCCACTTGAGAGACTGTGGCTTTGCACTCCCCAGTATTGAACAGTGGGCAAACCACCCACTGTAGAGACTTGAGAGACTGTGGCTTTGCACTCCCCAGGATTGAACAGTGGGCAGCCCACCCACTGTAGAGACTTGAGAGACTGTGGCTTTGCTCTCCCCAGGATGGAACAGTGGGCAACCCACCCACTGTAGAGACTTGAGAGACTGTGGCTTTGCACTCTCCAGGATTGAACAGTGGGCAACCCACCCACTGTAAAGGCTTGAGAGACTGGCTTTGCACTCCCCAGGATGGAACAGTGGGCATGTGGCCCCCTTGTGGATTTGGCGTCATGCATCAACCGGCTGAGGTGCCCCCCCTTTCCCTTCCCACTGAGGTGCCTGTTTTATTGCTATTTGATGCCCCTGCAGTGTTCTCTCCATCATGTTCGGGGATCTTGTGTGGGCCTCGCCCATACCGTGTAGGCCCAGTGTTCCACGGACTTCAATGTAGCACTACCTGGACTACTATTCTTGGTGTATATATTTGTTTATAGTGTATATATATTTTTGCGTACTGGATTTTAATATATTACAATGGTTACACTCATTTCCTTTTGTCCTTGCATTCTTCCAGGGGGGGTTGGGGGTGTAACTGTAATGTATCATGCTGTACTAGTGTGTGTGTTGTCGTGGGTGAGAGTGGGGGTGGGGGTGTTGTGTGTTGCGTGTGTGTGTCCCTGTTTTTTCCGTCCCCCCTCCCCTATGTCGTAGGTGCAGTACTCACCGTGGTCTTCGCCGCCGGCGTTCGTGCTCCTGGTAGAGGAGCAAGAAGATAAGGGATGGCAAGATCTGGAGTTCGGGTTCCATGGTGTCCGGATTCCTCTTGGGGTGTGTTGAGGTGAGCGTTTTCCCTTCCAAGTCCTGTTTCCCCCGTGTTTTTGTTCACTGTGAATGCACCCCAGAAAGGGTGGCGGATTGGTAGGTTGTGATACTGTGGGCGGTACATTGACCTCCGCCTGTCTGTTGGCGGTGACCGCCATGCTGTTTGTTTGTACCGCTGTGGTGGTCAGAGTGTTAAAGTGTCTGTCTTTGTTGGCGGTTTCCGCCACGGTCGTGATTCCATTTTTTTTTTCCGCCGGCCTGTTGGGGGTCTTACCGCCGCCTTAACACCGACCGCCAGGGTTGTAATGACCACCATAATTTTTTACGCAAACCAGGTACTTTGTGAAACAAAAAGACAACTGTTGATTTCTAAGATTTAAGTCTCTTTTTAATCTTGCAAAAGTGATATCTCAGCTTGTGCTTATTGAACCTTTATTGCTTTGACCTTCATTTAATGAGATAAATATCTTAAATTTTTCTAAACACTGTGTGGTGTATTTTTGTGGTGTTTTCACTGTGTTACTGTGTATGATTTATTACACAAATACTTTACACATTGCCTTCTAAGTTAAGCCTGACTGCTCAGTGCTGAGTTACCAGAGGGTGGGCACAGGATAATTTGGATTGTGTATGACATCCCCTCACTAGGTTTGTGGTCTCTATTTGGAAAAGGGTGTATACCTCTGCCAACTAGAGGCCCCATTTCTTACAATATATAAACACACACATGCACACACACACACACAAGAAAAACAAAGAGGACATTATTGTTAGGAAATATAATTTTTTTTTTACTTAGAAATTCACTAAAATAACAAAGGTTACAGGGACATTATAGTTAGGTTTAGATGTTTCGAATTTATATGCACGCAACTATAGAAATTCATCAGTTATAGTTATATTTAGCTGAGAAAAGTATAACTCGTGCCCTAAGGTAATGATGACTCATACTCCTGTGGTGCAGTTTTCTCATCAAAAATGTTATTTCAAATTTTGTGTGATATTATCAATGATGTCAGGACTGATGTAATATCTGTGGTAGTTAGCAATGCATAGCGAGAGCGTGAGCTATAGATCTTTCCACCTCCTTGTATGTCCCTGTTTGGTTTAATACTGACAATAAATTGTGAGTCAATTTTAATATAAAAATGGTTACTGGATTAGAGCACAGGTGAGTAAAGATAAGTAATTGGCTCTTGCGGGAGAAGGTGGTAGAGCATTCTCAGTCATATAACTACCTAGGGCTGTGGCATTAGGAATATAGCAGATATTATCTGTCTGTTTTGAAACAGAAATGGCTAGTCATGCTGTAATTTTAAAGACACTGTGGGGCATATTTATACTCTGTTTGCACCGAATTAGTGTCATTTTTTTTTACTCTAATTCGGTGCAAAACTAACTCCATATTTATACTTTGGTGCTAGACCCCTCTAGCACCAAATTTATGGAGTTAAAGTCATTTTTTGAAAGTGGAGACCTACTTTGCCTTAATGAGATGCTAGGTAGGCGTTCCCGTGCAAAAAATGACTCTATGGCCTTAATGCCATATTTAGGGGCATATTTATATCCTGCAGCATATTTATACTCTGTTTGCACCAAATTAGTGTCATTTTTTTTTACTCTAATTCGGTGTAAAACTAACTCCATATTTATACTTTGGTGCTAGACCCATCTAGCACCAAGGCCCTGATCTAAACTTTTTTTTTCACCGCATTAACGTCGTTTTATGACACAAAAGTGGCGCAAACTTACAAAATATTGGCCCTTATTTATACTTTTTGCTGCAAAACTGCACTAACTCAGTTTTGCACCAAAAAGTTTAGCACCGGCTTGCACCATTTCTGTGCACCAGCCGGGCACCATATTTATGGAATGGTGCAAACCGGTGCAAAGGGTAGGCTAGAGTTTTAAAAAATGACTTTAGTCGGGTGGGGCTGGCAGTATAGAAGAAGAGGGTTTAGCACCAAAAAATGGCTTTAGGCAGGTTAGAGTAAAAAAAATGACTCTAACCAGATTAGCGTCATTTTATGGTGCTAAACCTACCATGCCACATGACTCCTGCCTTAGAAAAGGCAGGAGTCATGCCCACCACCCCAGTGGCCAGCACAGAGGACAGGGGTCCCCTGGGCATGGCCATTGCACCCGGTGCCATGTATGGGGGCCCATTTCAGGGCCCCCTATGGCACTTTCAAAAATAAAATGCACTTACCTGTACTTACCTGGGATGGGGTCCCCCATCCTCGCAGTCCCTCTAGTGTGGGTGGGGGTGCCCCTAGGGCCTAGGGAGGGCACCTCTGGGCTTATTCCATGGTGTTCCACCATGGAAATAGGGCCACAGGTCCCCTAACACCTGCCCTGACCCAGGTCTTAAAAAATAGGGCAAAGCAAGCTTTGCCCCATTTTTTGACCCCTCCTCCCTCCCTTGCACCATTTTTACATGGGAGTATAAGGCCCATATTTATACTTTTTGACGCTAAACTGCGCTAACGCAGTTTAGCGTCAAAAAATTTAGCGCCGTCTAACGCCATTCCGAAGCGCCATGCGGGCGCCGTATTTATGGAATGGCGTTAGCCGGCGCAAGCAGACCGGCGCTGCCTGGTGTGCATGGAAAAAAACCACGTAGACCAGGCAGCGCCGGCGTAGGGGGAAAATGGCGCTAGGGCGTCTTAAAATGGCGCAAGTCGGGTTGACGCTAAAAAATCGTCTTAACCCGATTTGCGCCATTTTTTCGACGCCCAGACGCCATTTAAATGACTCCTGTCTTAGTAAAGACAGGAGTCATGCCCCCTTGCCGAATGGCCATGCCCAGGGGACTTATGTCCCCTGGGCATGGTCATTGGGCATAGTGGCATGTAGGGGGGCACAAATAAGGCCCCCCTATGCCACCCAAAAAAAATTGAAAAACATAAAAAATTATACTTACGTGAACTTACCTGAATGTCCCTGGGGTGGGTCCCTCCATCCTTGGGTGTCCTCCTGGGGTGGGCAGGGGTGGCAGGGGGGGTCCCTGGGGGCAGGGGAGGGCACCTGTGGGCTCATTTTGAGCCCACAGGCCCCTTAACGCCTACCCTGACCCAGGCGTTAAAAAGTGGCGCAAATGCGGGGTTTTTTGACCCGCCACCTCCCGGGCGTGATTTTTGCCCGGGAGTATAAATACGACGCATTTGCGTCGCCGTCATTTTTTTAGACGGGAACGCCTTCCTTGCATCTCATTAACGCAAGGAAGGCGTTCACGCTAAAAAATGACGCTCTTTGCCCATACTTTGGCGCTAGACGTGTCTAACGCCAAAGTATAAATATGGCGTTAGTTTTGCGCCGACTTTGCGTCGAAAAAAACGACGCTAATTCGGCGCAAACGGAGTATAAATACGGGCCTAAATATGGTGTTAAGGCCATAGAGTCATTTTTTTGCACGGGAACGCCTACCTTGCATCTCATTAAGGCAAGGTAGGTTTCCACTTCCAAAAAATGACTTTAACTCCATAAATTTGGTGCTAGACGGGTCTAGCACCAAAGTATAAATATGGAGTTAGTTTTGCACTGAATTAGAGTAAAAAGAAAATGACGCAAATTCAGTGCTAATAAATATGCCCCTTAGCATCAAAAAATGATGTTAATCTGGTCAGAATCATTTATTTTGACTCAAAACTGCCTAACGTAATTTTTTTTTAAGCTAGCCTACCTTTTGCACCGGCTTGCACCATTCCATAAATATGGTGCCCAGCTGGTGCTAAAAAATGGTGCAAGCCGGTGCAAAACTTTTTGGGGCAAAATTGCCTTAGTGCAGTTTTGCACCAAAAAGTATAAATAAGGCCCTGTATTTCAAGCATATAAACACTTTTACTCATCCAGTTTTACCCATGATTAAACATTACATTTATTCCCTCATTAAGAAACAGTCAAGAAGTGTTTCCTTGGAAAAAGTAGTACACAGATTCAGATATTTGTTTTCTTCCTGCACGTCCACAAAACATGCTGAACTATGCCTTATGTTTGGCTGAACCAAGAAGGATTGGCAGCGTAATATTGGGCTCATATTTATAATGTGTTTGGGCCACCCTTGTGCCACGTAAAGGGACACAAAGGTGACGCAAAGCACTGAATGATATTTACCAATCCAAATCTTGTGTGACCCTTGTGTGGCTTGGTAAATGTGCAGTAACACAAGGCAGCACCAGTCGCTGCCGTGTTTTACTCTGCCCTAGGGAGACATTACATGCATTTTGGTGCATTCCAAAATTTAACATAGTGGTAGACCTGGGAATACATCAAAATGCAACACCTTCCCCAGGGAGGCACTCTGCAGCACACATAGAAAGAGGGAAAAAGTGTTGTTTTTGTGTGGGAAGGTGCCTCTATCTATACAAAAACAATCCTACCTACAAAGCAGGCACCCTTGATCCATGGTGCAAGGGTGCCTGTGTTGGCACTAGTTGGCACATTGTGTGCCACCGAAGGCACAGAGCAGGACGGTGCTGTATAATGGTAAATAGGGCATATTCCTGCCCTCTCCCTTTCACACAGCACAGCAAGGTGGCATCCTGCATTGCAAAGCCTGGAAATTGTTTAATTATGCCCCTTAGTTTGTAAAATATTGGTGTGAGTTTTAATAGTTTAATAGATTGAAAACTTCAAAGGAAATTTTCTGTTGTTCACATGATCCTGCCTTGCCCAGGTCAGGCCCCACACACACACCAGGGGGTTGGAGACTGCATTGTGAGAGGGACGGCACAGCCCATTCAAGTGTAAGTGACCACTCCTCCCTCCACTCTAGCCAAGATGACTCATCAGGATATGCAGGCTATATCCCAGCTCCCTTTGTCTGACTGAATAAAGGGTATTCACAAACAGACCAACTGTTACACTAACCCAGGCAGGCTGTCCACAAACAGACAGAGTCACAGATTGGGTTATCCAAGAAAAGGCCTACTTTTTAAAAGTGGCATTTTCAAACTAACAATCTAAAAACCAACTTCACTAAAATATGTATTTTTAAACTGTCAGTTGAGAGACCCCAAACTCCAGATTTCGATCTGATCTCAAAGGGAATATGCACTTTAATTATATTTAAAGGCAGCACCCATGGTAATCTCTGAGAGAGATAGGCCTTGCAACAGGGAAGACTGAATTTAACAGTATATCACTGTTAGGACATGTAACACATCAGTACAAGTCTCACCTTTAACATACACTTCACCCTGCCCATGGGGCTACCTAGGGCCTACCTTAGGGGTGCCTTACAAGTACAAAAAGGAAAGATTTAGGCCTGGCAAGTGGGTACCCTTGCCAAGTCGAATTGGCAGTTTAAAACTGCAAACAAAGACATCGCAGTGGCAGGTTTGAGTCATGTTTCAAGAGCTACTCATGTGGGTGGAACAATCAGTGCTGCAGGCCCACTAGTAGCATTAGATCTACAGACGCTGGGCACCTCTAGTGCACTTTAATAGGGACTCACTAGTAAATCAAAGATGCCAATCATGGATAAGCCAATTACACATACATTTTGCATAGACGCACTTGAACTTTAGCACTGGAGAGCATCAAAATCAGCAAATGGAGAGTCCAGCACACATCAACAACCTGGGAGGCAGAGGCAAAAAGTTGGGGGAGACCACACCAAGGATGCCAAGTCTAACATGTGTACCTCACAGCTGAAAGAGGGGAAAAACTACCCAACCTCATGGGAGTTCTCATCACTAAGGCAGAAGAATCTCAACATTGGCATGTTCTGTACCAGGGTGGTGTTACACCATAAATTCCATCCCCTGTAGGGAAATGGACCACCTCAGCAGTTCTGGGTTTTCACCCCTCCTCTGTATTAACCATCTGAGGGGCCTGTGGTCTGACTGAACCTGAAAGTGACTGCCAAACAAGTAGGGTCTTAGCTTCTTCAGTGCCCAGACCACAGCAAAAGCTTTATGCTCTATTGCACTCCACCTACGTTCCCTGCTGAGTAACCTCCTACTAATGAAGGCTACAGGTTGATCCAGACCCTCTTCATTTAGCTGTGATAACACTGCTCCTACACCATGCTCTTAAGCTTCAGTTTGCACAACAAACTCTTTGGAGAAATCAGTTTCTTTCAGCACAGGTGCTGTGCACATGGCTGCCTTCAGGGCATCAAAAGCTGTATGGCAAGACTCTGTCCAGATCACTTTCCTTGGTTGTTTCTTGGAAGTTAACTCATTCAAGGGGGAAACAATGATGCCATACCCATTGACAAAAAGTCTGTAGTGGCCAGTGAGGCCTAAGAAGGCCCTCACCTCATTCTGGGTCTTGGGAGGCTCCCAAGCCAGAACGGTGTAAATTTGTGGCTGCAGGGCAGCCACCTGCACACCCATTACCTGGTGCCCCAAATACACCACTGAACCCTGCCCTATTTGGCACTTACTGGCCTTAATGGTGAGGCCTGCCTTCTGCAGGGCATCCAATACTCTCCTGAGGTGCTGCAAATGTTCCTACCAAGTGGAACTCAACACTGCAACGTCATCCAGGTAGGCTGCACTGAAATCATCCAGCCCAGTCAACAGCTGCTTGACCAACATCTGAAAGGTGGCAGGGGCATTTTTCATCCCCAAGGGCATCACTTTAAACTAAAAGTGCCCATCTGGGGTAGAAAATGCTGACCTCTCCTTGGCCCCCTCAGTTAAGGCAATCTGCCAATACCCAGACATCAAGTCAATAGTCCTAAGGTAATTGGCAGTGCCCAATTAATCGATGAGCTCATCAGCTCAGGGGATGGGATGCGCGTGACCGCATTGAGACCCTGGTTATCCACAGAGATCCAGAGTTCTCCTGTGGCACCAGGAGCAGCAGCCTGGGTGACTAAGAACACGGGGCTGGCCCAAGGGCTCCTAGAAAACTCAATTACCCCTAGGGTTAACATCTTTGATACTTCATCTTTGATGCTAGCCCTGACCTTATCAGTCACTTTGTAAACCTTCTGTTTAACAGCTGGAGTGTCCTCAGTGTTCACATCATGAGTACACAAGTGTGTGACCCCTGGGATCAAGGAGAACAGGGAGGCAAACTGACCCAACACCTGGTGACATTCCCTCTGTTGTTTTGAGGTCAAGGAGAGGGAGAGGTTCACTCCCTCCACAGACCCATACTTCTCTGCAGCTGACAGGAGGTCAGGAAGAGGTTCACTCTCTTCCTCCAACCCGTCATCTGTTGCTAGGACCATGGACAACTCAGTCCGCTGAAAGTGAGGCTTGAAGAGGTTCACATGCAGGACCCTCAAGGGGTTCCTGGGAGTTCGCATGTTCACCAGGTAGGTATGGTCCACCAAGACCAGGATAAACCTGTTGCCCATGGCTGTCTTGGGATCCAGAGGCTCCACAATGTCAATACCAAACCTTTCCAAGGGGGGACGAACCACAGGAAAAGTTTGGAGGGGAGCCTTGCATTTCCCCCCACTCTTGCCACTTGCCTGACAAGTCAGGCAAGACCTACAATGTGCATCTGAGTGCCTGCACATCTGAGGCCAATGGAAGTGGGTGACAAGCCTGTCAAAGTCTTGTCTCACCCCATATGTCCAGTTAAAGGCACATCATGAGCCAGTCCCAGTAGGAAGCTTCTGAAGCACTGGGGTACCACCAGCACATGGGCTGACCCAGGCTCAGCAACCTTTGTCTCATTATACAGGAGGCCATACTCCCAATAGATCAGGTGAGATCCTGGCTCCTTACCAGCTGCCTGGTCTGCAGACTGCTGCTGCAAACCCTCCTGAGTAGGGCATACTCTCTGTGCCTCACAGAATGCCTCCCTTGTGGGTCCCCCTTCCTGCTGCCACTGTGACAGCTCAGGGACCTCCCCCAGCTCAGCCTCCTGTTCCCCTTTAGGTTCCAGGATGTCACCCTCAGGTTCAGCCTCCCCTCGGACTGTGGGAACTTCTGGGGGTAATTTCCCATGCCCCTTGCACTTCCTCTTACTGGTGGACCCCTGGGCCACTGTTTCAGGCTCCAGAGGCTTCTGACCACCATGATGGGCTGCCATTGACCAGGCAGATATGCATACCCACCCAGGCAAACCTGACATCTCCAAGTTTGACATGTGTTCCACCTCTCTCCAAAGGGAATCCTCCAGATCATTGCCAAGCAAACAATCTACATGCATGGTTGGGCTCACAGCTACTTCAATGAACCTGAGACCCCCCATTCAAAGGGAACCTGTGCCACTCTGCACAAGCACTTTGAGTTGTCCATTGCAACTACTTAGTGAAGTACACAGGGATCTATCTGCTCTTCAGACACCAGGTGACTCCGCACTGTAGTCACACTGGCTCCTGTGTCTCTCAGAGCCTCCATCCTCTGTCCATCGATAGTCACCCACTGCCTGTATTTCTTAGTGTTTTCAGGCACTAGGGTTCTCTGGATCATCTCACTGTCCCCTAGTGAGACAAGGGTCATCTCAGCTGGCTCCCCCGCACTTGAAACCATTTCCTCCCCAAGCACTACACTGGCCAAGCCCTGTGACTGAGCACCAGTTTGTTCAGTTGAACCATTGGGACATTTAGGGTCCCCCATCACATGACACACCTGGTCACATGTGAAGCACTTGTGGGAACCCCCCTCACAGGCTTCCCTTTGGAGAACCATGGTTTCTTCTCACTGGGGTTCTGGGAATCCTTACCCTGGGAAATAGGTTGGGACCCTTTAGAGAACTCCCCCTATTTACGCTTACCGCCCTTTCTTCTGAGAGGGACCCTGCCCACCTTGGCTGAGAGGAACCCTGCCCCCCTTATTGTGGTCTCCCCATACCTCTTCTGGACCCTGGTGCTCTCCCAGTGGTCCGCTTCCTGTGCAACCTTCCTGGAGTCAGTCAGGTTGCTGTCAATCAGGTGCAGGTGCAGCTCTGGAAAACAAGGACTGTACAAGTGCTCCCAAGCAATTAAATTGTAAAGCCCCTCATACGTTGGTACCTTACTGCCCATCAACCAACCATCCAGTGACCTGCAAAAAGAATCTACACACTCCAATCAAGTCTGGGACTCTTTCTTTTTGTAGGACCTAAACTTGTCTGTATACTGCTCAAGGGTCAGACCATATCTTATGAGTAGGGCATCCTTCATTATGGAGTAGGTGAGTCTCTGAGTGTAGGAGGCTGGCCTGGCTCATAGTGGGTACCTAGTGGTATTTACACCTTGTGCCAGGTCCAGTTATCCCTTATTAGTAGATTAGTAGTGTTCTAGCAGCTTAGGCTGATAGAGGTAGCTATAGCAGAGCAGCTTAGGCTGAACTAGGGGACATGCAAAGCTCCTACTATACCACTTATATCATATAGCACTATATCATAAGAAAACACAATACTCATGGTTATTAAAAATAAAGGTACTTTATTTTAGTGACAATATGCCAAAAGTATCTCAGAAGATATAACTCTTTAGGAGGTAAGTAAAATACATAAAATATACACACAAACCAAAATCAGGTAAGTAAAACACTTAAAAAAAGTAGTGCAAACACTGTAGAACACAACAGAATGTCATAGGAGACAATAGGCCTAGGGGCAACACAAACCATATACTCCAAAAGTGAAATGTGAACCACGAAAGGATCCTAGGCCTAGTGTAGTGTGTAGAGGGTTGCTGGGAGTGTAAGAAAACACTAAGGGTGTCCAAAATACCCCACCCCAAGACCCTGAAAAGTAGGAGTAAAGTTACCCTACTACCCCAGAAAGACAGTAAAGATGAGATAGGGGATTCTGAAAAGGCAACAACTGACTGCAAGGCGCAGAAGATGGATTCCTGGACCTGAGGACCTGTAAAGGAAGGGGACCAAGTCCAAGAGTCCCGCAAGTGTCTGGGGAGGCAGGAGCCCATTAAACCCCAGATGAAGGTGCAAAAGGGCTGCCTCCAGGTGGAAGAAGCCAAAGATTCTGCAACAACGGAAGGTGCCAGGAACTTCGCCTTTAGTCAGAAGATGTCCCACGGTGTTTTGGAGGATGCAGAGTTGTGTCCACACAGGAAGATTACAAACAAGCCTTGATAGCTGCAAGGGTTGTGGTTGAAGATTTTGGGTGCTGCCAGGGCCCAAGAAGGACCAGAAGGTCACCCCTTCGAGGAGGATACAGAGGGGTCGCTCAGCAACAGATAGAACCCACGCAGAGACAGGCAGCACCCACAGAAGCACCTGAACAGACATCCAGAAGATCTGAGCATGGCGGTCATCTCAGCACAACAAAAGAGGGTCCCAAGAAATCAGAGTCCAACTCAGCGAGCGACCTGGGCTGTGCACAAAGGAAGTCTTGCAAAAGTCTGGCGTGGAAAGGCAAGGACTTACCTCAACCAAATTTGGACAGAAGGGCCACTGGACGGTCGGGGACACTTGGATCCAGCTCCTGTGTTCCAGGGACCACGCTCGTCAAGATGAGAGGGGACCCAGAGGACCGGTCATGCAGAAGTTTGGTGCCTGAGTTAGCAGGGGGAAGATTCTGTCGACCCACGGGAGATTTCTTCTTGGCTTCCAGTGCAGGGTGAAGGCAGACAGCCCTCAGAGCATTCACCACCAGGAAACAGTCGAGAAAGCCCGCAGGATGAGGTGCTACAATGTTGCTGCTATTCTTCTTGCTACTTTTTTGCGGTTTTGCAGGCGTCCTGGAGCGGTCAGCGGTCGATCCTTGGCAGAAGTTGAAGAGGGAAGTGCAGAGAAACTCTGGTGAGCTCTTGCATTCGTTATCTGAAGAGAAACCCACAGGAGAGACCCTAAATAGCCCTCAGAGGAGGATTGGCTACCTAACCAGCTACGAGTCTATCAGAAGGGGTCTCTGATGTCACCTGCTGGCACTGGCCACTCAGAGGTCTCCATTGTGCCCTCACACCTCTGCTTTCAAGATGGCAGAGGTCTGGGACCCACTGGAGGAGCTCTGGGTACCACCCCTGGGGTGGTGATGGACAGGGGAGTGGTCACTCCCCTTTCCTTTGTCCAATTTCTCGCCAGAGCAGTGGCTGGGGATCCCTGAACCGGTGTAGACTGGTTTATGCAAGGAGGGCACCATCTGTGCCCTTCAAAACATTTCCAGAGGTGAGGGGAGGCTACTCCTCTCAGGCCCTTAACCCCTATTGCCAAAGGGAAAGGGTGTAACACCCTCTCTCAGGGGAAACCCTTTGTTCTGCCTTCCTGGGACTGGGCTGCCCAGGCCCCAGGGGGGCAGAAACCTGTCTGAGGGTTGGCAGCAGCGGTAGCTGCAGAGAAAACCCCAGAGAGCTAGTTTGGCAGTACCCGGGGTCCATGCTGGAGCCCCAGGGGATGCATGGAATTGTCCCCCCAATACCAAAATGGTATTGGGGTGACAATTCCATGATCCTAGACATGTTACATGGCCATGTTCGGAGTTACCATTGTGAAGCTACACATAGGTATTGACCTATATGTAGTTCACTCGTGTATTGGTGTCACCACACTCACAAAGTCCAGGGAATTTGCCCTGAACAATGTGGGGGCACCTTGGCTAGTGTCAGAGTGCCCTCACACTAAGTAACTTTGCATCTAACCTTGGCTAAGTGAGGGTTAGACATATAGTTGACTTATAAGTTACCGAAGTGCAGTGTAAAATGGCTGTGAAATAACATGGACGTTATTTCACTCAGGCTGCAGTAGCAGTCCTGTGTTAGAATTGTCTGAGCTCCCTGCACTGCCCATGCCAGTGGCATGGGCAGTGCAGGGGCCCCCAGGGGCCCCAGGACACCCGTTCCCGCCATCCTGTTCCTGGCGGTAAAAACCGCCAGGACCAGGATGGCGGGAAGGGGGTCGGAATGCCCATGGCGGTGCTGCAAGCAGCGCCGCCATGGAGGATTCCCTGGGCAGGGGTAAACCGGCGGGAAACCGCCGGTTCCCCTTTTCTGACCGCGGCTTTACCGCCGCGGTCAGAATGGCCCAGGAAGCACCGCCAGCCTGTTGGCGGTGCTTCCGCGGTCGTTGGCCCTGGCGGTCGGTGACCGCCAGGGTCAGAATGACCCCCTAAGTCCTTTGGAATGTGTACCCGTCTCTCAGGAGGCTGCACTGAAGTACTGCTGCCACCATCCCAACTGGACTGGCTCCTCTGATCCAGCTCCCTCAAGTGGAGCTCATAAGCTAGCAGTAACTTTTTCTCTTCAATGGCCAATTCCCTTTTTTCAATCTTCCTTCACATCCTGAACTTCTCTAATTCCAACTGGTGAGCTCTCTCTGCCTGTCTGTCCTGTAACTCTCCAGGAGTCAGACCCTTGGATGACACACTGCTACCTGCCCTGGAGATGCTCCCCCCATACAGAACAGGTCCACCCACTATACCATTGTGTATACTCTGCACCTCCTCATCCTCCTCCTCTGTGTGCACCCCAGCTTCCTTTGCTGTCACCCAGGCCCTCAGTGCCTTTTGCAGCCCCTCTTTCTCGTGGAGCTCCTAATAGAACAGGAAAGATCCTTTCAGAACTGATTCAACTGAGCAACTGTTAAGCTTTTCAGTTTACCTAATTCAATAACAGCTCCAGATTGAGACATTATGGCAAATCAAAAAGTGCAAAGTTCCAAGGCAGAAAAAGAGTTCCCAATGAAAAGTTCAAGAATCAATAAAAATATAACCAAGAATATGGAAGCAAGAAAAAGTACAAAAGAACAAAAGGAAAAACAAGTAGTATGTGGTCACATTATGGTCTGCACTGTAAACAGTAGTATAAACTTAATCACTGTATATCAAGTACAAATACAAGTCTAATCTTCACCGCTGATCTACAATGTTAGTCATGGGGTCTTTGCTTGGCAGTCAGGCTACCCCCGTCTAAGCAAGGAATCTCACTCAAGTCAGGGCAAAGGAGAAACACACTAGGTTAACCCCCACTCACCCCTTGGTAGCTTGGCATGAGCAGACAGCCTTAACTTAGAAGCAATGTGTAAAGTATTTATACCAACACTAAGAGTAATACAGTGAAAACATTACAAAATGGACACCTCTTGCGAGGGAGCAAAATGATGTATCGCCATCCCGACTGGAGAATAAATAATGTGTGGCCTACCTTGAGAGAAAAGAATTGATGCACCGCTGCCTTTTCCGCCCGTGCAGCTTTATTTTTTACGCCAACCAGGTACTTTCTGCAAAATCAACATTTCCATTGTTTTCTATAGAGTAAGATTCTTACTCTTTTGAAAATTCATATCTTTACTTCTGTATGTTGGATATTTATCCTTTTGTTCTTGTTTGATTTAGATAAATATTGTCTATTTTTCCAAACTGGTGTGTTGTCCATTTTGTAGTGTTTTCACTGTTTTACTCTGTGTGTTGTGACAAATACTTTACACATTGCCTTTGAGATAAGCCAGACTGCTTTTCCAAGGTACCAAGAGGGTGCGTAGGGGTTATCTTGAGTGTGTACCTTCATTGCCCTGACTAGAGAGAGGGTCCCTGCTTAGTGCAAACTGTCACCATAGTTGATTATTTATTTCCACGAAGGAATACCAACCTACTCATATACACTTCCCTCAACACAGACACACTTGCCCTGTGGTCCAAGTATGCCTGCAATTGGTGCAGGCTTCAGAGTAATGTGCTAGTGCTGCCGCAGATGCAGGCCTGCCCCCTACTGTCTGTAAAATGGGCAGGCCTGTGGTACAAAATTCAACACATGCATGTCAGATAATAGAAACATTATGAAATTTGCTACACGATGTCACAAAGAGGAATGTGCAAGTAGTCCGGACACAGTGCCTAGTTAAGCCCTCTTAATTGCCGTTGGCCAAAGACACAAAGGGCCAGATTTAAGGAAAGGGGTGCCTTGCAACTCTCCTTGGCCCCCTAGAGGCCCGCTACATCCCCATCATGTGTGCGCCGTATGAAACATATGGCACACCATGCCGCAGGGTAGGAGGGAGATGCTCTGAGCAGACATTCAAAGTGCAGCGAAAATGGCACTAGGATATATAAAGATTTTCCCTGCCCCATTTATTTTGACCTTTTCATAGGGATAGGCCCCCCTCCCATACATGATGTTGTGAAAAAGGCCTAACAAAGTGGCACTATGCATGCATCGCACCTCTTTGTTAATATTGTGCAGGGACAATAGCACTTCTGCATTGCATTAGCGTCATTTATGAATTTCACAATGGCAGCACTAAGGTGGCACTAGGGTCTCTTAAATCTGGCCCACAACAACCTGTTTTGACCATTGACAAAACATGCTGCACTTAACCTTTTGTCTGCCTATCATGCACAATCAAGTAAGGATGTTGCAATACAAATGGGGAACTTACCAACTAGTCCACCAATCTGTATACCCAGGTGATCCAGTAGATTCTGCTCTTGTGCTATCAGGTCAGCCCAATGGTATTTTAACTGGTGATCGGTGCGCAGTACTCCAAATATTCCGATATCTCCGATAGACAGCCAATGTACCACACCAACCGCCAGGGCAGAAACAACAGCCACCACGGCGGTAGCCGGCAACAGCCAGGCGGAAAGTCAAAGTTCCACCCATCATATTTTGACCATGCAAACTGTCACCTAGTCCGGGGAGGTACCAACGCAAACAAAAGCCTGGCAGAAACAGAGCACAGAAGTGAAAGGACTCACCATTGGAGACACAGGGAAGAACCACGCCACCATGGAACCAGAACTGCAAGTCTTCCTGATGATCTTCTACGTTATGCTCCACCTGGAACACCAACGCTGACGAAGACAACGACAGTGACTACAGCTGCCCAGCACACAAGGGAGGGTGAGAAGAAAACGACAGTGACACACACATGCACAACACCATACACACAAACAGCTGCACTACAAAAACAATTTGACCTCGAAAATTGGCAGAATAATGCAAGGACAACAGGAGTTGATGAAAGTGATTGTAATCAGTTCAACATCAAAATTAATAATCCGATTTGGCAATGAAACAGATATGTACACTGTATAAAAGAGGTACACTGCCCAGTCCAAAGTTCAAAGGGCACATATGGCCAAAGGACACATTCAAAGGCCCAACTCAAATCCTGACCATTGACCGGAGAGAACCCTACAGGGGCATCGGTTTGCAAATAGGCAGGCACCTCAGGGGGAGGAGGGGCACCTCAGCCGGATGCGGGAACAAGCCCAGTGGTTCTAGATAGGCAACATGCCCATTGCTTTGTGCTGGGGAGTGCAAGGCCACAGTCTATCAAGGGGGTGACTAGCCCACTGGTTCTGGAGGGGGCATCCTGCACAGTAGCCCTGGAGGGTGGACTACATGGTGTACGCCAGCGGTGATGGCTGCATGCTGGTGGTAGTTGGTGGAGGCTCCTGGGCAGCCACTGCACTCACTGATGGCTGCATGTTGGTGGTGGTTAGAGGAGGCTCCTGGGCAGCCCCTGCACTCACTGATGGCTGCATGCTAGTGGTGGTTGGGGGAGGCTCCTGGGCATCCCCAGCACTCACTGATGGCTGCATGCTGGTGATGGTTGGGGGAGGCTCCGGGGCAGCCCCTGCACTCATTGATGGCTGCACATTCATGGCTGGCAGTGGGGGGCCCATGACAGATGGTGGTGGTGGCAGTGTTTGCCTGACAGCTTCTGCTGGTGAAGAGTGCCTCTTGTCCTCCTGGTCATGGGTTGGGGATCCCTTACCCTTCCTGGCAGGGGTGGATGGGCTGTTCCCCTCTGTGCCTGGTGGTGCAGTCTCCTTCCCCTTCCTCACAGCTCATGCAGGCCCATTCACCTTATTCACAGCTGATGCAGGCTCTGCCCCCTTCCTCACAGCTGGTGCCTGATTCTTCCTTTTAATCCCACGTAGTGCAGGCTCATTGCCCTTCCTCACAGTTGGTGCTGGACTTTTCCATTACATCCCAGGTGCTGCTGGCTCCTTCCCCTTCAGTGTTGTTGGTCTGGTATCCCTACCACCATGATTAGGTGGTGCTGCCACAGTCCCCGTGGACTGTTTGGCTGAGGTGCTGGGCTGTGTCCTTGCTACCCTGCCCATATGTGCTGGACAGGGGAGAGGGGTAGGGAAGAGGCCAATCTGGGAAAGGAAAAGCTTTTTAGGGATGTTGGGGTGGGAGGAGGGAGGAGTAATGGGAGTGGTGGATGAGGGAGTGGTTGTTGGAGGAGTATGTCTGATGGATTTGGGTGCAGGTGCATGAGTTGTATGCTGTTATGAGGTGGATGGCTATTGGGTGTCTGAGTGCTAGCATTTGTGTCCTTTAGGAGTGGGGGACAGAATTGGTGGGAGAGGGCACAGGGGGCACGTGCATGGATGTGGTGGAGGTGTCTGCCAGTGAGGTGTGTGTTCTGCTCGGAGTGGTGATGATGCTGGAAGTGGATATTGAAGTAATGCATGCAGGTGGGAATGTGGACATAACTGGGTGGGAGGTGGAGGAGGAGGAGGAGGGGGAGACAGTGGAGGCAGTGGGTTTTGCCATGTCTGCAAGTGTATGGTGTTTGTGTGAGTGCCTGTGGGATGAATTGTAATGCTTGCGTTTTCCTGTGCCACTCTTGAGTGTTGTCTTGTGTGTATGCTTATCTGACTGTGTACTTGGGATGGGTTGGGGTTGAGGAGAATGGGACTGGGAAGCGGAAGTTGTAGGGGAGATGGTTAAAACAGGGAAAACGGCCACCATCAGAAAGGAGGCCAGAGCCTGAATCGATCTCTGTTGGGCTGCCTATCCACCGTGAATGCCCTCCAGGAATGCATTGCATTGCTGCATTTGGGATGCCAGCCCCTGGATGGCATTCACAATGGTTGATTGCCCTACAGAGATGATCTCAGGAGGTCAATAGCCTCCTCACTCAGGGCAGCAGGGCTCACTGGGGCAGGGAATGAGGTGCCTGGGGCGAAGGAGATGCCCACCCTACTGGGTGAGCGGGCACAGGCAACTCGCTGAGGGGCTACTGCGAGGACAGTGCTGGTATATGGGGTGGCGGCTGTACCTGCAGCTGAGGTGGTCACAGAGGTGTCCACCACCACCAGGGAGCTCCCATCGGAGGAGGTACCTGAGTCTATGTTGCCCCCTCCAATCTCCGCCATGGTGCTCCCTTCACCCTCCATCCCACTGGTTCCCTCGGTGTCGGTGGACTCTGCCCCCAGGGTCCTGTGGGATGCAGATCTCTCTCTGTCCCCGGTGCCTCTGCTCTTCCGCCAGATGATGCTAATGCACATAAGGACAGGATAGCAAAACAAGAAAGGGGAAGAGAGACAAAGGACACACTGGGTCAATGACTGCACCAACACTACCCTCACATACAGGGAACAGGCTTACGCACTATGCATTGCACTACCAGTGAAATGGCTAGTCACCAAGGCATGAGGAGGGGCACACACCACCAACTGCAGCACACCTGCGACCCACGCAGCTCTGCCTAGAAGTGAATACTAACAAGCTAGATAACCAGTATTTTCCGTTCAACCCTTTGCCTCCAAAGGACCTATGATGCTATGTCTGGCCTGGCCTTACAGGCGCCCACTAACACAAAACCTCCACCCTGATACCACCACACCAGCCATAAGTTGCAATGATAGCCACTGTACTCACCCCCTTGTAACTGCTGTGATGCCCTCATGCGCCCATCCAGCTCAGGGTAGGCCACCACCAGTATGCAAGCCATCGGGGGGGGTCAGGGTCCGATGGGCACCCCTTCCTCGTCAGGAGGCCATCCCCAGCTGGGCCTCTGCGGTATTCCATGCCCAGTATCTCAGGTCCTCCCACTGTTTCCGACAGTGGGTGCTCCGCCTGCTATACTCCCCCAGGGTCCACATGTCCTTGGCAATGGCATGCCATATTCCCTTCTTTTGATGGGCGCTTACCTACAGAGGCAATACAGACAGGAGAATACCATTAGACAAACAGTCAAGCCTGTCACACAAATGGCCCACCATACCTGTTTTCATCACCATTGGCACACATATAGCCCAGCGCAGAACATGTACATTGCAAAGAGGAAATCCACCCCCTTACACAGTGACTTCACACACAA
Organism: Pleurodeles waltl; assembly: GCF_031143425.1. Lineage (NCBI taxonomy): Eukaryota > Metazoa > Chordata > Amphibia > Caudata > Salamandridae > Pleurodeles > Pleurodeles waltl. The sequence continues at coordinate 559,279,757 of NC_090437.1, read as the reverse complement.
CTCCATGCATTCATGCCACATGCATTGTGTTCTCAGTGTACTCACCTGCTGGTCTGGAGGCCCATACAGCTGTCTGTACTGGGGTAGGACCCCATCCACCAGTCGCTCCAACTCCCCTGAAGTGAAGGCTGGGGCCCTTTCCCTGGTCACACAGGCCATGGTAGGTTCCAGACACAGGTCACAGCAGAATATGCAGTGTAGGTCCTCTCCTACGGAAGGCCAGGAAACAAGTGAGGAATGTCAAATAAAATGGCAGTCACGTCCACGGCGGTGCATTCTGATGCCGCTGGCGTAGATCCCCATTGGCCAGTGTAACCCATAGGGCCCAGTATAAACCAATGAGGAATTGCATGGCGGTTCATGACCGCCTACCGCCACAGGGAACACCGTCTGCGGCATTACCTCACTTCCACCTGTTCCTCCACACAGGACAGGCATTTCAGGGGGTTGAACAGACCTATTGATAAATTCAGGGTCACAGGATATATAGGCACATACTTTTAAATTACACTTTCACAAAACATGATTGCACGATGTGGACTACTGTTGTGGTATAATTGTTCAAATTGTGACAGCCTACTCACTCTTGTGTCCCTTAGATACCTACCGCTGAGGATGAATAGGAAATGGAGACATACCCCCGTGTACAGACCCCAGGTTGACTTGGCTGCACAGGAGGGCAGGCACATAGTACTCACCTATAGACTGGACAGGGCCACAATCACAAAGCAGTGCCAAGTTAGAACCTGACCTGATCTCAGCTATTCATCATCCGACTGGGATCCCCCCTCTTGTGCAAGTTCTATCAGTGCTCCATTTTCTGGCAACTGGTTCTTTCCAAGTGACAGTGGGATTGTCAGCAGGGATGTCACAGCCAATGTTCTCAATAGTGCTGGCAAGAGTGTTGTTTACCCTGATAAAATACATGTGCAGCTACATTGCTTTCCCCCAGGTGGAGGATTTGGCCACTGTGAAGGCCGGGTTTTATGCAATGGGACATATCCCCAATATAAATGGGGCGATTGACGGAACACACATTGTATTCCCCTCCTCTGCAAAATGAACAGGTGTACAGGAATTGTAAGAGTTTCCACTCCATCAATGTGCAGATGGTGTGCCTGGCGGACAAGTACATCTCTCACGTCAATGCTAAGTGTCCTGGGTTGGTGCATGATGCTTTTGTCCTAAGAAATAGCAGCATCCTAAATGTGATGTCCCAACTACAGAGGCACGGGGTGTGGCTAATAGATGAGCCTTGGTCCCCACCCAGTGTATGTTGATGTATGCCTATGGTGTTGAACAAATAGGATAGTGTGGCTAAATGTTGTCCCTCAATATTTGCAGGTGACTCTGGTTACCCAACCTATTGTGGCTGCTGACCCCTATGAGGAATGCCAGGGCAAGGGCAGAAGAACATTACAATGAGGCACATGAGCGAACCAGAAGGATCATTGAGAGAACCTTTGGCCTCCTGAAGGCCAGGTTCAGGTGCCTCCATCTGACGGGTGGATACCTGTGCTACTCACCCAAGAAGATCTGCCAAATAGTAGTGGCATGATGCATGTTGCACAACCTGGCCCTCAGACGCCATGTACCTTCTCTGCAGGAGGAGGAGACTGGAGATGCCCCTGTGGCAGCAGTGGACATGAGTGTAGGAGGCTGGCATGGTTTGTAGTGGGTACCTTGGCTACTTACACCTTACAGCAGGTCCAGTTATCCTGTGTTAGTGAATGTAGTAGTAGGTAGCTATAGCAGAGCGGCTTAGGCTGAACTAGGAGACATGCAAAGCTCAAGCAATGCCACTTATAACTACACAGTACTTATACACAAGTAAAGACAATACTCAGTGTTACCAAAAATAAAGGTATTTATTTGGGGTGACACAGTACCAAAAATATCTTAGAGCCAATACTCCTTCTGGAGGTAAGTATTATACACAATATATACACTAGACACCAAAATTAGACAAGTAAATAGTCAATTTTAAATAGATGCAAACAGTAGGAAATCCTATAGAATGCAAAGGGAGAAAATAGGTCTAGGGGCAACACAAACCATATACTAAAAAAGTGGAATGTGAACTACGAATTCCCCCCTAGACAAGTGTAGTGTGTGCAGAATCGCTGGGAGAGTAGGAATACAGTAAAGGTAAGTAAATTACCCCCCTCCAGAGCCCAGAAAAGCAGGAGTAAAATATTGCACGTTTAATTAGGACACATTACACCTCGTTTTGGGGATTTTGCAGCAGCCAACTAAGTCTGCAAAGAACAACTGCTGGAATATTGGACCTAAAGACCTGCAAAGGAAGGGGACCAAATCCAGACGTTGAAAGAAGTTCCAAGAAGGACAGGAGCCCCTGCCAACCCAGAAGAGGGTGCAAAAGAAGAGTCCCTGGTTAGTCAAAGCCTGCAGAAATGCACCCGAGGAAGGTGTCGGTGGGTTGCTGCATGATGCCAAAGATGTCCCACGGCGTGAAGATCGTTGCAGATGAGATTTCTTGTTGAAAGGCACCAACAATCCTTGGCTACGACAAAGTGCATTTTGTGTCTAAATGGTGCTGGATGGACCCAGGAGGGACCTGGGGGCCTCAACTCTGTGTGAGGAGGAAGATGAAACTCTCAGCACTTTAGAGAGCCCTCAGGATGCCAGCCAGCACCCCATGAGTCTCAGGATGGGGTTCAAAGGAGGTGCAAAATGCGGTTGATGCAGCACAACAAAAGAAGGTCCCACGCCGCCGGAGAACAACTTAGCGAGTTCAGCATCACAGGATGGAGTACTGGGGACTTGGGCCAGGCTGCGCACAAAGGAATTTTGCAAAGAGTGAACAGAGGCCTCAGGAGGTGAAGAAGACACAGTACACAGGGGTATCGTCATTCTCAGGAAAGGAAAGGTCTTACCTCCTCCAAATTGCGTCAGCAGGACCTCAGGACAGTCTATGTCGATGATGTCCACCCTCTGTGTCCTTAGGAGCATGCTCATCATTGTGAGAGGAGTCCCAGGGTACCCGTTGTCATCTTGGAAGGTGCCTGCTTGGAGCAGGGGAGTGACTCCGTCACTCCACGGAGATTTCATTGGTTCTTCTGGTGCAGGATGAAGACAGGGAGTCCCCAGAGTGTGCACACCATGGAAACTGTTACAGTTGCTGACTTGGAGCTGAGGTGTCTCTTGTAGATACTTTGTTGCAGTTGCAGCATTTCCTGGAGCAGGCTGTGGTTGATCAGAGGTCATAAGAGTCTGAAGTTGTTGCAGAGGATTCTTGAAGGAAACTTGAAAGCAGAATCTGAAGAGAACCCACAGGAGAGACCCTAAATAGCCTTGAGAGGGGGATTGGCTACATTATCAGGTATGGACCTATCAGGAGAGGTCTCTGACGTCACCTGCTGGCACTGGCCACTCAGAGGCATCCAGAGTGCCCCCACACCTTGCAAAGCAGGATGGCTGAAGTCTGGGACACACTGGAGGAGCTCTGGGCATCACCCATGGGGTGGTCATGGAAAGGTGAGTAGCCACTCCCCTTCCCTTTGTCCAGTTTCCCGCCAGAATAGGGGAGAAGGGGTCCCTGAACCGGTGTAGACTGGTTTATGCAATGAGGGCACCATCTGTGCCCTTCAAAGCATTTCCAGAGGCCTGGAGAGGCTACTACTCTCAGGCCATTAACACCTATTTCCAAAGGGAGAGGGTGTAACACCCTCACTCAGAGGAAGTCCTTTGTTCTGCCTTCCGGAGACTGGGCTGCCCAGACCCCAGGAGGGCAGAAGCCTGTCTGTGGGTTGGCAGCAGCGGTAGCTGCAGAGAAAACCCCTGAGAGCTGGTTTGGCAGTACCCGGGGTCCATTGTTGGAGCCCCGGGGATGCATGGGATTGGCACCCCAATATCAGATTTGGCATGGGGGGACAATTCCATGATCTTAGACATGTTACATGGCCATATTCAGAGTTACCATTGTGAAGCTACATAGAGGTATTGACTTATATTTAGTGCACACGTGTAATGGCGTCCCTCCACTCACAAAGTCCCAGGAAATGGCCCTGAACTATGTGGGGGCATCTTTGCTAGTGTAAGGCTGCCCTCACACTTAGTATCTTTGCACCTAACATTCAGCAAGTGAATGCCCTGCCCTGGGTTCCTAGGTACCATATATTAGGGACTTATAAGGGCGGTTCAGTGTGCCAATTGAAATTGGTAAATTAAGTCACTGGCCTACAGTGACAATCTTAAAAGCAGAGAGAGCATAAGCACTGAGGTTCTGATTAGCAGAGCCCCAGTGACACAGTTAGGCACTACACAGGCATACACATTAGGCCACAAACTATGAGCACTGGGTTCCTGGCTAGCAGCATCCCAGTGAGAGAGGCAAAACATACTGACATATATGTTTTTACCTATGAGCACTGGGGTCCTGGCTAGCAGGATCCCAGTGACACAGTGTAGGAGGCTGGCCTGGCTTATAGTGGGTACCTGATAGTACTTACACCTTGTGCCAGATCCAGTTATCCCTTAATAGTAGATTAGTAGTGTTCATGCAGCTTAGGCTGATAGAGGTAGCTATAGCAGAGCAGCTTAGGCTGAACTAGGAGGCATGCAAAACTCCTACTATACCACTTATATCATATGGCACTATATCATAAGAATCACAATACTCAGAGTTACTAAAAATAAAGGTACTTTATTTTAGTGACAATGTGCCAAAAATATCTCAGTGCAGTGGATATACTCCCTTATGAGGTATGTAAAATACATAAAATATTCACACAAACCAAAATCAGGTAAGTAAACAGTTAGAACAGTAGTGCAAACACTGTAGTATACAAAAGGGTACAATAGGCCTAGGGGCAATACAAACCATGTACTAAGAAAGTGGAATGCGAACCACTTAGGGACCCCTGGCCTAGTGTAGTGTGTAGAGGGTCGCTGGGAGTGTAAGAAAACACTAAGGGTGTCCAAGATACCCCACCCCAAGACCCTGAAAAGTAGGAGTAAAGGGATCCTACTTCCCCAGAAGCACCCTAAAGTCGTGATAGGAGATTCTGCAAAGACCACAACTGACTGCAAAGCACTGAAGACAGATTCCAGGACCCAAGGACTGTAGGAGGCTGGCCTGGCTTGTAGTGGGTACAAGAGGTACTTACACCTTGTGCCAGGTCCAGTTATCCCTTATTAGTGTAGAAGAGGTGTTTCTAGCAGCTAAGGCTGATAGAAGGTAGCTATGGCAAAGCAGCTTAGGCTGAACTAGGAGACATGTAAAGCTCCTACTATACCACTGGTGTCACATGCACAATATCATAAGAAAACACAAGACACAGAAGTACTAAAAATAAAGGTTCTTTATTTTTATGACAATATGCCAAAAGTATCTCAGTAAGTATCCTCAGTATGAGGATAAGTTATATACAGAATATATATGTACACAAACCAAAATTATGCAGGTAATAGCAAGAAAAGTAATGCAAGCAGTGTAAAATTACAGTAGATTGCAATAGGAGCATATAGGTATAGGGGCAACACAAACCATATCCTCCAAAAGTGGAATGCGAACCACGAATGGACCCCAAACCTATGTGAGCGTGTAGAGGGTCGCTGGTACTGTAAGAAAACAGTGAGGGTTAGAAAAATAGCCCACCCCAAGACCCTGAAAGGTAGGTGTAAAGTGCACCTACTACCCCCAGAGAGCACAGAAGTCGTGATAGGGGAATTCTGCAGGAAGAACAAACACCAGCAATGCAACAACAGTGGATTTCTGGACCTGAGTAGCTGTTAGACAAGGGGACCAAGTCCAATAGTCGCAACACTGTCGAGAGTGGGCAGGAGCCCAGGAAATGCCAGCTGAGGGTGCAAGGAAGCTGCCACATGTTGGAAGAAGCTTGGAGTTCTGCAAGAAAGAAGAGGACTAGGAACTTCTCCTTTGGAGGATGGATGTCCCACGTCGCGATGAAGCTTGCAAAGGTATTCCCACGCAGAAAGACTCGCAAACAAGCCTTGCTAGCTGCAAGGTTTGTGGTAGAGGTATTTGGGTGCTACTGTGGCCCGGAGGGACCAGGATGTCGCCACTTGGAGGAGGAGACAGAGGGGGCACCCAGCAACTCAGGGAGCCCTCACAGAAGCAGGCAGCACCCGCCGAAGTACCTGAACAGGCACTTGGAAGAAGAGTGAACTGGAGTCCATGCGAAGTCACAAAAGGGAGTCCCACGACTCCGGAGGACAACTCAGAAGGTTGTGCACTGCAGGTTAGAGTGTCGGGGACCCAGGCTTGGCTGTGCACAAAGGAAATCCTGGAAGAGTGCACAGGAGCCGGAGCAGCTGCAAATCACTCAGTACCCAGCAATGTAGTCTAGCGTGGGGAGGCAAGGACTTACCTCCACCAAACTTGGACTGAAGAGTCACTGGACTGTGGGAGTCACTTGGACAGAGTTGCTGAGTTCCAGGGACCACGCTCATCGTGCTGAGAGGGGACCCAGAGGACTAGTGATGCAGTCTTTTGGTGCCTGCGGTTGTAGGGGGAAGATTCCGTCGACCCACTGGAGATTTCTTCAGAGCTCCTGGTGCAGAGAGGAGGCAGGCTACTCCCAGAGCATGCACCACCTGGAAACAGTCGAGAAAGCCGGCAGGATGAAGCGATACAAGGTTGCTAGTAGTCGTCTTGCTACTTTGTTGCGGTTTTAGAGGCGTCCTGAGCAGTCAGCGGTCGATCCTTTGCCAGAAGGTGAAGAGGGAGATGTAGAGGATCTCTGATGAGCTCTTGCATTCGTTATCTGGTGAGATCCCCAAAGCAGAGACCCTAAATAGCCAGAAACTGAGGTTTGGCTACCTAGGAAGGAAGATTGGCTACCAAGAGAGGTAAGAGCCTATCAGAAGGAGCCTCTGACGTCACCTGCTGGCACTGGCCACTCAGAGCAGTCCAGTGTGCCACAAACACCTCTGTTTCCAAGATGGCAGAGGTCTGGGACACACTGGAGGAGTTCTGGGCACCTTCTCTGGGAGGTGCAGGTCAAGGGAATGGTCACTCCCCTTTCCTTTGTCCAGTTTCGCGCCAGAGCAGGGCTGGGGGATCCCTGAACCGGTGTAGACTGGCTTATGCAGAGATGGGCACCATCTGTGCCCATCAAAGCATTTCCAGAGGCTGGGGGAGGCTACTCCTCCCCAGCCCTCACACCTATTTCCAAAGGGAGAGGGTGTTACACCCTCTCTCAGAGGAAGTCCTTTGTTCTGCCTTCCTGGGCCAGGGCTGCCTGGACCCCAGGAGGGCAGAAACCTGTCTGAGGGGTTGGCAGCAGCAGCAGCTGCAGTGGAGACCCCGGAAAGGCAGTTTGGCAGTACCCGGGTACTTTGCTTGGGACCCGGGGGATCATGGAATTATCTCCCCAATGCCAGAATGGCATTGGGGTGACAATTCCATGATCTTAGACATGTTACATGGCCATGTTTAGAGTTACCATTGTGACGCTGTACATAGGTAGTGACCTATGTACAGTGCATGTGTGTAATGGTGTCCCCGCACTCACAAAGTCCGGGGAATTTGCCCTGAACGATGTGGGGGCACCTTGGCTAGTGCCAGGGTGCCCACACACTAAGTAACTTTGCACCCAACCTTCACCACGTGAAGGTTAGACATATAGGTGACTTATAAGTTACTTAAGTGCAGTGGTAAATGGCTGTGAAATAATGTGGATGTTATTTCACGCAGGCTGCAGTGGCAGGCCTGTGTAAGAATTGTCAGAGCTCCCTATGGGTGGCAAAAGAAATGCTGCATCCCATAGCGATCTCCTGGAACCAAAATACCCTGGGTACCTCAGTACTATATACTAGGGAATTATATGGGTGTACCAGTATGCCAATGTGAATTGGTAAATTTAGTCACTAGCCTGTTAGCGACAAATTTGGAAAGCAGAGAGAGTATAACCACTGAGGTTCTGGTTAGCACAGCCTCAGTGAGACAGTTAGGCATCACACAGGGAACACATACAGGGCACATACTTATGAGCACTGGGGCCCTGCCTGGCAGGGTCCCAGTGACACATCGACTAAAACAACATATATACATTGAAATATGGGGGTAACATGCCAGGCAAGATGGTACTTTCCTACAAGGACCTGTAAAGGAAGGGAACCAAGTCCAAGAGTCACAAAAGTGTCTGGGGGGCAGGAGCCCACTAAATCCCCGATGAAGGTACAAAATGACTGCCTCCGGGTGGAAGAAGCTGAAGATTCTGCAACAACAAAAGATGCCAGGAACTTCTCCTTTGCACAGAAGATGTCCCATGGAATGCTGGAGGATGCAGAGTTGTTTCATAGAAGAAAGACCGCAAACAAGCCTTGCTAGCTGCAAAGGTTGAGGTTGAGGAAAATGGGTGCTGCCGGGGCCCAGGAAGGAACAGGAGGTCGCCACTTGGAAGAGGAGACAGAGGGGGCCCTCAGCAACACAGGGAGCCCACTCACAAGAAGGCACCACCCGCAGAAGTACTTGAACACAGGTTCAAGAAAACTTAGCACAGCGGTCGTCTCAACACTACAAAAGAGGGTCCCATGAAGCCGATGGTCAACTCAGCGAGCTGAGCAACGCAGAACAGAGTGCTGGGGACCTGGGCTAGGCTGTGCACAAAGGAATACTTGCAAAAGTGTCAGAAGCCCTAGCAGCGGAGTTGCGCAGTACACATATTTCTGTCTGGCGAGGGGAGGCAAGGACTTACCTCTGCCAAATTTGGACAGATGGACCACTGGACTGTCGGGGTCACTTGGATCCACTACCTGTGTTCCAGGGACCATGCTCATCATGATGAGAGGGGAATTTAGTAATTCCATATTATTCTTGTAATGCGGAATTAGTAATAAATTCTGCCACTCTGCACCACCGGCGGAGTCATCACTAATATTTCTGAGTCCCGTGGGAGGTTTCTAGTCCATTATTCATGAACGTCTTATTCCAATAGTCCCTGCTAGAGAGAAGTTTCACAGTGTTTCATCTGACTGCAGGAAGGGGACAGAGGGCGTACCACTGGTGTGCACAGGTGCAAAAGCAAGAAGTGTTATGTAACGTGAGATACTGAGGATGTCCAGCCAAAGCAAAGCGCAATGACATGGCACAAGATGACAAGTGGGATCAAGACATGCTGCTGGACCCCACATGGGAGCAGCAGCAGTGCAAGGCAAGTGGGTGGGACCTATTGGGCAGGGGAGGGATTACTGTTTTTTTTTGCCAATTCCTTATGGAGATTGGAATCTGTGACTGAATCGATTAGGTTGGGGTGAAAGGTGGGGGGCAATAAGAACCTGAGAAAGAGAGTAGATGAGGGAAGCCCTAAGAGAACATCACTGTAAAGTAAGGAAGAGTTGGGTTCATAATAGAGGTGAGGTGGGGTGAATGGCCCTCGACCCCATAAGAATTGCCTCTCTTATTTAAAAGAAATCTGTATTCTACTATGATCAGTGAACCTCAAATATTCATGCATTTCAGTGCGTTTCAGCCTGTTTCCGGTGAATGCCACTAAACTTTGACATGTTATGAAGAAGGATGATGTGCCACTAGAGGTGGCAGACATGTTAGCAGAAAAGGGGGATGCTGTGGGAAATGGCAGCAAAACCGGATGATGAGTGGTTGGAGGAGTTCTTTTGTTACATGGAGAGGACGTTGGGTTGATGGCTTGGGTTGATGCCTGGATGATATGGTGATGGAAATTTGGGTGTGAGCTGGTAGAGAAAAGGGGGGGGGGTTGGAGAAAGAGTGCATGGATAGGAAAGGTTCGGAAAAAAATGAGGTGTGGCGAAAGAAGAGCAGGGCAGTATTGGAACGGCTCAAGACTAGGGTGGGCAAAGACACTGAGCCCATGCACCGCCTCGAGGTGCTTGCCAGGCAGAAAAGCTCCAAAGCAAGGTTCATATTGGTGCATTTGGTAATATTAGAACAGGCTGTTAGGTGCGCACACTGAGCACCTAGCGCCTCGAAGCTCTTGGTATGACATAGAGCTCCAACACTGAGTGCAATGTCTTGGATGGGCTGAACTCTGCAGAATCTAATGGAGTTGTTGAGTAAAATTCTGCAAGCTGTACCCACCCTTACTCTACATCACTCTCATAGCCACTATACGGCATCCTATCAATAGGGTCTCCATGATATGCCAGTTGCAATTTTAAGGAGATTTTTTGGCTAGATACAGGGTGATTATCTTCTGAGAAGCAGGAATTTTACCAATTGCACACTTAAGATTTTTACTCGTGGTATTACGGTGACACTCGATGCCGCTGTCTCCAATATATTCCAGCGGAAGGGTCGGATTTTCATTTACCTACATGTAAACACGTTTGTTTTGCTAATCTAATTCAGTACAGAAATCAAAAGCGATGTATTGAACCATTAAACAATAAAGATTACTTTAATGATATTGGTTGAAACTAGTCACACGATATGAGTGTAAATTGTACCAGCGGTGAAACGCAACAAGATGCCGACCCCCTGCAGAAACTGGTGAATGGGCCCACAGCCTCCCTTGTATCACAGCTATTCGTGGGCCCCAAAGGCTGCAGGGGCCTGCGTTGTGCTCCTGGATCTTAACGGTTAATGGCAATAGACAGAAGCTCAGCATTTGTATCGCTTTGACCTCCTTCACCACCCGCAAACTCGATTTGACCCTTCCTAGGAGCCTTCACGCATGACTTTCAGTTCCTCCTAAAGCGTGAAGTCTATTTTCCCTCTTGGCCTTGCTAATTAAGAGATGAGCCCACGTCATCTGTCTACGCTTTCCATCTTTCTGAGAGATTCCTTACCAATGTCATTTTCCGAGCTTCAGAAGTGCTATAATCGTGTATGAAAGGGGGAATGATGAATAATTCTTCCGTACTATTTTTTTAACGGATCTAGATTGGCTGGTGAAAAACATACGGCACTAATGTATCTTTCACAATGTCTCTGGCAGTGATTTACAATGTTGTCTAAGATGCTAAACATACATCATAAATCCCTCCAACACAAGCCTTATTATATTCATCCATCTTTTTTTTATAAAGTTCTGTTTTTCCTTTGCAACTGGATACTTATTCTAAAACAAATGTGTCTTGTAACATAAACAAATTCAGGCAAAACTTAAAATCTAAATTTTAAACAGAACTTTAGCATGGGTTTGATCAGAGCAGTAACAGATAGGCATCATACCCTAGCTAAATTCTGTAGTGTTTTAAAATGTACCAGGTGCCTTACTTTAAATGTTTTTATACCTCAACTACAACAAGTATACCAGTTTCACATCCTACATCTGTAGGAGGCTGGCCTGGCTTGTAGTGGGTACCAAGGGGTACTTACACTCTGTACCAGGTCCAGTTATCCCTTATTAGTGTAGAAGAGGTGTTTCTAGCAGCTTAGGCTGATAGAAGGTAGCTATAGCAGAGCAGCTTAGGCTGAACTAGGAGACATGCAAAGCTCCTACTATACCACTGGTGTCATATGCACAATATCATAAGAAAACACAATACACAGATATACTAAAAATAAAGGTACTTTATTTTTATGACAATATGCCAAAAGTATCTCAGTGAGTACCCTCAGTATGAGGATGCCAAATATACACAAGATATATGTACACAATACCAAAAATATGCAGTAATAGTAAAAGGAAGTAATGCAAGCAGTGTAAAGTTACAATAGATTGCAATAGGAGCACAAAGGTATAGGGGCAACACAAACCATATACTCCAAAAGTGGAATGCGAACCATGAATGGACCCCAAACCTATGTGAGCTTGTAGAGGGTCGCTGGGACTGTAAGAAAACAGTGAGGGTTAGAAAAATAGCCCACCCCAAGACCCTGAAAAGTAAGTATAAAGTGCACCTATATTCCCCAGAGAGCACAGAAGTCGTGATAGGGGAATTCTGCAAGGAAGACCAACACCAGCAATGCAACCAAAGTGGATTTCCGGACCTGAGTACCTGTGAAACAAGGGGACCAAGTCCAAGAGTCGCGACAATGTCGAGAGAGGGCAGATGCCCAGGAAATGCCAGCTGAGGGTGCAAAGAAGCTGCCACCGGATGGTAGAAGCTGTGGATTCTGCAAGAACGAGAGGACTAGGAACTTCAACTTTGGAAGATGGATGTGCCTCGTCGTGATGGAGCTTGCAGAGGTGTTGCCACGCAGAAAGACTGCAAACAAGCCTTGCTAGCTGCAAGGGTCGCAGTTAGGGTTTTTGGATGCTGCTGTGGCCCAGGAGGGACCAGGATGTCGCCACTTGGATGAGGAGACAGAGGGGGCACCCAGCAAGTCAGGGAGCCCTCACAGAAGCAGGCAGCACCCGCAGAAGTACCGGAACAGGCACTTGGAAGAGGAGTGAACCGGAGTCAACCTGAAGACACAAAAGGGAGTCCCACGATGCCAGAGGACAACTCAGAAAGTTGTGCACTGCAGGTTAGAGTGTCAGGGACCCAGGCTTGGCTGCGCACGAAGGAAATCCTGGAAGAGTGCACAGGAGCCGGAGCAGCTGCAAATCACGCAGTACCCAGCAATGCAGTCTAGCGTGGGGAGTCAAGGACTTACCTCCACCAAACTTGGACTGAGAGTCACTGGACTGTGGGAGTCACTTGGACAGAGTTGCTGAGTTCCAGGGACCACGCTCGTTGTGCTGAGAGGGGACCCAGAGGACCGGTGATGCAGTCTTTTGTTGTTTGCGGTTGCAGGGGGAGGATTCCGACGTCCCACGGGAGATTTCTTCAGAGCTCCTGGTGCAGAGAGGAGGCAGGATACCCCCAGAGCATGCACCACCAGGAAACAGTCGAGAAGGCGGCAGGAGAAGCGATACAAGGTTGCAGTAGTCGTCTTTGCTACTTTGTTGCGGTTTTGCAGGCGTCCTGAGCAGTCAGCGGTAGATGCTTTGGCAGAAGGGGAAGAGAGAGATGCAGAGGAAGTCGGATGAGCACTTGCATTCGTTATCTCCAGAATTCCCCAAAGCAGAGACCCTAAATAGCTAGAAAAGGAGGTTTGGCTACCTAGGAAGGAGGATAGGCTAGTAACACAGGTGAGAGCCTATCAGAAAGAGTCTCTGACGTCACTTGATAGCACTGGCCACTCAGAGCAGTCCAGTGTGCCAGCAACACCTCTGTTTCCAAGATGGCAGAGGTCTGGGGCACACTGGAGGAGCTCTGGGCACCTCCCCTGGGAGGTGCAGGTCAGGGGAGTGGTCACTCCACTTTCCTTTGTCCAGTTTCACGCCAGAGCAGGGCTGGGGGATCCCTAAACCGGTGTAGACTGGCTTATGCAGAGATGGGCAGCATCTGTGCCCATCAAACATTTCCAGAGGCTGGGGGAGGCTACTCCTCCCCAGCCCTGACACCTTTTTCCAAAGGGAGAGGGTGTAACATCCTCTCTCTGAGGAAGTCCTTTGTTCTGCCTTCCTGGGCCAGGCCTGGGTGGACCCCAGGAGGGCAGAAACCTGTCTGAGGGGTTGGCAGAAGCAGCAGCTGCAGTGAAACCCCGGGAAAGGTAGTTTGGCAGTACCCGGGTCTGTGCTAGAGACTCGGGGGATCATGGAATTGTCTCCCCAATGTCAGAATGGCATTGGGGTGACAATTCCATGATCTTAGACATGTTACATGGCCATGTTCGGAGTTACCATTGTGACGCTGTACATAGGTAGTGACCTATGTACAGTGCACGCGTGTAATGGTGTCCCCGCACTCACAAAGTCCGGGGAATTTGCCCTGAACGATGTGGGGGCACCTTGGCTAGTGCCAGGGTGCCCACACACTAAGTAACTTTGCACCCAACCTTCACCAGGTGAAGGTTAGACATATAGGTGACTTATAAGTTACTTAAGTGCAGTGGTAAAAGGCTGTGAAATAACGTGGATGTTATTTCACTCAGGCTGCAGTGGCAGGCCTATGTAAGAATTGTCAGAGCTCCCTATGGGTGGTAAAAGAAATGCTACAGCCCATAGTGATCTCCTGGAACCCCAATACCCTGGGTACCTCAGTACCATATACTAGGGAATTATAAGGGTGTTCCAGTATGCCAATGTGAATTGGTGAAAATTGGTCACTAGCCTGTTAGTGACAATTTGGAAAGCAGAGAGAGCATAACCACTGAGGTTCTGGTTAGCAGAGCCTCAGTGAGACAGTTAGGCATCACACAGGGAACACACATATATAGGCCACAAACTTATGAGCACTGGGGTCCTGGCTAGCAGGGTCCCAGTGACACATAACAAGCATACTGAAAACATAGGGTTTTCACTATGAGCACTGGGCCCTGGCTAGCAGGATCCCAGTGAGGCAGTGAAAACACCTTGACATATACTCACAAACAGGCGAAAAGTGGGGGTAACAAGGCTAGAAAGAGGCTACTTTCTCACAACATCTGAACACACTTTCAGGTGAGAAGAGGCTTAACATTTCATGAGTGTATTTCTCGTTAAATTGCTGCAAAATGTGTCTCTATGCTTTCGAATTTTCAGCAATTCCGCCAGACAGCTCGTGAGCATGTGGATGGGACTGGCCTTGGAACGATACAATTCAATTATTTTGCAGTCAGTACTTTTTATGTAATGTGTAAAATATTATTGGACTTCTCAAATATGCATTTTTGAAAACTGATTAAATACTATATATTGAAATGAAGGGAGTTTATATCGTGTTCATCTAGAAACAATTCTAACATTCGAGTGGCCCAATTGACTACCTTTTTTGCACAACACAGTGCAGCATTCAAATTAGTTCTACTACGTTGTTCAAAGGCTAAAACAGCCATATCTACTAAAATTGCACTGATGCTGTGGTCATTTTCTGTTCCAGGAAAGAAACCAAGCACAGGCTTGCACACAAAGGTGGAGACCTGCAGTATAGCAACCCTGAATGAGTGAGTGAAAACCATGATTGGGACCTATGCTGAAACTGTACTGTTGGTTATTTCCCACAGACACACACACACATTGTCCGGTCATGAGACAAAGGCACACAAAGTCTATGGGCATCATTTTGAGCTTGGGGGTCATGAGACTGCCAAGCTCGTGGTCGTACCACCTCTCTCCTGGTGTCGGACCGCCACAAGGCTACCACCAGGATCACGAATCCTGATTGGTTGGCGGTGGTCCAAGTCATGGTCAGCCACGACGGTGCTGAGTTCAGCACCGCCGTGCTGATCATGACTTCCCTTTCTGCCAACCTTTCCATGGCAGTGTCCCTTTCATGAAAAGGCTGGTGGAAAGGCAGTGCTGGGGCCCCTTTCCCAGCAACCTCGGAATGCGCACTGCCTGCTACGGCAGACAGTGCTCATTCTGAGGGTCCTGGGGGCACCCTCTCTGTGACTGCATTGACCTTGGCTCCCTGAGCAGCCGAGGCCAATGCTGCTGCACTGTTTTCACCAGACTGACCAGCAGAAAACCTCCTAATACTGAGGTTTTCACTGGGCAGCTGGTGGAAACACTGTAATAGGGGCATGGAGGCGACCTGTAGCTTTACGGCGGTCTCCTTCCCATGGGTCTGGGGAGTCGACATTCATTCTGCCAAACCCGTAATGAGACCCTATGACTTGCCCATAAGACCAAAAGACGATTCCATAAAAACACACATTATAGCCTTGCTAGGATGCTGGGGTTAAAATGCAAGTATCCTGGTTTCAAAGTTTTTAGCTACCCCACTCTACAACAACTGTTGTGGCAGAGATTCCGATGGTGAGGCAAACATAAGTACCTTCCATGGAAAGTTTCACTGTTTTGTGGCCCTGCCCAGATTGATAATTTAGAGTGTATTCCAGAATATTTAGGTAAAGTGGTAAAGCTAAGAGTATATTTCAAGTCTAATGACAGTGATTGCCCACACCAGTAATTTTTCCACCTTGTTAAGGATCCTAGCAAAGTTTTTTTTATCACTTGCTATCAGTACTGTGCTTATTTATAGCCCCTGACAAGTAGTTGTGGGATGTCGGGCAGAAGTAGATTTTTATGCATTTTGTTAAGTCCTGGAGCTGCAGGTGAGTACTGGCCAGTATCTGTGATACTGTTGCTTACACTTGGAGTATCAAGTCCTAAGGCTATTTCATTCCATTTTTATGATGGAGTAATTCATTTTGTAAACTAGAACCTCCACAGACATGAGTATTTAAAAGACAAGGCTTAAGCCAGGAGGGGATAAAAGGACCGGTATTGTATGACACATTAATCACACTAAGGCCCCCATTATGAAAATGTCAGTAAAAACTGCCTACCGCCGCGGCGACGGCCACCAAAAGACCAGCTTTCTGCCGTATTATGACCACAGCCAGATTTCCGCTAGAGGAATGGCTGAAATCCGTCTGTGGCCATGCTAGCGGATGGCGGTAAGGTGGTGCTGCTGCCACCAGCAGCGCCACACCAGTAGGCCGCCGGCAGCCATGTTATGACCCATAATATGGCCTGGTGGTGTTCTGCTGGCAGGCGCTGCTGATAGAAGCAGCTCCCTGTCCCGTCTCCTGCCGGAGGACCCCCTGAACACAGGTAAGTCGGGTCTCTGTCCACGCAAAAAGACCACAAACAAGCCTTGCTAGCTGCAAGAGTCACGGTTGAGGATATTGGGTGCTGCTAGGGCCCAGGAAGGACCAGTAGGTCGCCCCTTGGAGGAGGAGACAGAGGGGGCACTCAGCAACTCAGAGAGCCCATGCAGAAGCAGGCAGCACCCGCAGAAGCACCTGAACAGGCACTTAGAAGATCTGAGGACAGCTTACACTTGGAGTATCAAGTCCTAAGGCTATTTCATTCCATTTTTATGATGGAGTAATTCATTTTGTAAACTAGAACCTCCACAGACATGAGTATTTAAAAGACAAGGCTTAAGCCAGGAGGGGATAAAAGGACCGGTATTGTATGACACATTAATCACACTAAGGCCCCCATTATGAAAATGGCAGTAAAAACCGCCTACCGCTGTGGCGACGGCCACCAAAAGACCAGCTTTCTGCCGTATTATGACCACAGCCGGATTTCCGTTAGAGGAATGGCTGATATCCATCTGTGGCCATGCCAGCGGATGGCGGTAAGGTGGTGCTGCTGCCACCAGCAGCGCCACACCAGTAGGCCGCCGCCAGCCATGTTATGACCCATAATATGGCCTGGTGGTGTTCTGCTGGCAGGCGCTGCTGATAGAAGCAGCTCCCTGTCCCGTCTCCTGCCGGAGGACCCCCTGAACACAGGTAAGTCGGGTCTCTGTCCACGCAAAAAGACCACAAACAAGCCTTGCTAGCTGCAAGAGTCACAGTTGAGGATATTGGGTGCTGCTAGGACCCAGGAAGGACCAGGAGGTCGCCCCTTGGTGGAGGAGACAGAGAGGGCACTCAGCAACTCAGAGAGCCCATGCAGAAGCAGGCAGCACCCGCAGAAGCACCTGAACAGGCACTTAGAAGATGTGAGGACAGCTGTCAACTCAGAGTCACAAAGGCGGGTACCACGACGTCGGAGTCCAACTCAGCGAGTTGGGCAATGCAGGACGGGGTGCTGGGGACCTGGGCTAGGCTGTACATGAAGGAAGTCTTGCAAAAGTGTACAGAAGCCCGAGCAGCTGCAGTTCACGCAGCACACAGGATTACTGTCTGGCGTGGGGAGGCAAGGACTTACCTCCACCAAATTTGGACAGAAGGGCCACTGGACTGTCAAAGACGCTTGGACTCAGCTCTTGTGTTCCAGGGACCACGCTTGTCAGGATGAGAGGGGATCCGGAGGACCGGTGATGGAGAAGTTTGGTGCCTGCGTTAGCAGGAGGAAGATTCTGTCAACCCACAGGAGAATTCTCCTTGGCTTCCAGTGCAGGGTGAAGGCAGACAGCCCTCAGAGCATGCACCACCAGGAAACAGTTGTGAAAGCCAGCAGGATGAGGTGCTACAATGTTGCTGGTAGTCTTCTTGCTACTTTGTTGTGGTTATGCAGGTGTCCTGGAGCAGTCAGCGGTCGATCCTTGGCAGTCGAAGAGGGAAGTGCAGAGAAACTCTGGTGAGCTCTTGCATTAGTTATCTGGTGAGATGCCCACAGGGGAGACCCTAAATGGCCCATAGAGGAGGATTGGCTACTGAGAAAGTAAAGAACCTATCAGGAGGGGTCTCTGATGTCATCTGCTGGCACTGGCCACTCAGAGCTGTCCATTGTGCCTTCACACCTCTGCATTCAAGATGGCAGAGGTCTGGGACACACTGGAGGGGCTCTGGGCACCTCCCCTGGGAGGTGCTGGTCAGGGGAGTGGTCACTCCCCTTTCCTTTGTCCAGTTTCCCACCAGAGCAGGGCTGGGGGATCCCTGAACCGGTGTAGACTGGCTTATGCAGAGAGGGCACCATCTGTGCCCACCAAAGCATTTCCAGAGGCTGGGGGAGGCTACTCCTCCCCAGCCCTTCACACCTATTTCCAAAGGGAGAGGGTGTAACACCCTCTCTCAGAGGAAATCCTTTGTTCTGCCTTCCTGGGACCAAGCTGCCCAGGCTCCAGGGGGTAAGAAACCGGTCTGAGGGGTTGGCAGCAGCAGTAGCTGCAGTGGAGACCCCGGAACGTTAGTTTGCCAGTACCCGCCTCCGTGCTCGAGACCCGGGGATGCATGGAATTGTCCCCCCAATACCATAATGATATTGGGGTGACAATTCCATAATCCTAGACATGTTACATGGCCATGTTCGGAGTCACCATGGTGACGCCACATATAGGTATTGACCTATATGTAGTGCACACGTGTAATGGTGTCCCCGCACTCACAAAGTCCAGGGAAATTGCCCTGAACAATGTGGGGGCACCTTGGCTAGTGCCAGGGTGCCCACACACTAAGTAACTTTGCACCTAACCTTCACCAAGTGAGGGTTAGACATATAGGTGACTTATAAGTTACTTAAGTGTAGTGTAAAATGGCTGTGAAATAACGTGGATGTTATTTCACTCAGGCTGCAGTGGCAGTCCTGTGTAAGAATTGTCTGAGCTCCCTATGGTTGGCAAAAGAAATGCTGCAGCCCATAGGGTTCTCCTGGAACTCCATTACCCTGGGTACCTAGGTACCATATACAAGGGAATTCTAAGGGTGTTCCAGTGTGCCAATGAGAATTGGTAAAACTAGTCACTAGCCTGCAGTGACAATTTTAAAACCAGAGAGAGCATAAACACTGAGGTTCTGGTTAGCAGAGCCTCAGTGGTACAGTTAGGCACCACACAGGGAACACATAACAGGGCATACTTTATGAGCACTGGGGTCCTGGCTAGCAGGATCCCAGTGACACATAGGCAAAAAGAAACATACATACAGTAAAAATGGGGGTAACATGCCAGGCAAGATGGTACTTTCCTACAGTTAGTTTGACAGTTGGGCTGTTTGCACCTCTCTCCAGACAGTGACACAAAGGAGGCTGAGGTGTAGCCTGCATATTCTGATGAGCCATCTTTGCTAGGAGAGAGGGGAGGAGTGGTCACTTGCACGTGAAAGGGCTGTGCCTACCCTCACACAATGCAGACTCCAACCCCCTGGTGTGTGTCTGAGGCCTTGCCTGGGCAAGGCAGGATTTCACAAACAAGTGAGACTTTCCTTTGAAGTAGGCCTATTTCAAAGGCCAAAATGGGTTTAATGAGAGGACCCAAAACTACAGACTTTAGACACTTCTTGGGGTAGACACTCTACCTCGCAGACACTTCTGGACAAGAAACCTGCTGGTGATGAATCCCTGAACTAGACCTGCCAAGAGGAACTGCCTGGCTGCCCAAAGGACTCACTGAGACTGCTTTTCTGACAAGGACTGCTGCCTTGCTGTTGCCCTGCTGCCTTGCTGCTCTCTGGCTGTGCTGAGAAGTGCTCTCCAAGGGCTTGGATAGAGCTTGCCGCCTGTTCCCTGAAGTCTCAGGACCAAAAAGACTTCACTCCTGCAACTAGACTCATTGTGTGGTGAAAATTTGACGCACAACCTGCTAAAAATGACACACAGCCTGCCCTGCAGTGAGAAATTCACCGCAAGCCGACATGGAACGACGCAAACCGACTTCGCAAGGAGAAGATCGATGCAGCTTAAGACTTAAGACACTTTTTATCACTTTTCAGTGATATCTAAATATATACTTATTGCACTTTAATCGTTATAACCTGCATCTTATCAGATAAATATTATATATTTTTGTAAACCCTATGTGGAGTACTTTTGTGGTGCTATATGGTGTTATTGTATGATTTATTGCACAAATACTTTACACATTGCCTTCTAAGTTAAGCCTGACTGCTCAACGCCAAGCTACCAGAGTGTGGGCACAGGATAATTTGGATGGTGTGTGACTTATCCTGACTAGAGTGATGGTCCTTGCTTGACCAGGGGGTAACCTGACTGCCAACCAAAGACCCCATTTCTAACACAGTGCCACATGCAAAAACAAGACTCTACTCATTAAGCTATTTATCCAATTCCTCACCATACAGTGAAGTGTTTAAGTCCTCCATTCTATATCATTTAGCCACAAATCGGTTGCCCACAACATTTGCAGGGAGAGATGTTGTAGTTGGTGACCCATATGATTAACACATGATCTAGAAATAAAAGTGGAGGGCCTCTACTACAACCTCATTTATGACAGAATCAAAAGCATTGTTATAAAAAAGTATTCAACAATTTATTAAACAACCCTTCAATTGACAATAACAATAAATGAAACCATGGTGAGGAAGCAAAGGGAGTCATCTTGACTGTAGAAAGGCAATGTGACAAAACATTTGGTCTCTTTGGCCCTTCTTTGAGATGTACAGTCTAGCTGGAATAAAGTATGGGCTACATCCACAATTAGTGACATTTTGTGTCATCAATGTTTCCTGAAAGCATAATATATCAATTCTGGACCGAAAAGATTCCCACTCCACTTTTTCCAGTATTTAACACCCCATGGAAATGTACTATGTTGACAGTTTTAAGCCCCCAAGGCAAATACTCGTGGGTTTCTGCTGAGGAGGACCTACTACTGTGTCCATGATACTCAATAGATCCACATTTTTCAGCTTAATGGATGCTGAACTAGTCATAATGCTCCACCACATATGAGACTATTATGTCTGTCTCCTCTTCCAAGAAGATCTGCATCAACGCCTTAACATACCACTGGGCACTAGATTGCTGCGTTCTACTAACAATATACTGCAGTTACAAAGAAAGCAACACTGGTTTTGGCAACAATTTAGTTATGGTAACCACTTAGGGCCTGATTTAGATCCTTACAGAGGGGATTTTTCCCTCACAAATGCAAGGGATATCCTGTGAACTGTATTATGATCCTATTATATCCTATGAGGATCGTAATACGGCAGATGGGATATCCATCATGTTTGAGACAGAACAGTCCCTCTGCCAGGAACTAAATAAGGCCCTAAACAAAGCATGATGAGTACCTAATAGCTATATAGACCTTCTGCTGAGGTATACGTGTCACAGTTGTGATTCCAAGCAGTGGGGCCAGCATTTCATAATTTAGACATTGCTAAAACAAATATCATTGAAGCCTCAAAATTTGTGAATATATAAGTTGACTGCATTTCTGTAAGCCCATAGCAGAGATAGATGCATGTCAAGTATGCATGTTGTAGTTTTTTTTTAGACCAGTTAGCCTTAGGGTGGTCTTCCCTCAAAATAGCTGCCTTCACCCCTCCTATTTTTCTCAATTTGTTTTTTTTTGTTCTTAGGGCTTTGTGCAGTTTACCACTGCTAAACAGTGCTAAAGTTCCTCTGTGCTCTCCTATAGACATGGCAAAATGGGCTTACACCTGACTGGCATATTTAATTTACTTGTAAGCTCTTAGTAAAGCAGTATACCATAAATCCAGGATTAGTAAATTATATGCTACTAGTTTGCCTGCAGCTCTTATTGTGCAACCTTCTAAAGTAGTCATTTAGTCAAAGTGAGGAACATGTCAAATAAATCAGTTTTGACAAAATGAACTCCATCAGTCAGAACACTCAACTATCTATCAATAATGTATTTTGTATTTGACATGCAGAAAAGCCCTTTTCCCCCAGGCAGGTATTCCTTTTAGTATGCAAGGTTTCTTGCTCAAAGTATTAAGAAAGGGCATGCGAAAAATTCTGGAATAGTTTATATCAAAATGAATAGGTTCAAAGCATTATTTTGACTGCATAAGGATTTTTGGTATGTGCAAACATCAAATTGCGATTTGGTAACAAGTTATAGAATTGCAATACTGATTCAGTATTTGGAAGGGATGCCCTTTCCAAGTACTGAATCAAAATGGTATGTAATACTGTTTTGCAACAGAATTCTGTATGTAAAATATTAATCCTTTACCGATTACAAAGTTGTAGAGGGACCCCTTCCCCTTTGTTAATTAAAAAAAAAACTTTGTTTAGGAGGAGACAGTTGTCTGCTGAATCTTCTTAAACAAACAAAAAAAGAAAGAAATATTTATTTTTAAAAGCAGTCCTGCTGTATTTAAAAAAAAAATTATTGCTTCATTAAAAAGCGATCACAGATATGGTGGTCTCCTATTCCAAGAAAGCCCCCATCCATATGATGGCAGTGGTTATTAGTCAGTCATAAATTGAAACCTACCTTATTAATATTCATGAGGCAGGTCATATTGTGACCCACTATGAATTGCTATTTTAAAATAAAATGTATAAAAGCTTATACATTAGTAATAGAGATTTTCCAATTATGGTTAGGAGAGAACCGCAATGAGGGAAACCACTATTACCAATGCTAGTACATCTGACCCTAGGTGTTTTCTTGCTGATAGTTCACTTAAAACTTAAAAATTTACCTAGGTGATTCCTTTAATCTGAGGTTAACCATGTTTTCTACCACATTGCTTACTATGTATGTCTACTTTCGAGGAACATTTGTTTTAGAATTTTGTTTTGAAGCTTGATGACTTTCTGATTTTAGTACTGAATAAATGTTTCTTTTTGAAAGAGCATGCTGTTTTAAATCATTGCAAACTGGAGTTAAATACAAGTTTTCTGATTGAAACTGTGTTTCACCAAACAATAGTTTGTATCAGGAAAATTGAAGTATACCTTCTAATAAATCACTAATCCAAAGACTCAAGCAGACTAACCTGGAGAACAGGAACTAAACAAGCTGGATTAGTTTCCTTGTGGTGATGGTGTTCCACTTTAATAGCAGCCCCAGAATAGTGCTGACCATTATTAGCATTGCAAAAATATTGAGATTTCCAGGATATCGTAGGACATAATATCAAAGGTAAGAATATTGCAATTTTGTTTCTCGCTCTTTTAAAAATATTGTTGTAATATTGTATTGGTTAATATTGTTGTATATGTTATCTATTTGGATTTTTGAAATGTTGTATTTGTTTAGGTGTTATTAGTTGTTCACTGTAACTTTCATTATTTTTAGCAGAGTTTAATTTTATGTGCTAAAATTCAGTTTTCTCTTTTATACAACATGTTATTATTTTTATTTTTCTGGTGTTTTGTTAGGATTGTAGGGGATTAGGTTGGTAGACGTTTAAAATATACACATTATTCTACATGCACTATGATTTTTAATTGATTAATTGGATTATTAATAGTGTCATTTAATTATTTAATTTTAATGTAAAAAGAAATCAGTATTTGTTTATTGTGCTAATTTATTAAAATTATCATTTTTAAATTAGTTAGTATTTTTCTGTGTAATGTGTGTGTGTTTTAGTTATCTAGAAATATAAGAACTATATTTGTGAACATTTTGTTGAGCTGGTGGGGTTCTTCGGGAGAAGAGTGGGAAATGTTTTTGATATCTGTTTTTAAATTTTATAATTGATTTATTATTTTTAATTGATTAATGTATTTATTAATTATGCAAGGCATTTAAAATCTCTATATAATTATTCACATAGTGGTTAAGCACTTAACCATTTAGTTAATTGCTATTATTAAATGATAACACTTTAAAAAAATGTTACATTGTTTTTCACAATAATGATAACTAAATATGTATTCAGATATTAATTGTATCTGCTAGATATGATTTTTGTAACAATATATTTAAAAATATTTTTATTGTAATAATATTTTTTTTTTTATATTTAGTTATTTTGAAGATACGGTAAATGATTTTTCACTTATTGAAAGTCCTACACTTGCTCAGGTTCCCTTAGGAATACTAAATTTTAACCATCTAAAGTCTAAGGGGCTCATTATGAGTTTGGCAGTTGGGCAATTTGAGGAAACAGGGCTGATTGCAGAGTCCCCCCTGACTTTTTTCCCCCATTTTTCACTTTTTGCTGGTGTTTTGCTGACTCTGGGGGTGCCCTCGGTACTGCTAACCAGTCCCAGGGCCTGTGTTCTGTGTAAACCAAGTATGCAAATTAGGCTAATTATAATTGGCTAGGTCAAACTACCTATAAGTCCCTAGTATATGGTAGGGCATGTAGGTTTAGGGACCCCAGAATAGATAGTGCACCCATAGGTGCACTGCTGCTGAGGTGCCCAGTGTCATTTTAAAGAAATGTCTGCCTTGCTAGCTACTTTTAAATTAAAGTTATATGCAAATTCGACTTTGGAATTAGAAGTATTTCAAAAGTCTTAAACTACCTTATTTCTACATATAAGTCACCCCTAAGGTGTGCCCTATGTGCCCCAGGGCTGGGTGTCATGTAACTATAAGCAGGGACCTTATAAAAATAGTTTTATAAGCCCTGGTGAGGTAAAACAGCCACATTTAGTTTTCCCTCATTGTAGTGAAAGGCCTTTATAGGCTAGAATGGGGAGACTTTATTTTAATTTATAAAGACCCCTTAAGTAACAGATACCCATGCTTTTGGTATCTAATTAATTGGTATTATTAATCCAACAACTTCCAATTGTTGGATTTAATATAACTTGTTCAGGTAAAGTGTTTTAAACGTTACCTAAAAAGTTGCCAAATTCAGCCCTGTAGCACGCTGCTCTGATTGGCCAGCCTCTGGAAGCCTGGCCAGGCTGCCTTGGTGAGGTGTGAAGTAGCCTGGGCTGAACAACACAAAGGAATGTGCCTGTGTGAGGAGATCTTCCCTCAGCAGATGGAGAGGCAGGAAGGGGGAAAGCTGCCAAACTGGTATTCAAAGGCAGGGAAGGATATTTGGAGTAGCCCAGGACCTCCTCACATCCGGCAAACCCAGACTGTTAAGGTCCCCCCTGATTAGATTAGGACAGGGCAAGAGAGGGGTGTGGTTAATATTTGTAGCCACACCAGGGTGGGCTCAGCCAGATGTAACCTCCAAAAATCAGTTTCAGCCATGATGGATTTTTGAGGTATGTTGCTCCCTGGGATTGATTTTTGCCACACTTCCCAGGAAGTGGTAATCACAGGGGTGAATGACTCTGCACCTGATTGGAGAACCAGGACCCCCCGTTTTTCTCCGAGGAGCAAGGATAAATATGGCACAGCTGCACCCATACCTCAGAACTGCCCTGCTGGACCCCTGACCTGCACCTGGACACTGTACCCTGGAGGACTGCACCAGCTCCACACTTGGGCTTCACCACAAGAAGGATTTTGCCTGGCTTCAACTGGTTCAAGCAGGGACTCCCTGTTTGCTACAGGTGAAAAATTTCTAACCAGAGTCCCCTGCACCAAGTCCTGAAGAAAGTGACCAGCTGAAAACTGTCAGTGGCAAATTTGGAGTTTGTGCTAGGTGCATTCTGGGAGTTGTAGTCTGCACTCTCAAGGAGTATCTCGGAGCTTAAGGAACGTTGGGGTGAGCTGTGGGGCTCAAAAGAACCTTAAAAGAACATCTGGGAAAAGATCCAGAAGTTTAGAGAACTCTGGAGAACTTTTGGAAAAAAGCTCGATAAAGGGACCGACCAACCACGGCAACTCTAGCCAGCTTACCTCAACTGCGACGGGCCTGACTTGCATGTTTATCCCGGTGAAGAAAATCTCAGAAAAAGTGACTACGTCCGAATGTAGGAAGTTGACCAGGACGTCCCAGGCAGTGCATCTGAAGAGGGCTCCAGGGACATTGGATCAAGATTCAGGTTTTCCCCAGTCGATGGATTTTCATCTTGAAAAAATTACTACGTCCAAAGGTAAAAATCTCCACTGAGGTCTCCCACAATGAGTATCCAAGGAAGAGTTCCATGAGGTCGGATTGGACTTGCGACCTGGTCCCGCTGAAGAAAATCATAAAAAAAACGACTAAGTCCAAAGGTAAACTTTTGACCGAGGCCTCCCGCAAGCTGTAGTCGAGCAGGGGTCCATTGCAGTTGGCCTCAAACTTTGACTTTACTACGTTGAGGTGTGACCAGATGACTAGATTGGAGCTATTCATTTCTAAGTGCTAAAAAGCATTCATTCTATAAAAATTCATATCTCTGGTTCCCCTTATCCGATTTAATTTGTTTTGGTGTCATTTCAAAGATAAAAATGTAATCCATTGTTATAAGCTGGTGTTGGAGTTTTATTGTGTTTTGTGTTTTACTTGTTTACTGGTTTGTAATTTGTAAATGCTTAACACATATGTCTCCTAAGTGAAGCCTTGTTGCTCGTTACCAAGCTACCAAGGGTTGAGCTGGGTTTAAATTATTGAGACCTAACGGGATCAAAGTGG
Source organism: Pleurodeles waltl (assembly GCF_031143425.1). Classification (NCBI taxonomy): domain Eukaryota; kingdom Metazoa; phylum Chordata; class Amphibia; order Caudata; family Salamandridae; genus Pleurodeles; species Pleurodeles waltl. Next base: position 559,253,275 of record NC_090437.1, on the reverse strand, counting down.
AGGTTAGTGGCCTATTGCTAAGTGTAGGTACTTACCTGCCCTTACCAATAATCAATTTTCCAAAAGGCGAGTTGACTGCCAAATCCGCAGGCTTGAGGCAGCCATCAAGCTGACTGCCTCTTTCACCGGTGTATTATGATGTTCCCACAGGGATGGCCAGTAGAAGCATTGTATTAAAATGTTCCCACCGGGCTGTGCTACCGTATAGGTCTCGGGTCCCTTATGGGAGCCGATGCCAATACCGTAGCACTGCAGCACCCTCAGAATGAGCACTGTCTGCAAAGAAGACAGTGTACATTAAGAGGGTGGTGTCAGGAGGTTCCTGAACTGGGCATGGGAAATGCAGTGCCCTCCCTGTGGCGTCATGCACACCCTTGAAATCATCTTTTCCATGGTGGTTGAACCACCATGGAAAGGTTGGCGGAAAGGGGACTCATGCTCAGACCACTGTCAATCCATTGGGTGCCATGTTCCTGGCAGGGGTGGGGGTCCCTATTCAGTCTGACCATGAGGGTCGTAATGTGATGGCGCCTGGAGTGCAGTGGTCTGAATGACACCGGGAGTCTGCCGGTCCTTGGATCACCAGATTTGTAATGAGGCCCTAACATTTTACCTACTGCTGTTTAGGTTGGAATGAGAATGGTAAATGTGACCACTCTTAAATCTACACTTTTCTTAAAGATTCTAATTTTGGAGCTGGAATAGTAAACCTGACCACTCCAAAGTCTAACACTTTCATGCTGTTGGTTAAGTGGGAATGGAAATAGTAATCATGAACCCTCGAATGTCCAACACTTTCCCCAATTTTCTTAACTTTTGAGTGGGATTAAATATGATCTCTCTGAAGATCACCACTTTTTCTTCATATATAGAGTTTGGAGAAGAAATAATACATTTGATTGCATACACTTTTGCTAAAATTGTTGAAGTGAGAATTATAAATCTGACTCCTCGAAATCCAACACCTTCTCTCTTGTTGCCCAGGCTGCAGTGGGAATAATATATCCCATTCGTCCAATCACCAAAACTTTCCCTGTGCGTTTTTTAGATTGGAGTGGGAATAGTAAACCTGAACCTACACTTATGTTTGAATTGTTTTATTAAGATTTTGTTACTCATTTTGTATGTGTTTTAATGTTTTGTACCCTTTTCTGTTATTTATATTTTAAAGAATATATTTATCCAAACATGATATTTTGTTTTTCATTCTGTTAATTCATGTTACTTTTATGTATTTTATCTTTTCAGAACTATTAGTTTTAGCAATTTATTTTAATATTTGGTATGCTGTAATAATTTCATTTTATTATATAACATTTTATAAATGACTACTAGCACACATCTTTACATTGTGTTGTTTTACATAATCTAACTTATTAATACTATGCATTTGACATAATATTAATTAATATTTGTTTAATAATTGTATTTACTGTATTGGTTGTTAATTGTTCATCATTTGAAATTAATTTAACATTACTTTTTTTTTAATAATTATCATTTCAATGCATTATATTTACCTTTGCATTTTTATGTTGTATATGTTTTGAACAAATAAGCTCTAATTTGTTCTGTTAAAATTCAATGATGTATTATTCTTCTGATATATTGATAGGATTGTATGGCAGTAGGGTGGGGACTGATATGATATAGAGAGATTTTATATTGTTTATTATTTTTAATTGGTTAATAGGAATATTATTAATGTTGTCGCGTAGGCTCTCATTATTCTAATGAGACTACTGGATTTTGAGCAGCAAGATCGTCCAGAGTGTGGGGGCTGAGTCTGACCCACGGTGGGTGACACCTGTCGCTCCAAATCCAGGTTTTGCTCCGGCTAACTAGCAGTGTCTCATCTCTCCCGAAAGGTAGAGATATTTGGGCTGTCGAGCGCATGACATATTTGTACTTCACAGGGAAGTCGTGGTCACTCAGGTCACATACGGTTCTCTCATTCACAATTCGGTCTCATATATATAAATGGCAACAAAAGCAGTATAAGTTTAAAGATTGGTTTAATAAAACAACTACATTTTGGATAGCAAAGCGTGAGCTGCAATAACCAGAACTACACATCACAACAATATTAAAATGGTTACGGTGAGAGTGAAGCATAAGAATAATGCTATCATAGTGCTACTAGAATCGATGGACTATTCCCTATCTAAATCATATTTCGAGCACAGCATGTTAAGCTCTAATCCTGCTTTTCAGGTTCCCCGGGAGGACATCAACCCTCATACCTGAGCAAAGGCCTGTAATATGCGTCAGCATCTGCAGCGAAGCATTCAGCATACAGTTGTGGTTCCCTGGCTGGAATCTCCCTCTTGTAATGGGACTAGAAAGCGTTTTTATAATTAACCCTGCAGATGTTCTAAGAAAATGTCCCTACGTAAGGATGTGTATTTTCTACGAATGTTGGAGACTAAACTTCTACCACGTTTACCGGCAATGTACCAGACCGAGCCTTGACTGAAGCACAGTGTGATCAAGAATGCGTTGTTTGAGAACACAATGCTGAACTAAGCAAAACAGTTAGATAGAAGAAATTAAAACAAGACCGTAAAACTGGTTATTGTAAAAATAACAAAGCAAAGCTGAATAAAATATATCTAGGTCAAGGTGCACAGCAGCCTAATGTATTAAACTAACGTGCATGGAGCTATAACTAAAATGGCTACACAACAATGTTAATTAATTAATTTTAATGTGCAAAAATGTTCAGTATTTGTTTATTGTGTTAATTTATTACATTTATCATTTTTATATTAATCAGCATTTTTTCTGTGTAATGTGTGTCATGCCTGTGTGTTTTAGTTATCCTTAAATATAAGAATCATATTTGTAAGCATTTTGAATTTTGTTGTCGAGTTGGTGAATTAGTTTTGGATTAGGGTGTGAAGTGTTTTTAATGTTACTTTATAAATTTGATAATTAATTTATTATTTTAATTGTTAATTTACGCATAAATAACTGATTTAAATTATATGAGTATTTGGTTAAAAAATAAAACCTCTGTAAAAAGAACATACACAATCAATATAATTTAACAGAAGAGGTGATATAAACAAACACAAAACATCAACCTAATATAATACAATAAAGTAAGATGACTCAATGCCAAGATTGGAAGTACGAAGAAGCCATAGGCAACCATATCCTTGACAACATAAATGAAATGGTGAAAGGCTCAAGGATCTCCATAGCCTAAACATTCTGGCGATAGACAGTTGTTTATTCCCACACATAAAAATTCATAAAGCAACAAGGTTGTCACCAAATCATTCAACAAATGATCAAATCGATCATTTATGCATTATGAAGAATTTCTGAGGTCCCTGCAGGAAGTGAGAATGATGGGAGGGGAAGTTGTGGCATCAAACCATCATCTTGTTGTGACCAGGATAAAGCTAAAGTGCAAGAAAGTATGGATGGCACCAACAAATCAACACCAGTGATGTAACACCACCCTCCTCAAAGATGCACAGAAATGTAGTAAATACGCAGTCTCAGTAATAGGTTTTGAGTCCTGCAAGAACTAGAAAATGGCAGGGACCCAGTAAAAAGTCAGTTGAAGAAGATCAAATAAACAATGACATCAACCCTCCAGTAGGTATTGGGTCCAAACAAACAACAGCGTAAAGAATTCATCTCCACCTAGACTCTCTGCAAAATCCAAGTGAGAAAGGAAAAGAAAGCTATGGGTCAACACCAGCCAAACAAGAACCTGAATAAGCGAAAGCGAAAGGGGATTTCAACAAAACCAATAAGAAAGTAAAGAGAAGCTAAGCTTAAGGGCAGACAAGTAAAGATTCATTAATGGTCTTGCCACAGAAGCCTTGGAATCATCAAGTCATGGAAATTTGAAAGAACTCCATGACATAACAAGGAAACTCTCTGACAGATACAGCAAGCCCGGAAGACCTGTTAAAGACAAAGCTTGGAAAAAAATCATGGGTAATGAAGGCCATCATTGAAGATGGGTGGAGCACTTTAAAAAACTGCTGAACCACTCCAGGCTACAGTCTCCACAAGATACACAGCCAGCAGACAAGGACTTGCCAATTGACTGGAGCAGACCAACCAAGTAACAAATATGGCAAGCCATCAAATATCTACTAAATGGGAAGTTTGAACTGACAACATTCCTGCAGATGTACTGAAGGCAGACATTGAAACATAAGTAGACATACTCTACCCCATTTTTGGAAGGATCTGGTAAGAGGAAAAGGTGCCATTGGACTGGAAGCAGAGATACCTCATCAAGATCCCCAAGAAAGGTAACCTGAGTAACTGAGCAATCTGCAGATGGATACCCCTTCTATCAACCCCATCTATCAACCCCAGGCAAAGTGTTCAACAGAGTCAACACGAACAGAATGAAGAAACAAGTGTATCCTCAGTTGTGAGACCAGCAAGCTGGCTTCTTCATAGTTAGATCATGCACAGAACAGATTGCAGCACTGGCCACGATCATTGAGCAGTCACTTGAATGGAACTTCCCTCCTCTATATCAGCTTCACTGCCTATGAGAAAGCATTCTACAGCATAGACAGACAGACCCTTTGGAAACTCCTCCAAAACTTCTGTATGCCAGATAAACTCATACAAATCATCAGGAACTCCTACGAGGGATTGACCTGTAGGATAATCCATGGAGGACAACTGAAAGAAGCCTTCAAAGTGACTACCAGAGCACGTCAGGGTTGTCTGCTCTCACCTTTTCTCTTCCTTCTGGCCATAGACTGGATCATGAAGATATCCACAGCATGGAGAAGAAATGGGACTCAGTGGTCACCTTGTATGCAGCTTGACAACCTGGACTTTGCAGATGACCAGGACCTTCTCTCCTATACCCATCTACAGATGCAAGAGAAGACCGTCATAGTGGCTGCAAAATCAGCACCACGTGGCCTCAACATCCACAGGGGAAAAACCAAGATCCTGAAGGCTAAAATGCACTAGAAGAGGTTTAGGCCTTCACCTACTTAGGCAGTGTCATAGACAAGGAGGGCAGCACAGACACTGGCATCAAGGAAAGACTCTGCAAATCAAAGGCTGACTTCCTTCATCAAAAGAAGATCTAGAGCTCCAAGAACCTAATGTTGTAAACTAAGATTAGACTTTCTAACACCAACGTAAAATTGGCCCTTCTGTATGGAGCAGAAACTTAGAGGGCATAGTGACCACCACCAAAAAAGTCCAGACCTTTCTGAGGAAAATCCTCCAAATTTGCAAGCCAAACACCGTCAATTATGACCTATAGCAGCAGACGTTCGAACTCCCTGCCCACAAAGAAATCATGGAAAGATGCTGGGTAGGTCATACTGTCCTCAAGCCTGCATCAAACCCCACTAGATAAGCTCTCACCTGGAACCCTCAAAGGAAAAGGTAAAAAGGAAGGCCAAGAAACACCAGCTATAGAGGCCTTGAGGCTGACTGCAAGGAGATGGATTACACCTGGAATCGACTGAAAAAAAGCCAAGGCCAAAGATAGCTGTAGAGTCATGGTTGACGGCCAATATCCTATTAGGGGTAGTAGACGTAAGTAAGTAAGTAAAAGAACACGAACAACAAAATGTTATATAGTATGAGATGTTCAATAAAAACAACTGTATCAATCAGCATAACATGGCAGAACATGCTGAATAAGAATAACCAACCCAGGACCAGATGCACTAAAAGCAGGTCACAAAATACTGTTTGCATAGTCAAAGAGGCTTGGAATCAGACCTTCCTAATACATATTAATGAGGGCGGTCACAGATTGCGTCTCACTACAAGTGGAATTCCTTTACAGGGAATGTGGTTTGCAGGGGCCAGTAGACCACCATGCTACTACTTTTCTAATAAAGCAATTTTTAAAAGCAAATGCAGGCCATTTGCCTTAAAGGAAACAGGACTGCATTTAAAAAAAAAAAAGTTCATTTATTTTTACTTTTTTTTATTTAAGAGGAGACGGTGCTCCTGTGCACCTCATCTTAAGCAAACTTTAATTTATACATTTCTTTTGGGCCCCTTCTCTTTTGCGAATGGGTTAGAACCACCTTTGAGGTGATGGTAAAATATCAAAGTTTGCCAAATGGAGTTTGTTCTAAAAAATGTTATAGATCTGATACTCATTTAGTATTTTGAATGAATGTCTTCAGCACACTCCTTACAGTAACAAGTCATTATTTATTTGGAATCCCATTTTAGAAGCTGGAAAAATATTTCTGATTTCTAAAATATGATTAGTATATAAAAACATTTTTTTTAACTGTCACAAATGCCGAGTCAGATCGTTTGAGACTGTAAAGATGCTTAGTTTATTTGGCCCTACTCAGCATATTGTAATAATGAAAAGAATATAAGTAACCAACACAATATATGATAACAATAATAGAAATAACAAAAGCATTCCATTGTGCAAGCGGTACAGTAAATTGAGTAGAAGCAATCACGATTAATCAGATACGATGCAGAATTACATAAAGACCACCAATCAGCAAAATATAATATCAAAGGTAGGATACAGAAATATGTATCAGCTAACATAAAAAGAACACAGTTAAAGTGCGTACTTGTTTCATTTTAAAATTTGCGAGAGACATGGATTCAAGTTTATACATAGTAACATACATACTGTATAAAACGTCCCTATGCAAATCCACTTAATTAACTGTATCACTGGTTTAATCCTTACTGGTATAAATCAAATTTTCAGCAGGGAGGTAACATTTCACTTTGTTTAAGAATAGTTTTCTATGCGAATCATCTCTCAGTATCTCATGCAATAACAGTCAACACTGCGGCTGGGTCATAAAAGCTAAGTCCCAGAGTGCAATACTAACTCAATATTTACAACAAATAAGGTACAAAGGGTGTCAGAATAACCCATTTTATTGCAGTATTGATGGAGAAAATACACATAATTGGCTCCCTTGAAAGCTTTATCAGACCACAAATATTAGCTCGCATAAAATTGTCCAATTAGGATGAGATTGGGGAAAAGAAATATTCCCCCAAAGGTTTTTTATCGTTAAAATAACTTCATTGCAAATAATATTCGTGACAATTATTATGGACGTAATTCATATTCTTCATGATGAAAGCATCTTTCAGCCTATAAAGCAGACGAGCAACACCAAAACGTGGGGAAGATTTGTTTGGAGCGCTCTCGTTTTTCATTAATGAGGAGATAGTTTCTGCTTCCTTTTAAACGTTCTTTTAGAACAGCAATTTCGGCAATAAACAGATATCCTAGTTTCACACTATCTTCAAGAGCATAAATAAAATTCGAGTGATTTAGAATACTTCAGCAAGCAGGAGCAATCAGAGAGTTATATTGAATATGCTTTTAGTACCTTCTTTAAAGAAGGCTTAAACAAGGAGAGGGTAGAAGTAAAAAGTATATTTTAAGTTACATTGATCTCATTCAATTTGAAAATTATCTGATTTGTGATTGATTGTCTCGAGAAAGCCGAGGAATCTGCAGTAAGCCCCTGAATATATATCTTATTCAACTTATTACTGACCCTACATGTTAGATGAGTCTGACATTGTTGGGAAATACAGTAGGGACAAGGGGTTGGGTACGATGATTTTTATTTGCAAAATGCACAAAACATGTAAAATATATGAAAGTTGATGCAAAATAGTCTGTAGCGCCTGAACATTTAATGTAAGGGCATACCTCGAGATCAAAAGTTACCCAAAGTGGTGGTGAGGTACTGGTTGAGTAGGAAAATATCCCTCAGACAGGTTTCCTGTTACTACAGGGGAGTTTCTGCTGGCACCATTGTCCCACTTGTGAATATTACGTGCGATTTTATGCATGTGAAATGGTGAAAAACGTCTCAAAATGTTTGTAACGTCAAATGCACTGAAATTTCTACTGTGGAATTAATATTTCATCATGGCCTAGACAGGTCTGCTCACTCACAGTCACAAACATGATGCAATTAAACATTCAAAACGTTTATTGATGGTACAACTTTGATTAACATAAACATAAAATATATGTGCAGTGTTTTAAACTATCAAGAACATTAGTGGAGTTTTCAGGTCTTTTTTTTCTACTTTAATCAAGGCTACCAAGCAATCACAGGGCGCAGGGTGCAAAAACAAATTTACATGCACCCCAAAGCCTATGAGTAAACGTTTCACCTGCAAAAATGCTTACATTCGATGGAGCACTCTTATGGGGGTCAATCTTTCTGAAAATCAAGAGATTTGTGTTTAATAACTTGAACTCTGTTTGTGGTGGGTGATCTGCTGTTCTACTGCAGTCCCCCAAATGCAAAGGAACTCACATGTTGGCGCTGGTGGTATTCTGTCCTCCTGAGGCACCAACGAGTCAAACATTTGAATTTCTGAGGTGACCACTAATGCTTCTGTAGCATTTAAAGCCCTGCAGCACTGCTACTGTTTCCTTTTAAAAAAAAAAAATCAAAGCTCCTTCCAGTACATCTGCCCTTTCTTTAAAATCAGGTATACCTGCCCTAAGTGTGGGGAATTTGTGTGGTTATTGTATGGCCACTTGAGAGCCCAAGCTTTTGTGGCCAGAATGGATCCCCGCCCGAATGGCACACTCCTTGCTGGTAGAGAAAGTGGAAGTGGCTCCCTGTTGTTTCTCGCCCCATAGCTCCGTTCCAAACAGTGTTGATTGTAGAGCAGTCAACGGTAAGCACACCATGCAGTGGCACATTTGGGACTGCTCTTTATTCAGGGGAGCCTAGAGCTTAATAGGCCACCCAAGCAAGCCCTGGAGCTCCCCAGACCGACATCAATGCCATCAGTGCAGAGTTTAATGTGCTCAGTAACAATTTTGCCCCAGTGCATTTGCCCTGAACTGGGCTTATTGAAAGACCTGTTAGGGACAGGACGGCACTAAACGTCGTGCTTTCATTGGGTTGGGACAGAGGCCACTGGCCCTAATCAGGGATGTAATCCATGAAACTGCTGAGCATAGCATAGGTTTTCTTGACTTCGCCTCCTTAGGAACCCATTAGGTAGGCCTACCTCGAGTATCCCAAACAACCCCTCTTTTCCTCAGCCCTTTTAGGGCAGTCTGGATGGGGATTGTGCAGTATGGCTCAGAGGGGCGTGCTCCAGCCACTCTGAGTAGCAGTTCAGGGCCACCTGGCTTTTAAATGTTTACCAATTTCTTCGTGGCCTCCTGGCCTCTAAATTTGATTTATGGGGCTGCTATTTTCAGCAACCTCTTCCTCCAATAAGGAAAAGATGAAAGACTTCAGTCCTCCTGATCATAGCAATCTCCTAGGTCCAAGGTCTCTGAGGAAGAAAGCACCACAGCTCTCAACAAACAGGAAAGTGAAGGTAGGAATGTCGGAATTTATATTAGAGGTGGGCAGTAAACTTTGCTCTGCCAGTGGAATCCACAGAGTTTTCGCCACTCTGCACTCATTATTGATGGTGAAGTTTAGCAAAAACGCTGCCTTCCTCCGTGTGGCAGAGTTTACCAGCTGCCTAGTGCTCACCCTGCCTGCAGGCATGAAAACAACAAGTGTACGAAGTGAACCTATATTAAAAGGGTGGGTATGTGATCAAGTGATGACTGCTTGCGCTCTCAGTCACACCTCAGAACACACTTTCTCCCCACTGTCAAAGGAAGTCTCACCCAAGTAACGCTCTGCTCTTTGTGAGGAGATGCGCAGTTGCCCAGGCTGCAGTGAAGTGACCTACTGCACCACAGATTCCTTGAAATAAAATAGTACGTGCTGAACATTTTTTAATTCTAATATGTTTTCCAGTGTATTTTTGTAACCTGTTTTCTATTTTGTGAGGGTGGGCTTCTTTCTCTAGGACTTGCACTTCCTTCGACAGTCTTTTGAAGGGATGCTGTAGTACTTCAGGACTCGCAACACCACTAGTGCACTCTCCTTTCATGTGTGTTATGATAATTAAGGCAATGCAATGTGGCATGCCCATGATGTCACTCAAGCTCGAAACTGCTGCTCAGTATACTTGGGCTTTGGAGTCCGAAGATGCTCTGCGATCTCCGGTGACCTGCCATCAGCACTTGGAGACCCTGTGTGGATGAGCTATTCAGTGCCCGCCAAATTTCATACAGGTAACGTTTTCTCCAGGGACCAGCCAGTGCCTCATGAGACTGAGGTCTAGCTGATACAGGCAGCAGGTGCAACAGATGAGAAACTGTGAATATACTTGCTTTGCTTGACAAGGCCCTCCCTATGTCATGGTGGAGACTGCACTGGGCATCTGTTTCCCTCATCGGCTGAGCTGTCAGCTTTATATAACTCCATGGAATTCTGTGGAGTTCAACTCTGCGAGTTCTGTGCAGGCCTACTTTTAATATTGGTCACTGGCAATTGCTTATGCCACATCCCAGTTCATCATTTTTTACTAACCATGCCACTCTCAAAAGAGACAAACCGTATGAGAATCAGACTTGGTCCTACTCTTATTAGAGAGATCCAGACCAAACTGACTGGCCAAACTCCCTCCAGATGAGAACACAAGTAACCCCAGACCTGCTTTGGTCTTCTTAGGCCTCCACGGCAAGGTATAGTTTGAATCTTGTGGGACAGAGAGCATGGGACCCACAAACACGCATACTCTTTCCACTTAGAACTTTTATTGCAACAAACAACAGGGTGATGGGATGAATGTTTGTAATGAACCACTGGTGATTGCTTTTGGCCACATCTGTGCCCACTGTTTTTCACTGATCATGTTATTCTAAACAAAAAACAGTAATATGGAAATTAATTCTGGCCTTGTTCCAATTTAAACTTCCTGGTCAGGCTGCTTCCAGATGGGAAGAGAAGCAACCACAGGCCACCTAGGCCTCAGTGGCTCTTAAGTCAGACTACAATGCCTACCTGCATATCCTACTACATAGAGTCTATTGGCCATATGAAGGGAACCTGTGTGTCAGGCACAAGCCTGGGGTACTCCTTCCTAAATAATTTCACGCAAGATTCTGTGCACAGAAATCTAAGGGAAACTTCTCCTTCGGGTCCCCATCAAGTCCTCTACTAGCCCACAAAGGGGATGAGGAGATCAGGGCCACTGATCCTAGTGTCAGTGTCCATAGAATCCCTAGGTGGCCTAATAATTGTAATTGTATTTATATAGTACTTACTACCCCTTATGAAGCATTGAAGTGTTTTGCAGTGAGTAGCAGCCTAAAATGGAAACCAAGCTTAAAGGTTAATAGTTAGTATTTTAGTATTTTTTTTATTTCCTTTGTGCATTAGTTGTGTTAGATTTGTGCTCTTGATTTCATGTGTATTTAGTAAAGTTTAGAGTAGGGATTTAATGTAGGGTATAGATTTGAAAGTAGACGTAGTAAGCTGTTGTAAGTAAGGGTCATATGTGTTTGTTAGTTGGGTGACAATGCTAGAAAAGGAGGGGAACATTTGTGAAGGTGGTTCATAATAGTAGGAAGGGGTTGGGATGAGTCACAGAGAGGAGTGATGAGAGAAAGGTTGAAATGAGGATTTGTTAATTGAAATTAACTTTTCCATATATATATATATATATATTTACAATCAAAGCACCTTCTAGCACACCTGGTCTTTCTTTAAAATCAGGTACACCTGCCCCAAGTGTGTCTCTTCTCATGGCCAATAGGCACTGTCTAGTGGAATGTGCAGGTAGCCATTGAGCCCTAGGTTATTATCTGATATACATATGTCTCTTGTCATGTAATACGCATTTTCCTCCTTATATGACTGCATCTGCTTTTAACAGGATGCATAGTTCAATTTGCAATGACATGTATAACAACTATTTCATCTCTATACTGCAGAAATCATATTTGGTAAAGTGTGAGTACATTGATGTGGTACACTATTTTGTTGTGAATATGGTTGTCATGTGGGAAAGAGATAGCTCTTGAGTAATCTTCTAGACCTAAGATGATGGTCAGTGGATTTTATGGGTCTGGGTAGTGGACGCCATATTTTGGCTGCTTGAAAAGAGAAAGATGTTCCACCCTTGTTTTTTCCTTGTATGTAGGAACATTGAGGAGGGGAGACATTCTTGCACATACGTACCCATGTTGGGTGTTTTTGTTGATTTTCATCTTGATGAAGGGTTTACCTTTGCCATGTATGCTTTATGGGTGATAGAAAGCAGCTTAAAGTTTGATCTTCTGCAACTGGCAGCTAGTGTATGGCCTTCAGGGCAAGAGAGATGTGTGTTTGCTGCTTTACATGGAGGAGTAATCTAGTGGCAGCATTCTGAATCCTCCATAATCTTCTCAAGTTGACAGAGGTGAGCCATGATGCAGACCTTTAGAGTAATCAACTTTAGATAGGATAAGCAAGATAGTGGTTTCAATCCTGTGAGAGAATCCTAGGTGAGGGAAGATGTGGTGCAGTATTGTCATTGTGAGAAAGCTTGATTTACTACCATGTCGACTTTTGCTTTTGTTGACAGGTTGGCGTCCATGGTAATTCCGAAGTTTCTTACCTCCTTAGTTTTTTTTTATCATCAGGGCAGGACATCATCAGGGCAGGCACAAAGAGACTCTTAGGTTTTTAGTCACCAAAGGTGTGCATTTCAGCTATGGAGGCATTCAATTTGAGGTGTGTCTATGTCATCCTGTTGCTTGAATGAGGATCTGCCTTAAGAAAACAAGAGACAAGAGGCGTTTGGCAAAACAGGAAATTAGTTAGGAGAGCAGTTACAGCACCGGGGTCTGAGGACTGTCCCTCATAGTACTCTGAAGTGAAGCATGTTTTATACATTTCTCCTGGAGCAATAAACCGATAAAGCGCTGTTTCCCACGTGAAATATGTGAACAGTTGACAAGGGGTTATAGACACAATTTCAAGATAGGGAATGGAGATGGGCCTGACCTGGTGTGGACACGGTGGAGGCCAGTGAGCATGTGTCCAGATGTCTGCCCTTCGGGGTGCATGATCACTGTGTGTGCTGTGCCTGATTGGATAAGTGTACCTCACTACATATGGCATCTAACTGTATGGTGTTTTGAGAATGCATGCATCCCTCTGGCGATTTGTGTTTTATTGGGTGAATCTCTGGAGACCACTGTAGTGTTGCTGCCTATCTGTGGGACTTGATTTAAGCTTGTGTGTTTGGTTGTCGGCTAAGCGTTACCACCCCTGTGACCTGTAAGTCATTAAGTTTCAAGCCTTGGCCACAGGGCCTGCCTGACCATATACCTACATGCTGGAGTTGATGGAGAGTTCATGACAGTGAAATCCATCAAGGTTGATGAGAATTTGGTTGAACTTTGGTTGTGCATGAAAATGTATTGTTTGTGCATAAATGCATTTTTTTGTTGTGCACATTGATTTATCCGATATCAACAATCCACTGGTCAATGACCTAGAGGCAAGATGGAGTTTTCATGTTTCAGTGCACTTTTGGTTTTCCAAATTCAGAAGTATCTTTGTATCATCTGTGTAGTAATAGTAGGTGAAGTCTAAATCATAGATCATATCTGTTAATTGTGTCATGTAGACATTAAAAAGGATGGATGAGATGATTGAGCCTTGAATAATTCCTGCTTTAATGCTGTGTGATTTTGAAGGGAAAGGAGGAATATATATATATATATATATATATATATATATATATATATATATATATATATATATATATATATAATAATATGTGTTCTAGAGAGTAGGTACAAAGTGATCCAAAGAAGAGCTGTGCCCTCCGTTCCAACTTCCTCAAGTCTTTGGATCAGTGTGTCATGATCCCATGTGTCAAAGGCTGTTGGAAAGTTCAAAGAGAAAAAGGGCAGCAACCCAGTACTGGTCTATCTTGTTTTTAAGGTCATCCCAGATAGATATAAGAGCCAATTTATTAACTTTCCCTTGACAGAATCCAGTTTGGAAGCCAGAGAGTAGAAAGTATTCTTCAATGAACTGTGACATCTGGGCGAAAGCTGCTCTTCATATACGTTTGCCTTATACGACCAGGCCCCACAGCCATTTCACCGCATGCAGCCAATTCCAAGCTGCACAAGGCCTTTGGCAATGCATGGTGGAGGGTATGCTGCGCACAACCAAAGGCCATTTGGCAGGGGGTTGGCTACAGACCAGACCCTCTGGACAACCCAAAGGCAGTGAATCTGGGCAGGGTCAACAGCCCCTCCTCAGCTCAAATTGGCCCCAGGGACCCAATCCTCTGTGGTCTGGCCAGTATGGAAATAGGATGAGGGCATGCAGCCCTTTTCTCTGGGGCAATATTGGCCCCATGATCCCCATGCCCCAGGGCCTGCCCAGTAAATGATAGGTGCGCATGGAGCCCACTCAGTGCACACACTTCACAATTAGAAGGGGAACATGCTGCCCCTTCCTGGGCTAACTTTGGCCCCAGAGACCCCATTTCCTGGGGCTGGGCCTAATTAATACAGGGAGACATGCAGTCCCTCTCCCCTAGCCAATGTTGACCCAGGGACCCCATCCCTGTGTCTTGGCTAGTAAGTAAAATGGGATAAACCACACAGCCCCCCTTTCTGGGCCAACATTGGCCCCAGGGACCCATCCCCCGAGGCCTGGCTCCTATATTGTGGGTGCCCTGGAGCCCATACAGGGCACCCACTTACTGTCAGTTGGAGGCTGCAGGAGGAGACCCTGATGCTCAAGTAGTCCCAGCCGGCTCCCAGACTACTACCCGAGCTGACATTGCTTAAAATGTTGCTCTCTGCAGGAGGGAAGAATGTTTTCATCTGTTTCCCTGCCCACTTCACAGTGCATGTCTACCTCCCTCTTAATAGTAAGTCCAGGCCCCCAGAGATGGGGTCCCTGAGGATAAAATTGTACTGGATGGGGGCAGCATGTCGCCTCTCCTTTTGAAATATGAAGTGGGTGCACTGGGTGGCTACAGGTCACCTTCTATTTACTTGGCAGGCCATAGGGGATGCGCACCCGGGGCCAATATTGGCCCACCCATGGGGGGTGCTGCCTGCCCCACTTCCCCTGTACATACTAGCTAGACCACAGGGGGTGTGGTACCTGGGGCAAAAATCAACATGGGGTGGGGGTGCTGCGTGCACCACACCCAGATTGATTGCCTTTGGGGGGGTTGGGCAGAGGGACTGCAGCCAACTCCCCTACCATTTTAGCATATTTTCTGGTTCTTTTATGCTCTTTTATGCTCAAAACTGATACATTACTTCCTGTTGAAGGAGGTGTGCCCTTGTGAATTGGGCACAATTCATGAGTTATGAGTGCAAAAGAGCATAAAAGGATTGGAAAAGATCAGTAGCTGTTAGACGCAGTCTGACGCGACCACCTCTCTAATGATGTATGCTGTAAATTAGGCATGTCCATCCAAATATATGGATTAAAACAAATGAGTTCTCCTTGATCAAATAACTAGTATTAATTAAGAACTGGAGACTTGAAGTGCATTCAAGAATAAGACTGAAATGCCGTTTTTTGCTACTCTAGATGTTGCCAGACGCAACCGCCGCTTCATAAATGAATGCTGAAAAGTCGGCTAGTTCAAAATATGCTCATGGATTAAAACAAGTAATCCCTCCTTGATCAGAAAAGTAGTAGTAACTATGATCTGTAGGCTTTAAAAGTGCTCATCTGTAAGACTAAAATGCCACTTTCTGCTTCTCTCCATAACAAAGTTCCCGTGAAAAATCAGTTTTGGCTACAAGTTGATACATACAATCGTCGCTTATGAAAAATATACACCATTGTCTTGACCTGCCTGAGAACGCTGATAGACTCAAGCAAGTATGCCTCCAATACGTTGCAATTAACTAGGAAATAACAAAAGAATACTGTCGTAAAAAGTAAACTAAAATTATATTTTGTTTCCTCTTTACAAATAAGGCAAATTTAAACATATCGTCATCGCAACCACTGTCAAATACAAGAATACAGCCTTCTCACACGGTAAATTAAACAGGATTGAGAACATCATCCCTTCAAGCCTAAAGTGGAAAAACAGTTTACACATTAGGGAAATGCATCGCTCAATTACGTAAGTCACATTTTCAACAATGAATAACTGCTATCACAAAAGCTTAACCCTGAATGAGGCTGAACTGTAAACCGATGGCTCTCTTCTGCTTTATCTTTTTAGTACAGGCTAAAAGAAAAATTGACACAAATGGAATAGACAGAAAAAGGAGGTAAACATTAAAAGTAACGGCAAAGAGTTAATTAAAGTACAACAGACCAAATGTTGAAGTATTTAAAAAGTTTGCCATTTCTAGTAATGCAAGCAGTTCTGAAGACATAAAAATATGGTTAGAGACAACAATGTCATGACAAGGCATCCGTCTGAAGTCAAGTCTATAGCAGAACGCAGTCAGTGATGTTCACAGGAAAGTCAACTTTCCTGAAAGGCAATGAGATTTATGTACACTTCAGTGTAACTAGCAATCTCAAGAGCTCAAGAGTGTCAGTGTTCTCTTTTGATCTTTGAGTCATGTACTGTGCCCAAATAAAATGAGTAATAGAACCCTGCACACAGCTGATCTACAGTCATTCTACAAGATAACATTTCCAGTAGGATGGGTGGAGAGGCAGTGGAACAGACAAGAAGATGTTGGGCAAGAAAATTCTTCAGATGCAGGGGAGCAAGTACCAGAGTGTTGCAATTGCGTTCCACCATTCAGTATGCCTGGATTATTTTTGCTTTTCGGGTCACCCGTTTTTTGACTTCTTACTGTGATGACTCTCACTATGGTGGTCATTATGAACATGGCATTAAACACTGCACCGCCGGCGGTCCGGACCACCAATTAATGAAGCCCATGAGAAACAAGTAGCGGTCCATCCACATGTCCTTTTTTGTAGTTCCGATGACGACGGAGGAGGCTGCCCTCAGGCCGGTGGAAAGGCCCTCCCCGCCCACCAAATAGTGAAACACCACACCGCCATCAGTTCTGGGGCGAGAACCATCGCCAGGAAAAGCGTGGTGGAAATGAACAATATAAAAGGAAACACTCACCGGAGGTACTCAGAACACGCCGACGCAGACATGGAGCGAGAGTTGGAAATAATGCCAGTGCTTCTCCTTGCCATATTCCTCCCGGACCGTGACCGACAACGAAGATGGCGATGGTAAGTACCGCAGCCTAGTGTACATGGGAAGAAAGGGCACAGTTACACACCCACTCAACCCACCCCGCAACGCATTACCAACCCCTCCCACCATCCCAGGCCATACATACCATAACAAAATGTACTTACCAGACACAAGCCAACAAATACCTGCACAAATGTACACACCTGAGCACACCACCACAGTGAAACGCTGATCAACGTCAGTACATTGTGCCAACAGCACTGCTGGGCACTCGATTTTTATTACAAATAACAAAAGTAATGTCCAAATAAGGCCATTAGCCAGTCCACCGTAAAGTCCCTGAAGGGCAAATATAGCCCAGACTTGACCCCGACGCGTGCAAAGGGAACTCCACTGGAAAGGGGCATCAATGGGGCAGCCAGTCACCTCAGGGAATAGGGCCAGGAGGTGGCAGGGGTGGGGACTCAGGTCTGGAAGGGGGGGCATTGGGGTTGAGAAGGTATGAGTCTCCTTTTCTATTTGTTTTTTGGACAATAATCAATGCATGATTGTACTATTCAGCATGCTCTCCACCTTTGGAATGCTAAAATCTATATTAAAGGGCCAGTAGATAAGAAACTGGACATTAAACAATTATGCTGTAGGATTTGGGATTTGTACTTAAGCAAATCCATAGATTTATACAAAATATTGGCCCTCTGAAACGGTGAATACATTGGTGTATACTGATAATAATCACGGTTTTCACATTTGAGCATGTATCATTTATGTCACATTGGATGGTGAGGGATTTTCATATTGGTACAATGTTTCATGTTAATTATAAATATACTGAAAATGTCTGTTTGGATACCAGATCTCTTAAGAAGAACAACAATAAAAATACCGTGACTTAACTCACGAAGACTGTTTGGAATTTGTACTCTCAATGTAACTGATTTAAATATGGACTATTGATGCGGATTGATTTGTAACGTGTGCCTCTGAAATTCATAACTTGGGTATCAGGAGTTGTTATCATTTGGAGCTAATTTTGGGGTGAAGTCCTAACAAGTGGCACCGATTGGATAATTCTAGTAGATAATTGAGTGAGAGCGCCAGTTATTCTAATTCATATCACCCCTTATAAGTTGTCATTTTGGAGCCTTGGGGTTAGGTTTGGGAGTTGGAGGGGGTTTGGGCTTGCCCTTGGAAGGAGGGGGAGTGGGGCTGGACCGGGGGTTGGCAGATAGACCTGGGGCAACACAGGGCTTCTTCCTCCCTGGGGAAGGGGCACAGGAATGGGAAGGGCGGACTGGGGTGGACTTAGACGATGAAGGAATGGACTGGGCAAGGACATGGGCACATTTAGGGACAACACAGGGTTCAAACAGGTCAACATGCGATAGGAAAAGCTTCTTAGGTTCAATTGGAGAGGATCTGGAGCCAGGTCTGAGAGTGGAGGTTAAGGGAGTGCTCGTACCAGGTGTAGGTGTGCTGGACGTGGTTGCAGGTGCCTGTATAGTATGCTTATGTGTGGTGGATGTGTGTGGTGTGGATGTGTGTGAACGTTTGAGTGTTTTGGGAGGAGGGGGGACACAGTGTGAGAAGACAGGCTGCCAGTGTAGATGGATGTTTTCTGGGTGTCTGCAGTTCGGGTGAGTATGCTGCAAGTGTCTGTCAATGTAGTCATGGTGAGTGTAGTTGTGGTATCTGGGGTGCATGTCTGGATGTTAGATGTAGTGGTGACTGCATGAATGGGAGCAGCAACAGTGACTGAGGGGGCTGTGTGTGTGGGTGTGTATGCTGAGATGACAGATGGGGTAGCGGGGGAGGTTGACACACTGGGGGAAATGGATGTGGTCGTGTGTGCTTTGATATGTTGGGTGTGTGTCTTCCTGTGGGGGGAAGTGTAGTGCTTGTCTTTGTCTGTGTGCTTCTTGTGTGCTGATCTGTGTGCATGGCTGTCTGTATGTGTGCTTGGGATGGGTGAAGGGAGTGGGGTGCTGGAAGGGGTAGAGGTGGTGGGGGGACAGAAAAAACAAGGACACTGGCTGCCATCAGAGAAGGCAAGAGCCTGAAAAGATCTCTGTAGGCCAGACATGGCACCGTGAATGCCTTCCAGGTATGCATTGCATTGCTGCATCTGGGATGCTAGCCCCTGGATGGCATTCACGATAGTTGTCTGCTCTACAGAGATGGTTCTCAGGAGGTCAATAGCCTCCTCAGTGAGGGCAGAAGGGCTGACTCGGGCAGGCGATGAGGTGCCTGGGGCGAAGTAGATGCCCACCCTCCTGGGTGAGCGGGCACAGGCTTCTCAGTGGGGAGCAACTGGGATGGCGGTGATGGAATGGGAGTGGCGGAAGATGACAAAGAATGTGTGGGCCCAGTAGGGTCCGCCACCACTAGGGAGCTGCCATTGGAGGAGGCATCAGAGTCACTACCTCCAGTGGTAGTTGCCTCCCTGAGGTACTCCCCTCACCCTCCAACCCACTGGTCCCCTTGGCATCGGTGGACTCCTTGGAACCATGGGCTGCTGCATCCCCACTCGCCAGTGCCTCAGCTCCCTCGCCAGGTGATGCTAATGTACACAGGGACACAAGATCAAAGGGGTGGGGAAACAAAACATGAAAGAAGTATGTCAAATCCTGAAAATATGTGCATTTTGGGTCACGGTTGCTCCCACCCAGGTCAGGCATGAACCTCAGCAGACACAACATACAAAAGGATTGTACCCCTGACTAGTAGGCGTGTCCCCAGCACCCCAGCATAAACCATATAACCTTCATGAATCACGACTCTGATACACTCTGTGAAGTACACCCATGAGAGACCATGCCAAGCTAATGCAATTACAAGTTCATAAGGCCACAATGAATACCAGATGACAAAAAGAGGACCCCTCATAGACATACAGACCATGCCAAAACGAGCTATGACACCATCCAAAGGACGTGGATTGGGTTAGGACTGCAGGGACACACCTGTCTGAGTGCCTGGCACTACAATGCATGCATCCCACAGCACCCAAATACACCCATAAAAGTAGTATTACAACAGTGTTGGTACTCACTTCCTTGTGGCTGCGTGCTGCCTTCAAGCACCCATCCAAATCCAGATAGGCCATTGCCAGAATGCGGGCCATTAGGGGGGGGTCAGTGTCCGACGGGCACCCCTTCCTCATTGGGAGGCCTTCCCAAGCTGGGCCTCTCTGACCTTCCTGGCCCAGTGCCTCAGGTCCTCCCACCACTTCCTGCAATGGGTGCTCTGTCAGTTGTAGACCCCCAGGGTCCGCACTTCCTTTGCAATGGCTTGCCACAGGCTTTCCTTTTGATGGGCGCTGACCTGCATGGGACACACAGAGCAAAGAAACAGATGTCAGTGTTGGTGCCCCGTACAAAAATGCCATGACCATTCATACTGACATGGCCCATGTAGACATGCATATGAACAAATTACAAGCAGAATGTGCCAGACAACCTACGGCTGGGCAGTCACACATCAAACACACATGCAAAGAGGCATCCACCGCAATCACACACATCTAAGGATGACAGATGGCAACTCACCTGCTCCTCTGGTCGCCCATATAACTTTGCATACAGGGGTAGGACCCTGTCCACCAGCTTTTCCAGCTCCTCCGTGGTGAAGGCCGGGGCCTGTTTCCCTGTGACACACGCCATCTCAGGGACCAGGGTCAGGACACAGCAGCACACGCAGTGGAGTACTACCTTTTACGTGATGCAGGAGTCAAGGGTCTGTGAAAATGGTGGTAGATACTGCAGCGATGTGCACCATCACCCCTGGCGGCGATCATGATTGGCCCAACTTCCACATTGACAACCATGTTGTACATTGATCAGGTGCACGGCGGTGAACACCCTCTTCTGCCATGATGCCTTATACCAGCGGAATTAAGTCACTTCCACAGTACCATACCTGGATGGCAGGTGGCTGCCATTTTGCTTTCACCAAGTCTCAATAGCCTTGTTGGGGGCCTCATCCATGGCCCCATTCTCTCTCCCATTCTTCGATTACTGACATGATTCCCTGATCCACACATGTAGTCACAATTGGAAGTGTGTATACAATGTGATGCCATTATAACAGAGAAACCTCAGCACACATAAGCCTGACAGTGTACCTCATTCTTTCTGTTTGTGTGCTTTACCTATGTGACGCATTTTGAAATGTACTGTGACATCATGTGATGCAAGTGTATGTTGACACTCAAAATGTGTTCTTCCCTTCCCCATAGGTACAGACCGATGTGGAGAGGGAGTGCCCCATCTGTTTACAGACCCCTGGTAGATCTGGCCACTATGGAGAAACGTCACATCATTCTCACCTACCGACTTAATAGAGCTACAATCCATGACCTCTGTGCATGAATGGATCCTGTTCTGAAGCCGGCCAATCGGAATCAGCATGCCATCCCTACAACTGTGCAAATGCTATCTGTGCTCCATTTTTTGGCCACAGGCTCATTTGAGGTGACAGTTGGCATGGCTTCAGGGGTCTCACAGCCAGTGTTCAGCCACATCCTGTCCAATTTGCTGGATGCATTCGTTCAACACTTGCAAACTTATGTCCAGTTTCCCCAAAGGGCTGAACTCACCTCCATCAAATCTGGATTCTGTGCCTTTGCTAATATCCCCATGTGATAGCTGCCATTGATGGAAGACACATAGCTCTCATACTCCCAAAAGTGAATGAACAGGTGTATAGGAATCGTAAGAACTATCACTCCATGAATGTACAATTGGTGATTACTGCTGATCAGTACATTTCACATGTTAATGCCAGGTTCCCAGGATCAGTCCATGATTCGTTTGTCCTGAGAAACAGCAGTGTGCCACACATGATGGGACAACTACAGCTGTACAGAACTTGGCTCATAGGTGAGTGTCAGAGTCACCAGATCCTCGGGGTCTGCGCACGTTCCCAACAGGTCCACCACAAGACAGCTCCAATACTCTGATTAGAATGTCACAGAGTATAAGAGAGTCCAAGTGGGGAAAAGGGGATTAGGTAGGGAACAGCTGGGAAGGAGACCTGTAGGAAGCAAAAAGGTTCAAACACACAATATCAAGATTATATCATATTTGTCATTACTAGACTATGATTCTAAGCATTGGCCTACTGGAAACATGGATAACTTAAACATGGACTAAATAACTAGGCTTCCAAATGTCTGATTACCTGTGAAGGAATCAAGAAGAATTAATACAACGTTTTCAATGAAACCTCTCAATGAAATGTTACACATGTATTAAAATGAACATCAGAACTTTCTAGAATTACGTTTTCAAATTCAAGCATAGTCTTTTGCATGAGGACAAGAAAATAATCTGAATGCATTCCATAACACCATGGGAATTGTACTTAAGGAACTTACTATGCACATACAATACAACATCTAGAATACTAGCACTGACAATTTTTAAATGCCATGAAATGGTTGTGCACAATCAATAACATGAGTTAGGCACAAGAACTGAATCGCGCGTCTTGCCTATCCAAAGGCCACCAAGTAAATGCCATGCAATGGTAGCGCACAATGAACATCATGAGTTAAGCACAAGAAATGAATTGCGCGTCTTGCTGATTCAAATACCACCATGTAAATGCCACAAAATGGTAGCGCACAATGAATGACATGAGTTCAGCACAAGAAATGAATCGCACGTCTTGCCGATTCGAATGTCACCACATAAATGCCAGGAAATGGTAACACACACTGAATATCATGAATTAAGCACAAGAAATGAATTGCACGTTTTGCCAATTCGAATGCTACCTTGCGAATGCCATGAAATGGTAGCGCACACTGATTATTCATGAATTAAGCACAAGGAATGAATTGCGCGTCTTGCCGATTCAAATGCCACCATGTGAATGCCATGAAATGTTAGCGCACCATGAACAACTTGAATTAAGCACAAGAAATGAATTGCGCGTCTTGCCGATTCGAATGCTACCTTGTAAATGTCATGAAATGGTAGCAAACAATGAGTAACACAGATTAAGCACAAGAAATGAATCACACAACTTGCCGATTCGAATGCTACTTGTAAATGCCATAAAATGGTAGCGCACAATGAATATCAAGAGTTGTACACGAGCAAAGAATTGCGCGTCTTGACGATTCGAGTGTCAGCATGTAAATGCCATGAAACTGTTTAATCATGCAAATTAGGCCCAAGAACTCGAAAGACTTTGAGAACGGGATCGGGGGCCCAGCCCGACCTTGTTCTTACCGCCCTGACCAAGAATCACCAAAAAGGAAAAGTGCAAGGCCTGGAAGATCAAAGTAGGCCTCTGGAACAGACTTATATAGAGTCTTGGCCCAGCCCACAAACCACACCCAGGCATGCTGCAGGGAAAGCTTCTAGAACTCTGAAAGCCTGCAGCAATACATTGCAAATTAACAGTATTTATAAGAACCTTGAGCATAAGTCTTCAGGATTAAACTCTGCAATGCAAAAGGTTAAATAACAGCATATCAGCTCAATGCATAAATTACGTTACCTTGAAAGTGCTGGGTTTTTGCATTCTAGTCACCCGTAGAGCGCGCACTGCCCTGATGTTGACAGTGAGTGTGTATGACAGTCGAGCAGTTACAGAGCTAACAGCTTGGCTGTATGCAAGTAAAAGCAGTTTGTTCAAGTCCTCTTTCGCCCACTTTTGCAGGTGATTCTGGCTAGCCCAACTTGTAATGGCTTCTGACATCTGTGAGGAATCCCAGGACAGATGCAGAGAGGAATTATAATGAGGCCCGTGGTCGTACTAGGAGGGTGATAGAGCGCATTACAGGACTCCTGAAGGCAAGATTTTGTAGCCCCCATCTCTCTGGAGGATCCCTGTGCTATGTCCCTGACAAGATAGTGATGGCCTGCTGCATGCTTCACAACCTGGATGTGAGGAACGCAATCCCCCTTCTGGAAGAGAAGGGGGCTGTCCAACCAGCCCTGCAACCTCAGAGGGGGGATGAGAGTGATGGTGAGGAAGAAGAGGGAGAAGATCTCAACTCCAAGACCCAGCTACTCCAGCTATACTTCAAGTGACTCTCAGGTTCTGTTCAATGACGCTGATGTCTTCGCTGCATAGTTTCAGCCTGACTCATGTAATAACTACTGTGGTGTCTTTTGTCAGTGACAGTGCTAAATCATGACTGAAGTGGCATTTGCCAGGGAACGCAAATTCAAGTACGGTGTGACATACTTCACTATAGTGTGTTGCATCCCCTCTTGCAATAAAAGTGGGATTATGATAGTAACTGGCTAATGCATTCACATTCACAATTAATCTCTCATATTGATTAAGGACATATAATTTGAGTGCATAGGTATATTTATTCAATAGCAATATATACATAAGTGTTGGGACAGTGAAAAGGAGTGGGCACATGGAGCAAAACATACTCAGGTACATTTGTTCAGCTGTTGGTTGCATTGAGGTATAGTCCCTGTGGCCATTGGAAGATGGTGTGATGGCAGCGGCATGTCAACAAAGGAGACTGTTCAGGGCAGAGTCATTTCCTTGTGCTGGGCTTGGATTTAGCTGGTGTTTCAGTGGCATTTATGGGTCTGAGGGCACATTTGCAAAGGAGTGGCTGGGCTGCAGGGGTAGGGGTTCTGGTGTCCTGTGAGTCCTCTGGCAGTGCCACCAGTTCAGTGGATGCTGCAGATGTAGATGGCAGGGCAGTGTCCTGGCTAGTGGAAGGGACTTGCAGGTGGATGGAGGACTCAGGCTGGCTGTGGTACTGGTGATACAGCACCCCTGCAATGGAGGCCATGGTGGCATTGAACTGTTTCCATTTCTCCATTGGCATCTTGGTGGTGTGCTATCTGCAGCCTCTGATTCTGCTCCAGGGTGGATAGGATCTGGCCCATCCTGTTCTGGGTATAGTGGTATGCTCCCAGGACCTCAGAAATCACCTCCTGGGCTGCTGCATCCATCCTTTGGCCACCCCCTGGGCCACTGATGCCCTCCCACTGGGCCTAGCACCCTGTGCCTGTGTCCCCTGCACAGGTCTGGCAGTCCCACTTGCACTGGGCCTTTCATCATCCTGCCTGTTGGTGGATGGAAACTCTGGCCTCAGTACATGTGGGCTGCCAGTCCGTGGCCGGGAGGCACTGGTGTGGGGTTGTTTGGCCAGAGCTGATGACAGTGGCTGAGTGATACAGGTGTCAGTGGTATCCTGGGTGGGGCTTCTGGAATGGTGACAGTCTAGGACTGTGGGATGGGCCAGGGATTTCCTGTGTATCCAGACACCCTCTGCACTCTCCTGAGTGGGGCTTCTGTCTTCAGGTGGAGGACTGGTACTCCTTGACGACTCCATCTGGGTGTCATGGGTGGTGGTGCCTGTGTGTGGGAGAATAGATGTGTGAGTGCCCTGTACCTTTGCTGCACTGGTCTGCACTATTTGATGTTTATATTCCCCTGTGGTGGCATGCGAGGTCCCTTTGTGTACATTTTGGTGCATTTTTTGTGGGGGTGGATGTGCATTGTTGGTGCTGTAGTGCAACTGGGATTCCATGCAGGGGTAGGTGACTGTGCACTGGGGGCTGGATGGAGATTTGTTTGTGGGATTCTGGGCATGCAGGGGACTTGGATGTTGATGATGTGGACTGGGTAGGGGATGGGGTCCTGGTGGTACTGAGGGGGTGGTGTGATACATGCATTACAGTTGTTGTGACTGTTAAAATATTGTAGTTGGTTTACGCGAGTCCAGTCCTCCTGTGAGTCCAGTGAGGCCCTCTGGGTGCAGGATAGCCAGGACCTACTCCTCTCAGTCAGTGTACTCGGGGGGAGGAGGTGGGGGACCACCACCAGTCTTCTGTACGGTGATGTTTTGCCTGGATGCCATGGACCACACCTTCCCACGCAGGTCATTCCATCTCTTCCTGATATCCTCCCTTGTGCGTGGATGGTTTCCCATGGTGTTGACCTTCTTGACTATCCTCTGCCATAGCTTCATCTTCCTGGCCATGGGTGTCTGCTGTACCTGTGCCCAAATAGTTGTGGCTTGACCCTGAGTATTTCGTCCTCCTTGGTCCTTAGCTCCCTGTTTGTGAAGCAGGGGTGCTTAGGGGGTGCCATGGTGTGTGTTGTGGGTAGTGTGTTATAGGTGTATTGGTGAGGGTGCTGTTGTGTGGTTGGGTATGTGGCTTCTGATGTTGTTTGGGGTATGTATGTGTTTTGGTGTTGTATTTGTGTGTGTGACTTGTGTGATGTTGAGTTCAGTGTATGCGTGTTGTGTTGTTAACATCTGTCGTGCTATTGGCATTGCAAAGGATTGTGGGGTGTGTATGTGAGAGTTTTATAGTGTTGTGGATGTGTGTCAGGTGTGTGGTTGTCAAACTTGCCACTGTGTGCATTTGTTGTTGGTGGGTCCATTGCTGGCCGTGGCGGTTTGTACCGCCAATGGTTGTTTGGCATTCACTGTCCACCAAGCTGATTTGTGCATCATTTTTTGGTGGGCGGAGAATTTGTCTGCATGGTGGTGGCGGGGTGGGGTGTACTGCCAAGTTCCTAATGAGGGCATATATGTTTCTCACTCATGATAATAACATGGCAAATAGACCATACATGTTTACATTCAGCATCCGCCTTTGAAGTTAAGGATGTTGGGACACAGCAAGGGTAAGGGGCACTTGGCTGGTTACATGTGAATATGCGTGAACACTTGTGCAAACATGTGTGAGCTCCACATTGTAAACTAGTGTTGTATGCAAAATGAGAGTGTAATAATTTATTTTATTTTTAATTTTTTTGTCTTTCACAGTCCTTCTCAGTTCTTGGTCCTGCAGAGA
This sequence comes from Pleurodeles waltl, assembly GCF_031143425.1. Classification (NCBI taxonomy): domain Eukaryota; kingdom Metazoa; phylum Chordata; class Amphibia; order Caudata; family Salamandridae; genus Pleurodeles; species Pleurodeles waltl. The sequence continues at coordinate 559,226,474 of NC_090437.1, read as the reverse complement.
CCTTAAAACTATGGGCTTCAAAATGCGTCAACACTATGCACTATGGAGTTCTAGGATCCCTTATTTCCTGTGGAGGAGAACCCTAAAGAATGGGTGCCTCTTTTTTGTTCAACTAAAAGTTGTTACAACCCCAATGTAGGACTTGCCATAGGAATACATAAATTGAGAAATCATGATTGGGAGGGAGGGCCTGTCAATGCAGGAAGCAACTGAGGTGGGCACAGAAAAAGTCTTATTTCACAATGACACTCTCATGCCATTCGAGCAGTTATGGACAGACTGTGAACTGCCGGTAGGACATTTCTTAGCACATGGCTGTCTATTATGGGAAAAGAATGGGAGAGAACGCTCATGTACCCAAGAAATCTGTCACTCAATGGTAAATTTCAGTACATTCAACATTATATCCTAAACAGAACTTATCACCAGCTGGAGAGCTGCCACAAAATGTTTGGCTCTACCTCTGTCTGCCGCCGATGCCAGAGGTCAGCTGCCAGATGGCACATATGTTTTGACAGGTCCAACACAGAGCTAATAGAAATTGGGTATGCTACATATATTGTTGTCAAAAGAGTTACAGTGAGACATTGCTACAACATAGACTCAGTAGGCAAGGGGAGCTAGAAACAGTGGATTGAGCATTGTATGGCCCTGTAGATATAAATTTACAGATCCAGAGGTTGTTTGCCAGAATACGGGAGGCATTCAGCCTGCTCCGTTTCAGGAACTCTCTCCAGCAGAGGCCAATAGGGCTCAGGCAAGTGCAGTTGCAGGTCCAGGCAGCATGTCTGTCAGCCGGGCCAATGCAGCGATGATTCTAGAGCTTGTTATGCCCCTACAGCTGTTTCTGCTGGCTGGCTCGGTGGGGAACAGCCTACAACATTGACACCAGCTCCTAATAGAGCCGGCAGCAATGCTGTAGTGCGTAGGGTGCACCAGCACCTGTCACAATGTTCACTATCTGCAAAGCCGACAGTGAACATCGCGATGAGGCTGGCCAGGGGGGCCTTGCTCTGCACATGCCAAGTGTATGGGCAGGGCAAGGTCCCCCAGTGGGGCACACTGCACCCCGTCTCCACCAGCCTTTACATGGCGGTGTCTCTAGAGCTTGTTATCATCCTGTAGCTGTTTCTGCCAGGTGGCCCAGCGGGGAACGGCCTACAACATTGACACTGGCTCATAATGCAGCCGGAAGCAATGCTGTAGTGTGTAGGGTGCACCAGCACCTGATGCGATGTTCACTGCCTGCAAAGCCAACAGTGAACATCGCAATGAAGCTGGCCAGGGGGGCCCTGCACTCCCCATGCCAAGTGCATGGGTAGTGCAAGGTCCCCCCGGGTCACCCTGCACCCTGTCTCCACCGGCCTTTACATAGCAGTGCTACTGCCATGTAAAAGCTGGCAGAGAGGAATCAGGAAATATTGAAGAGATTGGATGCCAGCAACATGTGAAAAATGGCATCCATTACAGAACTTGGGGACTTAGGGCCACGTGTACGAATATTTGGAATTGCGAATTCCTAATTGCGATTTGATGTGAATCGCAATTAGGAAATCGCAATTCCAAATGTAAGAAACTCCTTTGAGTTTCTTTTGCGATTCCTGGTGGGTTGAAGATAGACCTACCTCATTAATTTTAAGGAGGCAGGTAGTAATTTGTAACTTACTGGGAATCACAAAAATCACATAGGCTGTGGCCTGCTGGTGTCAGAAAGGTAGAAAGGTAGAAAGGTATGCTGTCAGGCCTAGAAGCTATGTGGGCCCTGCACAGAAGGATGGGTACCTGGGATCTGCCAGGCAGCACACAGTCAGGGGTGAGGACCTGAATCAAAGTACTTGGCTTGTGATGGAGTCCTAACCAAAGAAACACAATTCTGGCACAGCAAGCTGATTCACAAATGAGTTTACCTCATGCAATTTCAAAAATGGGTTCTCACAGGAAAAAAGTAAATTCGGGGTGTTGGGAACCAAACAACAGGTATGCACTCTGAAACACTTCAGAGATAATATGAATAGGCTAACACCAAAATATTTTGATATTTGCGGCAGAGACACACACTGGCAGTCAATTTAAAAAATGGATACACAAATAGAAGATTACTTCCCACCTCAAGATAAAATCCTAAGTGAACTATTCTTGATAAAAGACAGCATGTCTAGTGTTAGAAATGGGTCTTTGGTTGTCTGTCAGGTTACCCCCTGTCCAAGTAAGGACCCTCACTCTAGTTAGGGCAAGGGAGAAACACACCTGGCTAAACCCCACTCACCCCCTCGGTAGCTTAGGACAATCAGACAGGCTTAATTCCAAAGCAGTGTGTAAAGTATTTGTACCAACACACAGTAATACAGTAAAAACACTATAAAATGGACACCACACCAGTTTAGAAAAATATGCAATATTTATCTAAATCAAACAAGACCAAAATGACAAAAATACAACATACACCATTATAAATATGATCTTAGCACTTAAAAACACAAAAATAGAGCCTATAGGCAAAAATGTTGCAATTTGAAGTTAAGCGGCATTGTGACGAAGTAATTTCCTACAATGCGACGCCACGGGAGCTGTTTACAGAGTTGTACGGACCCCTAGGTTCAGTACCTGAGTTAAACAAGTGGAAAACAGGCTGGTGCATGGAGTCGGGGAGAGAGGCGTCATTGGATCCGATGCGGCGTCGGTTCTGGTGCTATGGGAAGAAGCATCGCAAAGAGACATCGGGTCCTTTCTCAGAGCGTTGGAGGTGAGGCGGTGTCAGTTGCGTGGTAACGGTCCCATGGTTCCAGCAGGTATGAAGCCTGGAGAAGGCACGATGCTGCAGGGTGACCTCACAGGGGCACGATTAAGTCACGGGGTCGCAGGTACTGCAATTGCATCAGATGTCACGGACGATGGACTTACGACACTCCGATCTCAGGGAGGTTATGGGGGATAAGCAGCTGCAGCGACCCAAGGCCTGCGGACTCATCAGGGTAATCTCACTTCTGCGAGGTACACGGCTTCGGGACAGGTGGCATTGCGGTTTCCATGCAGCGGCGTCCTTAGCAAAGTCTCACGGCGTTGTCTGACGTCGTTTGTAGGAGGCTGGCCTTGTTTGTAGTGGGTACCTAAGGTACTTACATGGACGATGGACTTACGCCACTCCGAACTCAGGGAGGTTATGGGGGATCAGCAGCTGCAGTGACCCAATGCCTGCGGACTCATCGTAGTAGTCCCACCTCTGCAAGGTCCACGGGTTCGGGACAGGTGGCATTGTGGTTTCCATGCAGCGGCATCTTTAGCGAAGATGTGTGAGGGCAGGCACAGCCCTTTAAGGTGTGAGAGACTACTCCTCCCTCCACTCTAGCACAGATGGCTCATCAGGATATGCAGGCTACACCTCAGCACCCTTTGTGTCACTGTCTAGGGGAGATTCACAAACAGCCCAATTGTCAGTCTGACCCAGACAGGGAATCCACAAACAGACAGAGTCACAGAATGGTTAAAGCAATAAAATGCCCATTTTCTAAAAAATGATTTTTCAAACAAACATTTTAAAAACCAAGTTTACCCAACAAATTATTTTCAAATTGTGAGTTCAGAGACCCCAAACTCCTTATTTCTATCTGCTATCAAAGGGAATCTAAACTTTAAGAAAATGTAGAGGCAACCACCATGTTAACCTTTGAGAGAGATAGGCCTTGCAACAGTGAAAAACACATTTAGCAGTATTTAACTGTTAGGACATGTAAAACACATCAGTACATGTCCCACCTTTAAAATTCACTGCACCCTGTCCATGGGGCTACCAAGCACCTACTTTTACTTTAATGGTGCCTTAAATGTATAAAAAGGGAAGGTTTAGACCTGGCAAGAGAGATCATTTGCAAAGTCAAATTGACAGGTTACAACTGCACACACAGACCCTGCAGTGGAAGGTCTGAGCCATGTTTACAGAGCAACTAATATGGGTGGCACAACCAGTGCTGCAGGCCCACTAGTAGCACTTGCTCTTTAGCACTGGTCAGCAGTTGTAAAGTGCCCGAGTAATAAAACAGCAAAAACAGAGTCCAGCACACATAAAACAACCTGGGAAGTAGAGGCAAAGGGTTAGGGGAGAGCATGCCAAGGATGCCAGGTCTAACATCTAGCATCTATGAAGGTTGTCAAAACTCAGTGAATATACTTAGTAAACTTAGTGAGCTATGGTCAATGGACATGATAAGCAATTTTGAAGAAGAGGAATGAGGGTGAGTGCTGCAGAGTTTGATAGAGGTGGCCATTAATGCAGGTTTCAGACTGGTGTAGTCAAAAATCCTGCATAGGGTCTTTTACAACAGGACATAAACATCAAGAATGGTACTGTTAATTGCCTCTGGTACTCCACATATGATGGAGGTGCTCCTCCCTAAAGCACACTTGAGAACAGATAAAGGGGTGCCTGAGAAGGATTTTGGGAACCAAGTGGAAATTAAAGGGAAGTTATTTATCTTAGGGATATGGAATGAGGAGGAAACCCAATCAATATAACCAAATATATTTTAAAATTTTAGTGAAATAGGTGCAAGATAAAATGTAGTAAGGCACTGTGGTGCAGTATCACCACCTACAACAGGAGAATGTAAATAAAGACATGGAGTGGTGCATGTTAGACAAAAGGTTTGTGTATGAAGGAAGGGGGCGCCCCAATAGATTTGAAAAGATATGGAGCCCGTAGGTTGACTATTAGGCCTTGTTAAAATTTTAATTATGCCAGATGAATTTGTGTAATTTCAAGAACTTTGCTTTGTGCTTGTTACATAATATGTCATTACTCTAAGTCACTTAGTTACATGCCAGTTTTGGTAATCATTTAGCAGAAATGTGCAATTTGTGTTAAAAAATTCCCACAGACACGTGAATAGAACACAAGTGACTGTCGTTCACAAAAGGTTTGCTTCTTTCTCTATTTTTTTAGGGAAAATATACTTTTTGAAGCAAAATATAGTGTTAATTTACAGATTTGTAGGTTCACGTAATTATGAAAGATTTTGCATAATGTTGCAGAAATTTTTCAGAACTGCACAAGAGGAAATTACACAAATTTCACACACACCTAGGGACATATTCTAGAGCCCCTAGCACCATTCTAATGCCCCATTAGTGTAATTTCTTCACGGTAATGTGGTGTTAGAAGGCCAAATACGTTGCACCATTTTTTACAAAGTGGTGCAATGCGTACATTGCACCACTTTGTAACCCTTTGCACTACATTATTCCTGCGCCAGCCATAATGTATGCAAAGGGGGCATTCCCCATTGGGGGGGTGAAAAAATGGCACAAATCTTAGAAATCTAAGAGATTTCTTTGTGTAATATTTTTCAGCACTTTCAACACCTGCTCAGAGTAGGCGTTAAAAGGATGCTACCATTGGTTACAATGGGCCTCTGGGCTCTTTGCAGGATTAGCGTAAATATGTAAAATATGGCACACACATGGTGGCATGCGGGGGCCCTAAGGGGTGCAAGAAATTCTTAAACATATCCCCTAGTGTGTCAATTGTTTTTTTTTTTTTAAATAAATGTTGTATATTGTACCTGGGTGCTCAGTTTTATAACTTTCTTTCAAGGTGTTATTATGTTACTTTACTACACTTGTGTGATTTGCATTAACTACTCTTCTTAAAGTAAACATATATTTTTACAATTAGTAAAATATTTTTTTGATTAAAATAAGAACTTGATGGATATTCCATCTGTTTTGCAACTGTAATAGAACTGTTATTAGGTACTCAATCTCAACTTTCAAGCTAGTGCTCTGGTTAGAGTCAAAACCTGCTATCTCACCTTTTTTATTTCTTGGAGTGTCAGTCATATGTTTACAGCATATGGCATTGGGTCCTGCTTGATGTCAGTATTTTCTGTCAGAGTGGTGGGGGGCTTCTTCTGAGCATTGCTGCCAGTCCCTGGGATTTCACAACGGAAATGCAGTCATAAAATTGCCGTACTCCATCCAACCAGCCTCAATAACTTAAAGATATTTCTTGCCTTGAATAGTCATGTAACTGTTTCAAACTGGCACCGTTCACTTCTCTATTGGTCTATAAAACTGAATTAAATATGTAATTAAAAAAACATGTGAGAAAATGTATTGCAGCAAAATGAAGTAAAAGGTTGCTTAGAGATCAAGGGGCATATTTATACCCCATTTTCACTGAATTTTTATCATTTTCGTTTACGCAAATTCGGCGCAAACCTAACTCCAAATTTATTTTGGTGCTAGACCCATCTAGCGCCAAAGTTTTGAAGTTAAAGTCATTTTTTGCCTGCGGCAAACTACCTTGCATCAATGAGATGCAATGTAGGTGTTCCGGGGCAAAAAAGTGCCATATCTATCCCCCCGTGCTAAAATCAAGCACAGGGGAGCCTTAAATAATTGCACTAAGCTTGCTTAGCACCATTATTTAACGCCTGGGTCAGGGCAGGCATTGGGGGACATGTGGGCCTATTTCCATGGTCAGAGATGATGGAATGGGCCCACAGGTGCCCTTCCCTAGCCCCAGCGACACCCACACCAGAGGGACGCCAGAGAATTGGGGGACCCCATCCTCTGACGAGTAAGGTAAGTATAGGTAAGTACATATATATTTTATTTTTAAGAAGTGCCATAGAGGGGCCTAACTTGGGCCCCCCTACATGGCACCGGGCCAATGGCCATGCCCAGGGGACATAGGTCCCCTGGGCATGGCCATTGGGTTGGTGGGTATTACTCCTGTCTTTACCAAGACAGGAGTCATGTCCATGGGGGTTGTGCACCAAAGGATGACGCTAGTCGGGTTACAGAGATTATTTATGCCTCTGCCCATACTAGCGTCATCCTTTGATGCACAACCTCCTGTTCCCACTACACCTCCCCTACCCAGTTAATGTCCTTTCTGATGACGCTACCTGGGCCTTACTGCTGGCTACCGTCATACCATAAATATGACACCCGGCCGACATCTTGGGGTGGTGCTACCTGCAGCATACTTTTTCATGCAAAACTGTGTTAGTGCAGTTTTGTGTGAAAAAGTATGAATCAGGGCCCCAGTTTATAACAACAAACTACCACAATCCAATGGATGTTTAGAATGAAATGGGAGACCAGAGAATACGGAATAGATAGCAACGGACAACAGATTAATCAGGAAAAAAGATACTGTGGGGGTCATTCTGACCCTGGCGGTCATCGACCGCCAGGGCCAACGACCGCGGAAGCACCGCCAACAGGCTGGAGGTGCTTCCTGGCCAATTACCGCCGCGGTCAGAAAAGGGAAACCGGCGGTTTCCCGCCGGTTTTCCCCTGGCCATAGGAATCCTCCATGGCGGCGCATGGGGATTCCGACCCCCTTCCTGCCATCCTGTTCCTGGCGGTTCTTACCGCCAGGAACAGGATGGCGGGAACGGGTGTCGTGGGGCCCCTGGGGGCCCCATAAAGATTTTCAGTGTCTGCTTTGCAGACACTGAAAATCGCGACGGGTGCCACTGCACCCGTCGCACCCCTTCAACTCCGCCGGCTCCATTCGGAGCCGGCTTCATTGTTGAAGGGGCTTTCCTGCTGGGCCGGCGGGCGGCCTTCTGGCGGTCGCCCGCCGGCCCAGCGGGAAAGTCAGAATGACCGTCACGGTCATTTGACCGCGGTACGGTCTTCTGGCGGTTCCCGCCAGGCGGGCGGCTTCTGCCGCCAGCCGGGGTCGGAATGACCCCCTGTGTGCCTAGAATATGTGTGTTTGGAGTTTTTTAGTTGTTTCTCAGAGTGCTTCTGACATAGCTCAATAGCACAGATGCACTGGGATACCTATCATTCTGGTGTTCTGCTTGTGGACAGCTCTGTAGTTAATATGTAATACATAAACGTGATGGATTCCAGTTGTGGTTGTGTTCTCTCGAGCCGGAAAATGCACTGGAGTTGCAGTTCACATTTTTTAGAGTAGTTGTGTTGTTTCGTTGTAGTATCCTCCCTTTCGATTATTTCATTACCTGTCGTTTATCTTTACATGAAGGAATGCTGCTGGCGATAATGGGATTGTATTCAGATCTGGGGACCCTGCAGTCCAAAGGTTGTAGTGTTCCCCAGGGCAAGTGTTTTCTGTTATATAAAAAAAGGTCGAACGTATAGACAGGTTTGGCGCAATGTGCACAGAAGCAATGCACAAGGGCAAGCAGAGAGAGTAAGAATGACAGATAAATAAAAAGGAGCCCAAAGATATGAGAAGAAAAGTAGACCGTGACTAAAACGGGTAGTACTCAAAAACTATAAATTATTGCAAAAACAAGATTTCCTGAGTAAATAAAGCAAATACAAGAATCACACCAGGTCATCCCTTACTACAGAATATCCATAATGCTTCAGGTTCTGGTGGAGAAAATGGACAACACAGTGCCTTTCTGACAAAATTTCAGTGTGACCAAGAGCAACTGACTGTTGTGTTATTTTGTTCCCCACTGCTACTGAGAGAGAGTCAGCTCTAAAATGAAAAACATGATATTAATTAACCTGTACAAAAGGATTTTGTAGACCTTAACCAAACATTGCATTTAAATGTGGGCTTAGTTTGCACAGTGATGTGTACTTGGCTGAGCTAATAACAAGGACAAATTCCTATTTCTTTCTTTTTCCTCGTTTTTCTTCTTTGATAGCTTTAATCTATGTCATGGCAAGTATAACATTTCATGACGCAATATCTTATTGTAATAATCAAATGAATAACAAGACATGTTAGTGCTTTGTTTCATGACCATTTAACCCATAAAAATAAATCTTAAATAAATGTTAAAACTCTTTAAGAAGAAGGCTTTGCTAAAAAGATGTATGAGAACAGAAATGAGATCACCTTTAAAATGTATGGTGCTAACTAAACTGTTCTTTATCCCATAGATGCTCATCCATGGGAAGAAACTCAAGTGTTTCATTGATGATTAGAAAATATGTATATATACTGCGTATTTAAAATGTTCTTGGTTTAAACTTTCCGTATCCATGGAATCTGTTCTCTTCACATGAAGACACCAAGAGATAATTGGCTAAAGCATAAGATTGTCTACTAATACTTTGCCACTTGCTTCTTCAGAAAATATTATAAAAATGTGTTCCCCGACTAAGGACCCAATTCAGATCTTGGCAGTTTTACTGCCAAGCCATGTCAGCACAGGCCCAAAAAGACCATCATGTTGGTGGTCTCCCGCCCACCATATTTAGATGTATTGTGGCTGAGTCAAAGACCGCCATGACAGAGTGTACTCCGTCAAGCCAACTGTATGACACAGTGGACAAAAATACAGATGATTAGCACTCTGTTGTCGTCTTGATGGCAGCATTCCGCCAAGCCTATTCAGATCAAACAATTGTGCTGGCGGTGTGTCAGTGGTGGTCCCATGACGGCAGGAGTCTGTCACGGGACCCATTCAGAACAGACATGGCTGTGGAAATTGGTTGGATGTTATTAGCCAGCACCTGTTGTAAATTGACAATTGTGAACACCTGGAAAACACACTATAAAACAAACTCCATTTCAGAGCATGATCCATGGCCATCACACTGAAGCAGACCAGACTGGCAGCAGAGTTCTTAACATAGGAAACAGTTTTTTTCTGTTTTACTCTCCCTCTATGTTTTATGTTGTACTGACCTTATTTCAGTACCCTTCATTTGTGGAGCACTAGATTTGCTTAGCAAAAATTCACAATGACAGGGAGGCAAAGTGCCCATTTCACAGAGGGAGAATTGTCTGTCATGGCGGATGAAATCATTAGAGTAGACCCACAAGAGTTTGGAGCACAAGTCCAAAATGCTACCATTTCCCACTAAAGGCAAATGTGGTACAGAATGGTTGACAGAGTGGATGCTGTAGCTAACAACCTGCACACATAGGAGGAGATTAGGAAGAGGTGGACAACCTGTGGGGGAAAGTTCATTCACTGGCCTCCAATTGTCACCTGGATGCCCAGAGGACTAGTGGTGGTGCTCCTCTCCCCACACTACAGCTCTTTCACTGTGAGGGACAGATCTTGCAAGTCCTCCATCCTAAAGTCTTGACTGGAATCCCTGGTCGAGTGCAGATATGTTAGATTGATGTATGTCTCTCTAATCACTAATGGAGTTCTGCCTTAAAGTTATATGTTCAGAGTGTGGCAACAACCTTAGCAAAACAGAAATAGCTATTTTTGACTGAACAAACTATGTTGTGTCATGCAGATTACTAGTAGCAAGGTTATATCTCTCCTTCTAACATAATGCAATATGTATAGTAAGACTGTTGGTAGTTCCCCATGGATCATCCCTTGCATGGGCTCTGCCCATTACTGTCTATCAATGTATGTTGTTTTATTTACAAAAACAGGTCCAAAACTACAACCATTTTCACAGGACAGTATGATGTTTCTAAGTGGTATTTTCTCCTAGTTACATCACATCCACATGCATGTACAAGTTGCAAACGTGTGTTTATCTCCTAAATAGTCATTGCAAGTGACTATTGTCTGTGGTGTCAACAGATGGTGTCAACTACTAAGATGTTCTGTTTTCGGATCTGATGAACAATAGTGGAATGTAATGTTGTTGCACAGTCCTTTACTTCCATATGTACAGACATAAAAGAAATTAGGGCCAGATGTACGTAGCATTTTGCATGGTGCAAACTGAGAAAATCGCAGTTTGCGCCATGCAAAATGCGCATCGCGATGCTCATTCACATTTTGCGAGTCGGTACCGACTCGCAAAATGTGAATGCGACTCGCAAATAGGAAGGGGTGTCCCCTTTCTATTTGCAACTCGCACCGCGATGCTAAATTGCTTTGTGACCACGAACGCGGTCGCAAAGCAATTCGCAGTTACCACCAGTGTCACACTGGTGGTAACCCATTTGCAAAAGGGAAGGGGTCCCCATGGGACCCCTTCCCCTTTGTGAATGTTGCCAAAATTTTTTTTTCAGAGCAGGCAGTGGTCCAATGGACCACTGCCTACTCTGAAAAAACGAAACCAAATAGTTTTGTTATTTTTTTTGTATTGCAATACAAATAAAAAAACAATGCTTTATTTAAAAAGCAGTCACAGACATGGAGGTCTGCTGTCTCCAGCAGGCCACCATCCCTATGAGTGCAGGGATTCACTATGGAGTCGCAAAATGCGACCCACCTCATTAATATTAATGAGGTGGGTCTTTGCGACCCCATAGCGAATCGCAGACGGTGCCTGAGACACCGTTCTGCATCCGAATTTGCGATTCGGAAATTGCGAGTTGCACCGACTCACAATTTCCGAATCGCAAATTTGGAAATTGCTACCTCTGGCCCTTAGTGCATTTGACAGTCACCATATCATGCTATGGGTTAAATTATCACTTTTTGTGTATCTAAACCATGTTGACACCTGCTCATAGCTCCATTGAACTGATGAAAATGCTTACATTATTCATTGTCTTTTGAATCCAAGTTATCCAAAAATGTGTTGTGGCATGCTGAATAAAATTGGTAGCCACACACGTCAAATGTCACTGTCAATTGTCCATATGATGACTAATTACAGTTTTATGTGCATCTTGAACCACTTTGTACCAATGTAGTGCAGCTGGCTAAGCCGTGGAATGGTCCAGTACTCCAGTCTACTTACCCCTGTGTTGGGTTCAATGTCTGTCACATGTAACCTACAAATGTGAAAAAATATGTTGGCATTTCAGGACCTCTCTACAAGGTCAGCATTGGAGTTGCCATCTCTCTTTCTTGTTTTTAGGTTGGTCTTCTGTAGACAAAGACACATGAAATACACAAACTTTATTTTAATTACATTTCCTCTGTAGCCTCGACAGGTCCAAACATCGGGCCCAGTACACCACTGACTATAAGCCAAGACACCTCCACTCCAGCCCAGGAGCAAGCATTCAGTGAGGACTTCAATGCTGCACATAAGGATGACCACAAACCAGCTGGTGCATATGGTCTATCTGGCGAGATAGTTCCAATGAGTCAAACTCAGACCACACCTACACCTCCCACCACAGCTGCAAAAACATCTCAGCATGAAGACACCTCCACCCCGTGCACTGGGGACCTACATACCATTCCTGTGCTCCCCAGTGCTAGCTGTTGTTGATAAACCTCCAACATAGCCTCATGTTATGCCAGGACCCAGTGGTTGGGGCACATTTTCTCAAGAGCACATTCTAATGGGGGTGGGACTCGTGGGAGGGAATGTGTGAGCCTGCCAAGGGAGGCCACTGAGGTGTTTGATAGCCAGACCACCATTGACCAATTCATGAGATAAGTCCAACAGTCCCAAGACATGATGGGCCAGGTTATACCTGAGCTCTGTGAAATCAAGGAGGTGCAGAGGGAGCACATCATGGAACTACCGAACCACAATGAAAAAAATAGCTCCCTAACTGGGGTGCGTGTTGACATTTACCTACATTTGTGTAGGACTTTTCCTGTACCATCTGCCCCGTCTGTAATTCCTCCACATCTGGGCAAAGTACGCCAGCCACAGACTAGGACATCTTGCAATATGAGGAGTCTTCTCCTACCACCCTACTCGCTGCATCTCTGTCCCCCATCCTCCCCTGGGGGGAGAGTCATCAGGACCAGTAGGAGAGGATGGCAAGACCAAAACCACCACCTCCAAGAGATGCAAAACCTAATTTTCTCCTTGTGTGTCCACCAATCACTCTGTGGACTATTTCATGGACATATTTACTTTTTTTTTTAGGACACTTGTATTTTGGACATTTGACTTCAAACTGTGTTTTGCTCTACTACCATGTTTCCATCCCACATGATAGACTCTGTTTTGTTTATTTCATCTCTTTATAATACATTTCACTCTTGTTTTGTGTTATCATAATTAATGTAATGAACACAGAGTAGAAGACTCTTGATGGATCATTTGTGGTATTTCCTTTGTCACATCCATCTTCCACCATCATGTTGCCAAATCTTTTGAACATTCAGGTGGGATAATAATGTTGCAATTACAAAGAGGTAAAGTGTTAGCCAATTTATTCAAAGAAAACAAACTTAATTCAGAATGTACTTGGAATACACAAATGTTGGCAACAGGCCCTTGTAGATCAGAACCTGGGTTACAAAAAACAATCCTAACCCCAATTATCTGCTACTCAGAACTATATTCTCTGCGATCTTGAAACCATAGAGGAAAGGGAATATGCAATGGGAACATATTAAATAGGCAAACTATTACTGATGCATGATCTCAGTTAGAGCCATACATCCTGCCCCCACAATAGGAATCCTAGATCAATAACACCAAAAGTCTACATCATGGCAGTAACAACATTTGAGGTCACATGACTAGTACAGGACACATTGTCGGTATCACATTCACTCTTCAGTGGCGTGCTAACAAAAAGTTCAACCACCTATGATAAAACATATTAACAGCTACCTTCACCGTCCACAAATTGAAGATTTAGCCAATGTGAAGGTTGAACAGTATCCAAGGGCTTTATATACACATGTGGTTTGAGCAACTCAGGAGGCAAATATTGCCTTGATGGCAGCATCACACAGATAACAGGTCAGATACGATCTTCTGAAGTTCCAAGCTATCTGAGTGCAAGTTGTGATAGCTAGAAAAATTGCCAACACTACGGACGGCGAAATTTCACCTGCTATCACAGTATATAAGGCAGCGGCTGTGGCTGCTTCAATCTATGGTGCGGAATTATGGGGGCACTGCAATTCTAGCTGCTTGACGAAGGTGCAAAATCGCTTTATGCGTAAATTTCTGCACTTACCGACAAGTTCCCCACTCACACCTCTAAGACTGGATTTAGCCTTAAATGAGATCCATAACAAGGCCGCTTTAAGATCCCTTATTTATTGGGTCCGCCTTTGGACATCCGAATACTTGCCCCCTACCAAACAGCAGTTGCTGATCTCTTAGCGGACTGCAGTGTTTTAAAATGTCCCTGGTTTAAATACATAAGAGATATGTGCCAACTTATTAAAATGGACGAGGTGTGGACAGACCCCCATAGCTTGACGAAGGAAGAAAAGGCACGAATAAGGCAGTGTTACTGGAAGTTCATTTTGACCCAACTTTGGTCCAAAAAGGACCATGGTAGTAGGAAGTTACAGTTTTTGGACCACAAGTGTAGCCCTAAGTTTGAGGCTTTTATGGACAATATCAATCTCCCCTACGCCAAAACACTTTTTATTAAATTTAGGCTAGGGGTATTGCCTCTTAATACGTTTACTGCAAGATGGTGCAAGGAGGTTCATAAATCGAGATTCTGCCACTTCTGTCCTGAGCAATCTGAGACAGTGGCCCATTTTATGTTTTTCAGTCCTAGGTATCTGGTGCCCAGGAAGAAGTGGATAATCCCCTTATGCAGATCAATGGGAATAAAGAAACATAATATATCCTTGCAAATCCTTTTTTAGTGACACAAGTGATAAGGTGGTCTTTGCCGTTGCCAAGTACCTACAGAACGTTTGGGCCATAAGATCTAGAGAATACACTGCTGACTGATTGGATTAGCTATAATTACCCTAGGCCTCTGTTGCCCATTATGGCCACGAAAACACGAATACTTTCTTTTAAAGAAAAAGGAAACTTGATGTTAGTTTTACATTGTTGCTATAACTGTGTGTATGAACAGCTTATTTTGCACAATCTATCGTAGGAAGAAATAAACTATTTTATGGAATCAATTTTAGGTAGTCTCTCAGATCTATAAAATTAGATAGCTGTCCTGTAATTGATCTAACAAATGAGTTTTTATATTTTAATTCAATATAATTATTTGTTCCTCTTTTTAATGTTTCATGTGGAAATTGTGCTTTTTATCATTTATAATTTTATTGCATGGTAATTGTCTGTTATTTATTGGATACTTTTATGGCTTTTAGCCAAAATAAAGTTATTTATTGATTGATTGAGTGCAAGTTGTCTCTGGAAAAGATTTGTCCTTCCCAAGTGGGTGTCTATCCCAGGATCAACACATGTTCACTTTGTACATCCAAACAGAACAGCAACATATTACAGCATATGTCACATGTTTGAAATGTCCAAATAAAGATGATATGGTGAAGGGCCCTCAAACATAATAAGAAGTTAAATTTAGTTTTACCGCATATTAAACTGAACTGTACAGTATTGAAAAGTCATAAGGACACACATATTTAGCACAAGCACATTTATTCTGTTTTAATGACCACATTAACCAATTGAGAGAAACTTGGATTCACTAACATCTCAGCATTGAACTTTCCTAAACTGACCATTTCTAACAAATTACCATAGGAGAAAGATATGGTCCCTAGGTCACAAGGTGTACTGACATTAAAGATTTAAATTTGTAAAGATAAGCTTACAATTAGGTGAAGAAGTTTTCTATCACATCTTGATGTGAGTCAACTCCTTCTTCTTCACCATTGTCTTCTTCACTGAGGATTTCAATATCCTCACCCAGGGCTCATCACGGTATCCTTCCTCTGCAATTATAAGGAAGTCTCTCCTCAGGGTTATGTTATGGGGAACGCAGCAGACAACCATGATTTGGCACACCTTCTAGGGTGAGTAGAGGAAGGTTCTACCAGTCTTCTCCAGGCACCTAAACCTAGACTTCAGGAGCCCAAAAGCCCATTCCACTGGAATCCGTGTTCTTCCATGGGCCTCATTGAAGCATTGTTGGATTCCTCAGTGGTGCCAATAACTACAGTCAGTTAGGATACGCTGAGTCTCCTACAAGGAAGCAAAACATCAACAGATTACTCCGATATCAAGCCACTATCCCAAGAATCCAGGCCCTCTCTGGTCCAAGCTGTGACATATGCATGGGTATATTGCTGTTCCAGTATGAATGAGCCATGAGTTGACTGAGGGACGAGGGCACACATACATGGGATGCATATGTCTGGTAAGCAGACAACTTGCACTTTAATGGAATAGAATTTTTTCAGATTGCGGTAGATCTGTTTTCTGTTGTGTGGTGGCACCAAGGCAATATGCGTGCCATCTACTGCTCCAACTACATGTGGGACTCTTCCCAAAACATAAAATCCTCCCTTCACATTGACAAATCCTGTAGACAAAGGAATTGGATATAGCTGTTGGTGTTTTTCATCAAGGAAGCAAGGACTTCTTGTAGCACACCACTGACAATTGGCTGGGACAAGTCCCCAGAAACTGCCACAGTCTACTGAAAGGAGCCAGCGTTACAAAATGCATTACTGACATGAGTTTTACTATCGAAGTTCTGGCTGTTGGATTTATATTGTGAGGCAGGAGGTCAGGCTCCAACTGCTGATACAAATCTAAGATAGTTTGCCTATTTAGACAATATTGCTTCATGACAAATGTTACATCCATGGCTGTGCAGGAACAACTGAGGCTGTTGCCTCCTACCAATAACTGGGTTCAAACATATGTATGCATGGAAAAGAGAAGATCAGACAAACTGGTCATACCATACTTTTAATGTCAAAACACATCTGACTTCTTGGTAATAGTAGAAATGGCATTAGGTGGTTGAGGGCCCTTTAGCAGCAGCAAGGGTGTAAGTTGTTGCCTGTAAATATTATTGTGGTTTAACCTATTTACTTTCAAGCTATGTTTTATGCCATCAATGTTGAGGATGACACATATCCAAAGCCCATGAGGATTTGTGGAGATGTAAGCTGATCAGACACTGCCTGATGATGTGTGTGGTGTATTGCTTTGTGCTGAAGGATGCCACTAGATTCCTCCTCACAAGACAAGTACTGTTGTGGGCAGACCCATGGATGCATTCAAGCAAAGGAAATTCCAGAAGTTTCACAATGTCATGAAGGACAGATTCACAAAACATGTATTATGTCTTGATTTACTCAGGTGTGATGGTACACCACAAATGGCTGTAGTGAATGTAGGCTTCATCACTGGTACAGATGCCAAACTGCACAATTACGATGTAGCTGATATATAAGACTTGACATTGCTAAGTTGGTGCTACGACAATGTAAGAATGTTTATCTAAACTAAAAGTATTGGCATTCTGTGTACTGAGGCATCATTCCTTATCTGACACGTCACACATGTTTAAAACCAGTTTGTTCAGCAAACTTCTAGTAGGTCAATGTGGGCAGTAGCAGGTGGACGGGGGTTCTAATGCCTTCACAAGTATGCATGTAAGCCAGTCTGTGATTCCCAACATGAAATTCTAAGCCAAACTGTATTCTTTGCAACAGTCAGGAATGTGTACACATTGGTTAGAGGGTTGTGCATCGACAGACATAATTTTGGTGTCCTTAGACCTGCCTAGAGGAGAAATTGATGATAGAGAACAATGAAATACTGAAAAGACCATTTGCATATGAAGTAATATCACATAGATGTTGTAATGTCCCATCTTGAGCAATTGATTTCCTTCCAAAAATCGTACCCCCTGGGAGAAGAGAACCAATTTTAACTCTGTTCTGCAGTGGTTGAAAGATGTAGCAAGGCCTATGTGTTTACTCGTGCTGTTAAAACCCATCCTTATGGAGTGAACTACTAAGGTGTATAAGTGACAAAGGCATAGGTATTATAGGAGCTGAGATGGGTAATTTCTGAACTTTTTGCAAATGCTGTGTGACATATGTCCAATTGTATTCTCACACATACACGATAACTGTTCTATCTGTGTTTTCAGCAATATCTAGGCAAGGCAAAGGTGACAGCGGCCACATTGACAGGGATGAAGCTGTCCACTGGGAATCGGGTACGGACACCACAGGCACTGAGGCACCCAGTAGCAAAGAGTGTGAGGTGACTGGCACAGAGGCCACCAGTGACTCTATGGGCCTGATTACAACTTTGGAGGAGGTGTTAATCCGTCCCAAAAGTGACGGTAAAGTGATGGATATACCACCAGCCATATTACGAGTCCATTATATCCTATGGAACTCGTAATAGGGCTGGTGGTTTATCCGTCACATTTGGGACGGATTAACACCTCCTCCAAAGATGTAATCAGGCCCTATATCTTCATCGGAGGAATTCCAATGAAGACCAGTCCCAAGTGTGGGCAGACGCTGGAGAGCCTGTGACACCAGCATCTTTGTCTGCACCCCCATTCCAATATCCATCCTCACACTTGACCCCCGCAGTTGGCTGTAGCCACCCACTTAAAAGGGGTGCTATCACCTTTGCTGAAGGCAACTCTGCCCCTGTCTCGATGTCCCAGGCTGCGTTCACTGAGGAAGCTGTTGATCTTTTAAGAATGATCACTGTAGGTCAGACCACACTATTGAGTGATATCCAGGGGCTGCCTGGCCAGAACACCCACATGCTGGCTTACCTGTATGGCTTTCAGGGGGACCTGATTGGCCTACAGTGGTCATTCCAGGCCTAGCCTCCTCATTGGCTGCAGTCTTTCATGCATCCCAGCCTCGTGCCCAGACTCCCACTCCTTCCTCATCCCACATCACTCAACCCAGCCCTGTCGAAAGCACACACAAACATATACACGTACCCACAACAACAACCACAAGCAGCACATCCCAACACCAATACAGCAAAAAACACTAGCACAGACACACACATGTAGATACCACAAACACCACCAACACCACAGTCACACCCCCAGTCAGTACACCCACCATGACACAACCACACCCCCACCACCACAAAACCCATAGACACAACACCCACCACTGCAGCAACACCACCACATGCCACAGTCACACCTCCATTTAGTGCACCCACCTGACACAACCACACACCCCCACCACCACAACCACAGACATAACACACACCACTACAGTAACACTTAAACACAGCACAAGCACACCCCAGTCAGTACACCCACCACCACACATGCATGCAC
Organism: Pleurodeles waltl; assembly: GCF_031143425.1. Classification (NCBI taxonomy): domain Eukaryota; kingdom Metazoa; phylum Chordata; class Amphibia; order Caudata; family Salamandridae; genus Pleurodeles; species Pleurodeles waltl. The sequence continues at coordinate 559,207,675 of NC_090437.1, read as the reverse complement.
CAGTACATCCACAGACACCACACCCACACATACCTCATCCACTGTATACACATCCACACACACACACATACCCTTCACAAACACACACACACACTCACCCACCCAACAATCAGTAAAAGACACAATTCTAAAATTACAGAACATACATCAGACACTTAAGCACCCACACCTTCAACACTCACACACACAACAGACACAGACATTCCCTCTACCTCTTAAAACCAAATCCCTCATGAACACCCTACACATTTTCCTATGGAGAGTCTTCTTTTTTCCCTGGCCCTCACCCCTTCCACATCCGACCTCACCCTTACCAAATGTAAATCCACCCCTTCCAAGTCCCAAACCACCGGTACCAAACCCACCTCTCCCAATCTCAAACCCACCACTCCTAAACCCAAACCCTCCCCTGTCAAGCCCAAGGACTCGCCTCCCCCCACTAAGATCATTGAGATACCTGCCATAGGTGTCCCTTCCAGAGGAGGTTTATATTGGCAGTGGAGTTAGGAGGCAAGTGATGGGCCAGGCAGCCACTATGGCGCACATGGGCTAACACCTTTGTAATCAATTTGGTTCTTTTGTACAGCTAGACTTTGCTTATTTCTCATTGAGAGTCCTATCTCATCCTTATATAAAGACATTTTATTTTAAGAATGCCTATTCCTGGCCTTACATTTTGATTGTTACAAATTGTTTGCTGATGATATTACTTCTGCTAATGTGTAGGCCATGCACTTTCTCTCAGGTGTGACAGTGACAAACACATGTTGTATATTTTAGTTGCTTTTTAAATGCATACATTAGTGTTGTATATTAGTGATGGACATATCAATTTTGGTGCAAGCATTCATGTTGTTACTAGACACCCCAAAATTATATGTGTTTCTGTTTTTGTGAGTGGTGAATGCATATGTGTTTATTTAGACATGATGTGTCAATAATATGGACATTTGCATTACACAGATAACCTGGAACTACACCGTTGAATGGGATCCTATCCTTGTGAAACATTGCACACTACAAGGGTACATGTGATCTTCATACATATATTCTGTGTGAACCCACCTGTAGTTTGCTGGAGTGTAATTACTACATTATTATGGGATTTTTTGTTTAAAATTAGGGAAACTGTTTAAGTTGATACAATACTTTGGAGACATTAATGCACATACCTTTATGGACCCATTTATATTTGTGAACGTTGAGACTTTTTGAGTAGGTGTCCATTGATATAAAGGTTGTCCATTCCAGATTTGTGGATCTTACTCATATCTCAGGGTCTGTTCTGATACATTTTCAAACTTCAATATTACACACTTCAGCATTGTGCTACATTATGATGGTGTTTCCACAAATTATTGAGCGATGAGTCTAGTAGTGAGGTGCAGCTACAACTCCATGAGTAGCAAGAATGCTGTGGTGAATTGCCTTCTGTTCCAGCAATAACGGGGTTGATTTCCATCTTGAACCTAGCCCAGGAGCAATGGAAGGATTTGTGGCAGCTGGTTCATGGTGGCAAGATTTGTGGAAAGCGTACCAAAAGTAAGTTTTATGTGTACATAACTCCCAAACAGCCAATTCAGGTGTGGAGATTTAACCCACACAGTTGCATCAGCTAGACTGCACATCAAGATTCGTTCAGTGGAAAAAGAGGCTGTTGTCCTACAGCCTGATGCTTTTGCCTATGGCAGCATCAACGCAGCTGAAGATTCTTGGAGGTGACGGCAGAACTTTGGCGGTCTTTCGCCTATGCTGCTGCTGACATCTGCAGGGCAGCGGCCAGGTTTCCCATCAAAATGTCAACAGTGGGACCATTACCGCCAACATCTAAATCAGGCCCTAAGATATTACTAGAATGAGCACAAATATAGAGATTCCTTTGGTATGCTCACTCTTTTCAGATTCTCTGAACATTGCAGACATTTGCTAATGACTCTTGGAGAACCTTCTGATTCTGACAATTGTTTCTCTATCCTCTTTGCTGATGTCTTGGATTCATTCTGAGATTGATTTTATCTTGCTTTAACCTTTTACTGAGAGGCGCTACTGACATTTTCAGTCAGATATATGACCGAAAATAATATGCCTTCATGTCTTGGCCAAGAACTCTTTAAGGGTTCTACTAAACTCTATTTTTCCTGAAATAAACTAGAATAGGGATTAGATCTTCATGGGACACACTATATGCATTGTTCTGTGAGTTGTTTTGATTAATTGATTTCCTGATAAAGGTACTGATAAACTAATGATTTAATAACAATATTAAAGTAGAATCCAAAGCTCTCATCATTCACTCTGACAAAGAAAATGTCATTGAATATTTGAGAATACTTGATGTTTTTGATTTGCAGCCCTTTTCCTTCTCACTTTTCTCAAAGTTTCATTACCTTGGGTCCAGCAGTAGGCAGCGATTTTACATGAGACAGATTAATCAATTATTTATTCCAAGTCTTTGCTTCAACACTATATAATGACATTTGCCATTTGCTCCTTCATGCAGTCTTCACTTTACACAATTGTAAAATCTCTTGTCACAAAATATCTTAATAGAACATTAAATTGGGTAAAGCAGTAATTGACAAAAAGAAGAAAAGCAAGGTGTAAACCCCTCTACCATCCCCAACCTCAAACCCTCCCCTAGTTGCTATTGTATCTGAATTGCTATGTGGCTATTAAACATCAAAATGCAATTCAACGTCCAGACCCTTGAGTATGTAACCATGTGTGTCAAAAGCCTTGCCTTCCTGGAAACAACACTTAGTCAATGAGTTTTATTGCACACATCATGTGTAAGAATATCACCTCCCTACATTTTTTCCCATACAGTTCAAAAACAGTAGCCACAATGCCAGGAAGTCGTTGGTGTTTTGCATTAGGTGATTTAAAAGTCACTCCAATGCAATCATCTCCATATTTTAGCAAACCAATGTGCATTGTTGGTTCTGTCCAGAACTTTGGTATCATATTTTTAAGAGCACATCAGCACATGAAAAGCTAACTGCCACCCCTATCTGATAGTGCCTTCAATATTTCTGATCTCATTCCAAACAATGCTATTAATTGGTCAGCCAGTATCAGGAAACCCACACTTTCTTTCATGGCTGTCATTAATTTCTGTCAGTAGAACATAGATCCCACAAAATATGTATTGGGTCCCCTACCTCCCTGAGACCCATCAGAAACTGTTCAAGCTCCCCATTATATCTCTTGTATTTTGTCTGTGGTAATATACCATCCAGTTATGATTTTAAATAACATTCCCAGTGGGCTTTTTGTGAGATATCTTACTCTTCCAGAGTTGTTTCTACAAGCCATGTTCTCGTTCTTTGTCAAAGATTACAACTTTCCTTCCATGTACACCAATTTCTACAATGTGAGTGAACAAGTGAGAGAATGTTTCCCAGAAAAGTTCTCATTTGTTTCTTGCTAATGCTTCCTTCACTAGATTCTGCTTTCTCTTTGTTACAGCTACCAGTGCTAATTGCTATCACCATATTACTCCCTTTAAGGCCTCTCATTGAGTCTCATGTGAAAACTATACCATGCTGTTTTGTGATCCCTAATTATTTCCACTATTTCTGCCCTCCAACAATCTTCCATTTCCAATATCTAGGGGTTGTACTGAGTCTTCTGAATGGACAGTGTTCAGTGCATGGCCAGATATCAATATAGATTCCCATCTTTCTAGACATAACCAGACCACATAGGTCACTTGGCATAATGACCATGTTAAAAAACAGATGTGTTCTGCTTCCACCAGACCCAGGTCCGTGGACTTTCATATCTGTGTTAAAATCCACCTTAAGTACAAATCCCACCCTTTGAAAAGCATTGCAGTTGCTGCATACTTGTTGCCAGTATTATGTCATGTTGCTGGTTCAGTGTGTGTGTGTGTATATATATATATTTATATATATATATATATATATAGAGAGAGAGAGAGAGAGAGAGAGAGTGTGGCTATCTTAAATGTATCCCTCACAAAGGCATGTCACCTGTGATTGCTGAGGTTTCAGATATTGTTATCCCAGGAGAATTCCTTAATAGGTTTGTAATCCCACATGCTTTTCTGGCAGCTGATACATGAAATTGAGATGTGTAGTGAATTGATTTGAATCTCAACGCATCACCCCCTTTCAAATGTATTTTCTCTGTAGGAGGGGTACTTCCAGTTTCTCTAGCGCTGGATAGATTCTAGTTTTTTTTCTTCTTTTTTAAAGAAATTTAGGCCCTCATTACGACCCTGGCGGACGGGGGAGAAGTGGTGGTATACCACGACAGGCCGGCAGAAAAAAAAATTGGAATTATGACCATGGCGGTTACCGCCATGGTCATCTGCCACTTCTCCACTCTGACCGCCACGGCGGTGACGACCGCTGGGCTGGAGACTTCGGTCTCCAGCCAGGCGGCCATCACCAGACCGCCAGCGGTATCAGGACCCTGCATACCGCCATGGATTTCGGGTGGTTTGGAACCGCCACGAAATCCATGGCGGTAGGCACTACCCAGGCACTGATAGGGGTCTAACCCACCCCTTCCCCCACCCGAGCCCTTCCCCCACACCACCCACCCCCTGCCACGCCCCGAAGGTGGCAGGACCCCTCTCCCCACCCCCAACCCCAACATGCACACACACACACCCCTACACACACATACACTACAACAACACATACCCTCACACATACAAACAGACATGCACACATTTCCCATACACACAACATACCCCCTGCATGCATACACACACTCACACACCTCCTCTACAAACTCACACGCACACCCCATGCACCCACATAACACACAACACTCCCCACCCCCCTCCCCTAACAGACGATCAACTTACCTTGTGTGTTGATCCTCCAGGAGGGGACAGAAACCATGGGGGCTGCTCCGCGCCAGCACCCCATCACCAGAACACCGCCACACCGAATCATGGGACGTGATTCGGTGGGCGGTGTTCTGATGACGGGCGGTGGAGGTGGAGTAGCCTCCACTTCTCCACCAACCACCAGTATGGCTGCGGGTGACTCTGTCCGAAAAAGGATGGAGGGCTGCCAGCAGTCATAGTACGCTGTGCAGAAAACCACCTGCACTGGCGGTCTTCAGCACAGCAGTACCTCTGCGGTCTTTAAAAAAGACCGCCGAGGTGGAAATGATGGCCTTAGTCCCATCATCACTTTTGACCCATAAAGAACAATTCCAAACATTGTGCTAGACAGACCAATCACTTAGTGTACAATCAACAAGTTGTCGTGTGGCCATTTTCCCTTTCATCCACCTTATCTAAGCTTTTATCCATAAAAGGTGTTTATGGTTCTCCTTGGAGCATCTATTCTTCAGTTTTGTGGCATCCGTACCTATGTATCAGTGTACTCATGTGGCTCTCAGTGTATTATTATGTTTATTATCCTTGGCTGTTTGGTGACCACCCTGATCTCATGGGATGCTGTCTCTGTGCCTTGTAAGTGCTTACTCAGGTGTTTGACTGGTTGCTGTCCTCTTTGAGAACTGTCTGAATTATTGGATCTAGAGTGCCACTGTTTCCTCCTTTACTGATGTAATATTGTAGTTCTTTTCCATAGATTGAAATTGTATCCCACATGGGAGTGTCCAACTTATACATATTTTGTTCTTCCTCTTAAAGTTGAAGTATCTTTTGTTTTGCTAGGTTATTGTGTGATGCAGTGTGAGAGAATTACCTTATCCTCTACAAAGTTCACAGGGCTGTTGAGTCTAGCATTCTGCATAAGGAGTTGATTTTGTTGGTAGGATGCTTGTTTCTCCAATATATGTCATAAAAATTGATCATGTCTATAATGCATAAAGTTTGTCATATGTCACACTCAAAGGCCCATTTCAATGAACATTTTTTCCGTTTCCTTAAGCTCAAATATTTAGGTGAAACGTATTTTAGTTTACTCCATTATGTCAGTTCCTTCTGCCTTTTCCATCCCGTTATGGATTAGCCTGCTATCCCTCCTAGCAAATTTCCTCAGAGTCTCACTTTTTAATTGCAACATCTCAATCTTGTCATCAACAGCAGCCAACATGCCTATTAGTTGTGGTCAAAAGCCATAGCGGTGCAAGGCCTAGAACATATGTTCCCAACCAGGTGTGTTTAGGGCTTGTCTGAAATTCAGAGCAATACATTCTGGTCTGGGGACATCTCTTAGTATAGAGACAAACACATTCTGATCCAGATGTATCAAATCCATGATGAGAGGTACTATTCAGTCCATTATAATGTGGCTGAAGATTTTTTATTTTGCGGATAGCAACAATATTGGCCTGTAGGAAGAGAAAATCTCTGTATTGCATCCATGTTTCAATGTGGGAATAACTAAGGTTTCCCTGGTTGATGCTGGAAGTATGGCTAGACTCTTCACAACATCATACAATTCTGGAGTAAACTGCACAGATATGTGCCATAAAATTCCATTTGCAGTACATCGGATTCTGGGGTGCAGCTCTGAGGGAGAGAGTGAATGGCTTTGCAGATTTCCTGCTCAAGATCGGAGACTCTAAAGAGTCTTTATAATTTCAGGCACTCAGGGCCAGGCCATTTCTTCCAGGAATCTGCCAAGCTGTACTTCCAGAGGGACTGCACCACCCTGGTATAAGGAGACTTACTAGGTGCGGAAGGAGAAGTTGATTGCACTTTGAGTGTAGACCACAGCACCTTTGAATGGATTGTACAAGAACATCAGAGTAAGGTAGGTGGGTGAGCTATGCCAGTAGTTTGTCTGGCTTATCAATTTCTTCATGTATAATAGCCATGCATGAGAACCACTACAGGCACCTCATGTGCTCCACTAAGGTTGCATGTCTTTCACGCCCTTACACAAAAAGAACAGATGATGGACGGAATGCTGAACAATGCAAACATTCAACGCCAGTCACAAAGATCTGAGTTTAATCCATCTTTTTTTTGCTCACCACGCCACCCTAGTTTGGACCTGCATTCCGTCCATCAACTGTTCTTTTTGCATTTGTCGCCCCAAGTGGGAAGGGTATGCCCAGACTTGGGTCCCATGCTCACTATGCCGCCAGATTCAAGCTAACCTGGCTGAAGAGGGGTGATACCCCCAAACCGGTCCCAGGGTGCTTGTTTCTGGTCCAGGGGGGACCTGGTCTGGCAGTTTGGGCTGGACTGTTCCTATTGGGAACAGGGCAAGACTGATTTGCATATGGCTGGGTCCTGACTGGAATGGCATGGTGAGCAAAAAAACTGATGGATTAATCCCAGATCTGTGACTGTGGTGAATGTTTGATTTGTTCTGCATTATGGCCATCAACTGTTCTTTTTGCATTTGTCACCACAAGTGGGAAGGGTATGCCCAGACGTGGGTCCCATGCTCACTATGCCATCAGATTCAAGCTAGCCTGGCAAAAGAGGGGTGATACCCCGAAACCGGTCCCTGAATGCTTGTTTCTGGTCCAGGGAGGACCTGGTCTGGCAGCTTGGGCTGGACTGTTCCCATGGGGAACAGGGTCAAGACTGATTTGCATATGGCTGAGTCCAAACTGCAATGGCATGGTGAGCAAAAAAATCTAATGGATTAAACCCAGATCGGTGACTGGGGGTGAAAGTTTGATTTGTTCTGCATTCCATTCATCAATTGTTTTTTTTGCATTTCATGTACATACAGCATGGCTAATCACCTGTAAGGGTGTGCAGGTGCTGAAAACACAGCTGCTAAAGGGCTCAGTTGAACAGCCAAGTCTTAAGTCCGATCTTCAATTTAAAAAGAGAGGATGAGCTCCATAGGTGAAGGGAGAGGTCATTCCAGGATTTTGCTATGAGGTAGGAGAAGGATCGTCCTCAACTACTGCTTTGGTGGATGCAAGGGGGAGCGCAGGGAGAGGGAAACAGAGCACAGGCATCTAGAGGGTTGGTGAAAGTTCAGGTGGTGGTTGATGTATGCTGGTCCATGATTGTTAAGGGCTTTGTAGGTGTGGATAAGCATCTTAAAGTGACATCTCTTCTAAATGGGGAGCCAGTGGAGTATCTTGAGGTGGTGTGGCTCCATTTGGGGATGTCAAAAATGAGTCTACCCACTGAATTCGGTGAAGTCTGTACTCTCTTCAGGTTGTGCATGTGGATTCCTACATAGAGTGCATTGCATAAGCCAAGCAGCTGGTGACTAGGGCTTCTGAGGCGGTTCATCTGGTGCTGACGCAGAATCATTTAAATACCTTATGAAGCATGCAAAGGGTGAGGAAGCAGACAGAAGAGAATGCATTGATCTGGTGTTTCATGGTGAGCTTGCTGTCCAGGATGATGTCAAGGTGGCGAGTGTGGTCTATCAGAGTGGGTGCTGTTCCTAGCTTGGTAGGCCACCAGAAGCTGTTTCACAGGAAAGTGTTGTTCCTGAAAATCAGCACTTGTGGTTCTAAAAATTCTGGACCCATGTAATTTACTTTGCCACAGCAGTACGATTTTAGTATCAAAAGACCGATAATGACTAGTACACTAAGCATGAGCTTTTGTGCTCAATTCCAGCAGAGTTTTCACCTTGAAATCGCCATTTTCGTCCTGCACTCGTGGCTCCCATTTTATACACGGCAGCCATTTTAAAAGTTGCCCTCACATAGGCTTATAATACAGTCAGATTTGATTCCAAGGACACGTACACCTTGATTGACTTTTCTCTGACCTGGGCAAGCTGGAACCATTGCCTCAGGCCAAACCTGTTTGGTCAGTCCCTCTCCCAGTGGCCGAATCAGATAGCATCAAGGCACACCAGGCCATAAAACCCTTATTATCGCTCACACACCCTGCCTAACTTGCTCACACCTGCACCTGCTCTTTTCTTCTTCTTACTTTACGAGGGGGAGGTGCCCGTTTTTATTAGGGGTCCACACTTATCTGATGTAAAATACTAGGCCTTGCCGGGTAATTTATTATGGGTTGAATGACATGAAATATGAGGTTTCATCATGACACTGTTTTTTCCTTTGTAGTGAAAAACATGTGAATGACCAACCAAAATGTCAAGAATGTTTGCCTGAAGCTTAAAAAACTGTATATAAGGAAACCTGACTTTGCATTGAAACACAGTCTCCTGAGAACATACAAATCGTGCTGTTGTACTTCTAGGACACTTGTCAATTGGTTGCAGCCAATAAATTCGATCTTTGACTTCACCTAGAAGACTCTGAGTTTCTGTAGTCTGAATCAGGAAAGTACCCGAGGTCTTTGGGTGTACCCTGGCACCGCTGGGTCACCGGATCAGTACCGGTTCTGAAAAACCCAGTACCTCAGTTGGCGCCTGTTGGACCTGGCTTTTTGACAGGGACATCCCCAAACTTTTTGCCTCCTTCCTCCTATTTTTTCTGACCTGTTGTTGTTGGCTTTTGACCTCTGAGCACTTTACCACTGCTAACCAGTGCTAAAGTGCATATGCTCTCTGTGTAAATTGTACTATTGATTGGTTTATCCATGATTGACTATTTAATCTACCTGTAAGTCCCTATTAGAGTGCACTACATGTGCCTAGGGCCTGTAGATTAAATGCTACTAGTGGGCCTGCAGCACTGGTTGTGCCACCCACCTCAGTAGCCCCTTAACCTTGTCTCAGGCCTGCCATTGCAAGGCCTGTGTGTGCAGTTTCACTGCCACTTCGACTTGGCATTTAAAAGTACTTGCCAAGCCTAGAACTCCCCTTTTTCTACATATAAGTCATCCCTAATGTGTGCCCTAGGTATCCCCTAGAGCAGGGTGCTGTGTAGGTAAAAGGCAGGACATGTACCTGTGTAGTTATGTGTCCTGGTAGTGTAAAACTCCTAAATTCGTTTTTACACTACTGTGAGGCCTGCTCCCTTCATAGGCTAACATTGGGGCTGCCCTCATACACTGTTGAAGCGGCAGCTGCTGATCTGAAAGGAGCAGGAAGGTCATATTTAGTATGGCCAGAATGGTAATACAAAATCCTGCTGACTGGTGAAGTCGGATTTAATATTACTATTCTAGAAATGCCACTTTTAGAAAGTGAGCATTTCTTTGCACTAAAATCTTGTTGTGCCCTTCAATCCACGTCTGGCTAGGTTTAGTTGACAGCTCCTTGTGCATTCACTCAGACACACCCCAAACACAGGGTACTCAGCCTCACTTGCATACATCTGCATTTTGAATGGGTCTTCCTGGGATGGGAGGGTGGAGGGCCTGCCCTCACACAAAGGACTGCCACACCCCCTACTGGGACTCTGGCAGACAGGATTGAGCTGAAAGGGAACTTGGTGCATTTCTTAGAGACTCTTTGAAGTCACCCCCACTTCAAAGGCACAACTTAGTATAAAACAGGGCCTCTGCCCTACCTCATCAGACACTTGCTGGAGAAGAAACCTGAACCAGAAACTACATCCTGCCAAGAAGAACTGCCTGGCTGCTCAAAGGACTCACCTGTCTGCTTTCTCCAAAGGACTGCTGTCTTGCTGTTGCCCTGCTGCCTTGCTGAACTCTTGTCTGGCTGTGAAAGTGCTCTCCAAGGGCTTGGATAGAGCTTGCCTCCTGTTCCTTGAAGTCTCAGGACCAAAAAGACTTCTTCCTTTCACGTGGACGCTCCGTGCGCCGAAAATTTCGACGCACAGCTTGTTTCGCGGCGAGAAAAACGCCGCACACCGACGCTGATCAACGCGACACCCTCGGGACGATCGAGACTTCGACGCACAACCTCGCAAGGACAAAGCCGCCCGACTTCCAAGGAGAAATCGACGCTATGCCTACCGTGAGTGCGAAACTTTGACGCACGACCTCGCAAGGACAACGCCGCCCGACTTCCAAGGAGAAATCGACGCGACGCCTGCCGGGAGACCAAAATTTCGACGCACGGCCTCGCAAGGAAAACGACGCCCGACTTCCAAGGAGAAATCGACGCGACGCCTACCGTGAGATCGAAACTTCGACGCGCAGCCCCGCAGAACGACGCGCAGCCGGAAAATAAGCAGGAGAATCCACGCACAGACCCGGGACATCTGGTAATCCCCGCGATCCACAAAAAGAGACTGTCTGCGCGCCGGAAAACGACGCCCGACTTCCCCGCGTGGAAAAGAACGACGCAAGTCTGTGTGTGCTGAGCGGAAAACGACGCACACACCCCTTTTTCCACGCATCTCTTCCCCTGTGGCCCTCTGAGGAGATTTCCCACCAGAAACCAGGTACTCTGTGCTTGAAAGACACTTTATTGCTTTTTAAAGACTTAAAGACTCTTAATATCACTTTTCAGTGATATCTTTACAAATTCGTATTGCAACTTTGATCGTTTTGACCTACAAGTATCCAGATAAATATTCTATATTTTTCTAAACACTGTGTGGTGTATTTTTGTGGTGTTATACTATGGTGTTGTATGATTTATTGCACAAATGCTTTACACATTGCCTTCTAAGTTAAGCCTGACTGCTCGTGCCAAGCTACCGGAGGGTGAGCACAGGCTGATTTTGGATTGTGTGTGACTTACCCTGACTAGAGTGAGGGTTCTTGCTTGGACAGAGGGCAACCTAACTGCCAACCAAAAACCCCATTTCTAACATTGGTGATCAGCGGTGAGGATAGGACTTGTGTTTGTGCAGTGACATACAGTAGCTAAGTATTTCACTACCTACCCACAGTTGAAGGTCAACTTGATGTTTCATCTTTTTTGGCTTTGTGTTCTCTGATGTCCTCCTGGATATACTAGTGATATTTTGGACTTTGGATTTTGGTTTTTGCGGATAAGATCTTATCAGAATGGGATTGCTTACCAACTCATGCTTTGTTCGTACTGACCACCTCACTAAGGCTGACCTAAGGAAGCTTTGCAGACAATGGGGCCTTCCTGTAGCAAGGAGATCTACTAAAGCGGAGATGCTCCATCACTACATAGTCTGGGGGGAGGAAAGATGGGCAGAGAGAGAGGCAGCAAGAAACCAAATGACTAAGTACCCCTCAGATGAGGAGGAAGACTACTCAGATGAGGAGGAGGGCTACTCAGAGTTGGACAGTGACCCAGAAATAGATGAATGGCTCCGAAGTCAAAGGCGACAGGAGCAACAATTAGAGGAGTATCTTGCAGGGGTTGAGGCAAAAAGACTTTTAGCCCTGGAAAAAGAAAAGATTGCAGCTCAAGAGCTGAGCTGTAAAGAGCTGAAACTGGAGGCCGGAAGGGCTGAGTCCAGTTCAGATGGTGGCAGCAAAAATCTTGCATCTAGTACTGCTGAAGAAGGGCACAAGCCCAGAGATGTGGTACCCAACTTGAAGAAGAGAGTTGACACACCCCAGGCGGTTCAAGGGTATGAGGTAGTTCCCGTTATGCACAGGGTCCCTGAGAAGGATTGGGGAACTGGCACAGGGAGTCATATTCCTACTGGGGGGAGGGACACTTTACTGACTCTAGCAGAGAGTGACAGAGAAAAGGGTTCCCCCCTGGTGGACGTCCTGGATATAGAGTGTAGAGACATCCCAGAAGAGTTTGGGTTGAGTATCAGGGACAGACAGAAACTGTCTCACCAGTCTCAAGAGGGTGATGTAGAGTGCTTTTCCAAGGCTGAGTTACTAGGTGGTTGGGTGAAGGGTACTGTGGTTAATACATGTGAAGGGCAGAGTGATGTAATTGCTGGAGAGCATATGTCTGGTCCTTATTTTCCAGAGCTACGCCAACACCAGGTGGAGTGTGAGTTCTCTGACCCCAGGGAACTTACAGTGGAGGCAGACTTTTGGGTGAGTACCAGAGAGTCTGAAGAGGCATTTGGGGGTGCTCCTGAAGGGAGTGGTCTAGGTGGTTCCCGACCAAGTGAGGTGGGAGAGGATTGTAGTGTCCCAGGTAGGTCTCAGAGCCTAACCTGTACCGTAGGGCCACCTTTTGAGGGAAGCCCCGCAGTGTCAGAAGAACTTGGGGGGATGACTGTAGACAGCATCCCAACAGTTCTGGTGTCTGGCAGTACCACTCCTAGTGAGGGGGTGCAGAAGTCCAGACATAGGGTTGAGAGGGGGTGGCAGACCCCAGTGGAGGATCTTGAAAGTCAGGGGTCAGCTCTGAGAGCAGAGCCCCCCAGGAATGACCCAGGTGAGACCGTTTCTGGTTTGGGGGAAACCCAGACTCTGTCGGATGGGCAGAGGTCGGGAGACCTGCGCCAACCAGACTCTTGTGTGGCCCTTGGGGACGGCGTGTCCCTTGTGGGGGGTGAGAGTGCCCCCCAGGAAGTCCTGGCATGCCAGGCAAAGATTCAACCTCAGGGTGGTGACTCTGGGTTGGATAACCGGGCTCAGAGGTTAAACTCTGACCTGGTGGGGGGTAGGTGTGCCCCCCAGAAAGTCCTGGAATGCCAGGCAATGGCTCAACCTCAGGGTGGTGACTCTGGGTTGGCTTGCCAGGTGAAGAGGTCAAACTCTGACCTGGTGGGGGGTAGGTGTGCCCCCCAGAAAGTCCTGGCGTGCCAGGCAGTTGTCCAACCTCAGGGTGTCGACTCTGGGTTGGATGGCCAGGTTCAGAGGTCAAACTCTGACCTGGTGGGAGGTAGGTGTGCCTCCCAGAAAGTCCTGGGGTGCCAGGCAATTGCCCAACCTCAGGGTGGTGACTCTGGGTTGGCTAACCCAGTTCAGAGGTCAAACTCTGACCTGGTGGGGGGTAGGTGTGCCCCCCAGAAAGTCCTGGTATACCAGGCAATGGTTCAACCTCAGGGTGGTGACCCTGGGTTGGAGAACCAGGCTCAGAGGTTAAACTCTGACCTGGCGGGAGGTAGGTGTGCCTCCCTGAAAGTCCTGGCCTGCCAGGCAATTGTTCAACTTCAGGGTGGTGACTCTGAGTTGAATGGTCAGGTGCAGAGGTTAAACTCTGACCTGGTGGAGGGTCAGTGTGCCCTCCAGGAAGTCCTGGCGTGCCAGGCAATTGTTCAACTTCAGGGTGGTGACTCTGAGTTGAATGAGCAGGTGCAGAGGTTAAACTCTGACCTGGTGGGGGGTAGGTGTGCCTCCCAGGAAGTCCTGGTTTGCCAGGCGGTGATCCAGTCTGAGGGTACAGACCCTGGGCTGGAAGACCAGGTTCAGGGTGTCCCCCCGGACCTGGAGGGAGGGGCTACTGATAACAGTGCCCCTACCATGTTGTCTTCTGAGGAGGCCACTCCTAGTTGGAGGGTGCTGGACCCCAGAAGGGAGGGCAGGGGGAGGGAAGCCTCACCCCGGGCCCTAGTCCAACCTGAAGGTACAGACCCCAGGTTGGAGGGCCAGTGGCAGGTTAACAGCCCTGCACTGGTGGAGGAATGGTACAGGGCGACTTCTGTAAGCCCCCTGGCCAT